>NC_085909.1:600000-1200000 GCF_035658355.1 Kwoniella shivajii
CGTGAAATCAGGATATACAAACAATTAGTAGAAAAGCCACGAACAGGTCAATGCACAGTTTCATGTTTTGACTAAACCGAGTAGAATATTGGAGAAGATCCAAGCGAGCCTCCATTGAACGTGTATCGTCCTGAAGGTGGAAGGTTGATATGACAGTGACCTTTTCGTTTCAGTTCCATCACTGTGGCACTCGATTTAATAAGATGGCACATTGATAGAAGAGACAGATGGAAGTGAATGGTGATGTCGTTAAAATCACCCATTATTCAATAGCGAATTCTCTTCGGGATCAGTCTGGGATAATCTCCCGTTACACAACGACCTCACCACGTTCCAGGTTTCGTCCATTATGAACCTTTAATATTCCATGTTTTTTGTCGCTTTGCTCTGAAGTCAGTCCATAACCATCTCTCTTGAGCCATCAGATCACTACCACGCCGTTACCTGACAGTAACGCTGCAGGTCGTAGAATTCCACACGATCTTGACTCTGTCGTTCTTACCTCACATTCGGATGCAATAATAACCTCGATTCCACATTTTCCGATCGACCAATCGGTGAAACTGTCCAAAACCTCCCTTGTAACTCGATTTCAGGGAAAACCGGTGAAAGCCGCAACGGGTCATGAATTAAGGGGAAGAACTGTTTTTTATTTTCATTCGCCATGATTGAAATAAGTTTATACGAGGCAAAGATAAGCATCCATTCCTTTCAACCAATAGGAACACAGATGGAAGCGGTTAATAGAAAACTCTGATAAGCCAGGGTTCCCTCTCTCTCTTGGCGTAATGATACGTACACCTACTGTTACAACTGACAAATGAAAATTCGTCACTTCCTCTTACCCGGAAAGAATGGGGATGAAAAGAAGGAAGAGCAGAGATCCAGAACAGGGGGAATAGCAATTTTGGAAGAGGAACAGAATTCCCGAAAGAAAGGAAATTAAAGCTTGAACACGTAAAAGGGGAAGAGGAAAAGCACACCACATGTAAAAGGGGCTTTTTTAAAATAATATAAAAAATAAAAAGTTGTAAAGATAAGAAAAATCCTCCCATTTGTGGTAAAACCAAAATAAAGTGTAAACAGACGGACCAATCAAACGAAGTAAATGGTATTTTCTCGGGTTTCACGCATTACGAGTAGAGTTAGGGAAACACCTTCTTCTTATCTTTTCATGCTTGCCAGCTAAAGAGTATGAACCGAAGATGATTGAATCGGCTGTAAAATGAGTTAGTTACACTATGTCGTCCGATTTACCCCGTTTTTCATGGGATCCCACCGAGCTGTACTGGTGTTCTGCTTGCATTTTAAAATGCCGTCCCCCCTTTTCCTCTCCTTTCTTATCTACACAATAACAAAACCATCCAACCCATTTCTTTCACCTTTTTTCCTTTTCCTCTTTTCTTCTTTTCATATTTCATTTATATATAATCACGCTAGCTAGCTGGTCATTGCTTTCGAGGTTGTCACCAATAACAAAACCGTCGATATCATAATATCGATCGACCTTGATTATCATCTAGTAGCAAGACGATAAACAAGTCTATTCAATTATATCGAATACGCATACTCTTCTCTCATCACTTATATAGAAACAGTGTTTCAATATGGTCAACGTGACTTATGTTGAGACGTCACAGGACGTTCTCTACTATCAAGAAGATGGCACACCAGTAATCTACAATCTTGGTGACATGGCATGGAGTGAGTCTTCAGCTTCCTTTTCATTTTAGAGATAAGGAATTTACTAACCTAACCATTCTACTGTCAGTTCTTACATCCATGGCATTGGTCTGGTTGATGATACCCGGTGTTGGTTTGTTCTACTCTGGTCTTTTGAGGAGGAAGAACGCCTTGTCCATGATCTTCTTGTCTGTTGCAGGCGTGGCTGTTGTCTCTTTCCAATGGTTCTTCTGGGGTAAGTTAATTCCATCGCGTGTTTACGTTGCAGAGTGGCAAATACTAATGATCGTCATCTTACAGGTTACTCTTTGGCCTTCTCAGATACCGGTTCAAAGTGAGTCCAGCGCAGTATTGTCAATAGGGTCATATTCTTACTGACTCCATTCGTTCAGATTCATTGGTGATTTAAGATATTTCTGTCTGAAAGGTGTTCTTGCCGAGCCTTCTGCCGGTTCTTCCAGAATACCCGCTCTTCTCTTCTGCATCTACCAATGCATGTTCGCCGTGAGTGGACACAACCTTCTTTCATGGAACTACAAAATTGACTTGAACTCTCTCAGATCATTACCGGTGTCCTCGCCATTGGTGGTTTCGCTGAGCGATCCAAGATTGGACCCGTCTTGGTCTTCCTCTTCGTCTGGATCACGATCGTCTATTGTCCTATTGCCAATTGGACTTGGAACCCTAACGGATGGTCATTCATCATGGGTGGATTGGACTTTGCCGGTGGTACACCCGTCCACATCTCATCTGGTACTGCTGCTTTCGCCATCTCAATCTACCTCGGTAAACGACGAGGATACGGTACCGAACGATTGGCTTACAAACCTCATAACACTGCATTTGTCATTCTCGGTACGGTATTCCTCTGGTTTGGTTGGTTCGGCTTCAACGGTGGTTCCGCTCTTTCCGCCAATCTCCGAGCTGTTCAAGCTTGTATCGTTACCAATCTCGCTGCCTCCGTAGGAGGTATCACCTGGATGTTGCTCGATTGGAGACTTGAACGAAAGTACTCCGCCGTCGGTTTCTGCTCCGGTGCCATTTCAGGTTTAGTTGGTATCACCCCCGCCTCCGGTTTCGTCGGTGCCCCAGCTGCCGTAGCCATTGGTTTTGTCACTGCTGTCGCCTGTAATTTTGCCACTAAACTCAAGTTCCTCGTCGGTGTAGACGACACTTTGGATATCTTCGCTTCGCACGGTATTGGTGGTATGGTCGGAAATGTCATGACTGGTCTCTTCGCACAAGCCTCTGTCGCTGGATTCGACGGTATCACCGAGATTCCCGGAGGATGGTTTGACCACAACTATATACAACTAGGTTACCAAATCGCTGATTTGAGTGAGTGCTTTTCATGGATCCTAATAGCCACAGACGACTGATATGATTGTCTCATCTCTAGCTGCCGGTTTCTCTTACTCCCTCGTCATGACCACTATCATCTTATGGATCCTCCACTTCATCCCCGGACTTCGATTACGAGCCAGTGAAGAGGCTGAAATCGTTGGTATCGATGATGCCTACCTCGGAGAATTCGCTTACGACTACGTTGGAACCGATCCTGAACTCCGATTACACCGAGTCGATTCAAAACCTCATCTCACCTCTGGTGACGTTCTTGCTGGATCCCCTCCTCTCGACGGTGACTCTTCCTCCCAAGAGAAGGTTCCTCACGGAGCAGTTGGTAATGCCGCTGCAGGTGGTGGTCGAGTTGATGTTTAAAGCAGTTAGTCTGTAATGGCTGGCACGCAAGCGTCTCTATGTTTTTTCAAAATGATATGCAAGTTTCTTATCAATGGGTCTTGTAAGAGAGCGAGAGATCTCAAATTTTTACATAATATAATACATCCTCAAATCTATAGTTTCGTTTTAGATCACTTTTGGTGTAGAGTTCGATGAATGGGAGGAATCGAGAGAATTTTGTTTTAGAATTACTTCATTATGAAGCATGCATTCAGAGATTGAATGAATGGATACAACGGCATGATGAAGTTTGACGCATGATTGATAGCAGAACATGCAACATGCATTCATCTGACCAGACAATGCATGGTTATTGAGGAGAATCTGTGCAACACATTGCATGCAATAATGATCGCCACATACGAGTACGGGATCAGCTCCGGTGTAAATAATTACAAAATGTCAGCTGACTGTTAAATTTTGTGTTGAGTAAAAATAAGCGAAGTCTTGGCGAGAGATCGCTGGTGAGATGATGAGATGAGATGGGTGTGAAAGTGAATGAAATGCAATCTTATACATATATGCTAAAGTCAGAGTAAATAACTTGAACAGAATTTCGAACGACAAAAGTGGACGATATGACGACCAAAACACCACCACTTCAAAGGCAAACATCTGATTCGCCTACGGTTGGATCATCAACTTTTTCAACTATCAAAGAAAGGATGAGTAGGGCATTGAGTCCTAATAGAGGCGCACATGAGAGTGAAGGAGGTAGAAGACAGAGTTTTGGAGGTGAGTTTTTGATTCGTCCTCCATCCCATTCATCCATCCATCGAAAAGTTTTTACCCCTTTCATCATCCTTTTCTCCTCCATCCTTTGAATCTGATTGGACTGTAACCTTTGGAAAGAAAACGGGGAACGATTAAATTAAGTCCAAGCCAAGGCGTTTTCTCGTCTTTAACTCTTACTCGCATGCTCGATCTGTAACCCCCTTCTCAATCGGGAACCCAATCGAAATATTCACGAACCCCCTTATCTATGTTATGGAATCATTTTATGCGAGCGAGCACGAAGGGGTAGGGAGGTCTTTGTCTTTTCTTATCTCACCAAAATACAAACGGGGAAAAAGCAGAGATGGTTGATTTCGACCAATTAAATTCCGAGTTTCCTTTTTCCCTCCGCGTGGCAGATGGAAATCCTTTGATAAGGAAGAAGCGTACTCGTACTGTGACAACACACCTATATGCAGAGATTTCGCTCCCACATATCATGGGTTCAGAGCTGTACGAAGAGAGGAGAAGGGAAGGGCTTGGCATCCGACACATGCATGACAACTAAAAGAAATGCAAAGATATCCCATGCATCAGATCAAGGAGGATGATTGGTTGAGGTTAATTCGGTAAAATAAAGTAGAAAGGGGAAAAACAGAAGAAGCTGTTTGTGTTGGGTTGCACAAAGAGATAACGTCATTGGTCGCTCCCCCTTGCCCCCCCCAATCCGTCAATACCACACACATCCCCTATCTATTATCAATTCATCAATCCATCCCAACAGTGTAATTGCCACTCAACTAAGAAAAACACCAAGCAATCACCGTCACCACTTTAATCAATACAACATTAAAAACATTACCTTTTTTTTAACTTCATATTCATTCCTCGATATCTTGATATAAAGTCAATTCGCTACAGACCCCAAACACTAACTCCGACTTGATCAATCAATAGCAAGCATGTCAATGTCTGATGAAAGACCAGGTCGAGCCATTGTACGTGTTCATCATCTTTCACTTCCCCCACAATGGTCCGATGCTATACATGCACGTCCTGCGGAATGAGCAGAGATACGCGGATGCTAATCTTGCTTTGACTTATCATCCTTAGTACTCCACTGGTCGAGGAGGCGCCGGTAATCTCATGCAATCACCTTCAAGAGGTCAGGATTTAGAAGCTGCTCCTGGTGTCGAAAGAGGAAGGGAACTATCTCCTCATCCCGTTGGTGAAAAAGTGAGTAACTGTTAATCATGTCATCTGAGCCATCTGTTGTGTGGACCTACAACCTTTACCGCAGTGACTTTGATCAGGATGCTGATCCTTTTTGCTAGGTCGTGCATTCCGGACGAGGTGGAGCAGGAAACATTCATCGATCAACTTCTCGTTCTCGAACAAGGGAACAAGTTGTCAAAGATGAGAAAGAAGCGGCATTACAAGAAAAGTTGGTCGCCGAAAGAAGAGGTAGACAAGCTGTCGAAGGAGGATTTTCAACTGGTCGAGGAGGTGCAGGAAATATTGAAAGATCAAAATCAAGATCCAGAAGTGCAGTAAGACATGGAAAAGATGATTCTTCGACTATCGCTCCTTCCTTGGCACCTACCATCAGTCATTCAATTCATGCTACAGGAAGAGGTGGATTCGGTAACATCCAAGAAGAAAGAGGTGATTCTATCGATCTTCAGAAGGTACGTTCTCCAGTATCATAAACCATTATGTCTGTTCGAAGGCTTATTCGCGAGTTTTCCGAATTTTCAGCAAGCCGCACAAAATGCTTATGAACAAGATGTAATTGCCAAACATCATGCACAAGAAGCGAATCTGCCGTGAGCATCATCATGACTTTCACACCACAATCTGGAGATGATAGGCTAATCTATCTTGAAATAATATAGTCATTTGACCGGAAAAGGTGGAGCTGGAAATGTCCACCATGGTCTTACCGCCGATAGCCCTGACCTCTCGCATCTTTCTTTGGAAGAAAGAGAAGAAAGAGAAGCTTATAAGAAAATTCATGCAAACGACAAACAGCATTATATGAATAGCGGTAGAGGGTGAGTTCCAGAACGATTCCCAAATCACTCTGGATTCGAAAGGCTGATCTTCTTCTCGGATCGTAGTGGCGCAGGAAACATGGTACCACCCAGCAAAGAGCATTCGCATTCACCCTCTGGAGATGACGATAGAGGTAGGGGCAGAGGCTCAGATGGTCATAAAGGTGGAGTACTTGGAAATGTGTTGCGAAGTATCAGTAGAGCTACAGGAAGAGACAAGAGTGTGGATGGTAGAAAAGAGTAGATCTTTTCGAGATATATATATTTGTTGTTCAGCTTTTAATTTACCAGTTACTTTATAAATAATATAAGAATGAGACTTTGGGCGTCATGTATTGTTTATATTGATCTCTTGGTCTTTTCGATATCTTCTTAGCAATGCGCAGCCTGTGTACCTAAGATTCAGAACAGCTATATTGCAAGCGAGGATGATGACAAATAAATAGCCTGGATCTGCGTTACAAATATACATCGCTCCATGCTATACAAAAAGTCTTATAATTCACCTTTCCTTTTCCTGACTTTCTTAGCTTCCGATTTTTGTTGGTCGTCATCATCTATGTCGTTCCTATTAGGTGTTCTACCTTTTTGACCCAAAAAATCTCTAACGACTTTTTCAAGTACGTTTTTCTCCTTACCGCCTAATTCGACTCTACTTTTTTCTTTTTCTTCCCCATCTTCTTCATCCATTAACACTAAATCAGCATCTAGAAGTATGGGACCATCATCACCCTCTTCCCAAGAATAGAAAATAACTTGTTCACCTTGTTCATCATCGTGATCGTCATCATCCTCTTCCTCCTCTTCTCCTTCCTGTTGATCAGGTTGGTCCACTGACTTTTGATTCGATGATTTTGATTTCTTTGATATAGCTGATTTACCTAACATTTCCAAAGCTTGTTTTAAGATTTGTCTTAGCGATTCATCTTCGACATCAGAACCTTCAAAAACAATCTTCATCTCTCCTTCTCCTTCTTCTTCTTCATCCTTTTGTGGTATGTTGTCAGGGTCAGGAAACATCTTTTCAGGACCTTTTAAACCGAAATGATGAATTGGTTGATCAAATTTAGTATATACTTCACTGGGATTATCAGCACCGGTAGGTCTTTTACTGAAAGGTAATTCCAAGATTCCACTATTACCATCCGCATTGTCGTTGACATCATTAGGATTGATTCTTTGTTGATTATTGTGATGATGTTGTTCTTTCTCCCATTCAATCCAATCTTGATCATCTATGACTTGTCTACATTTTATTCCAGCCGATTTAACTTCATTTAAATCTTCATGTCTTTTGAATCCAGGTAAATCACATAAATAAGGTGAATGAATAATAACCACATATCGACAAATTGATAATTCCTTAATCATGTAGATCATATCTGTCGTAGTCATCGAACAATGAATTTGAACTTCTACTTCTCTTGGTCTACCTGTTTTATCACATCTTGTACCATGAGACCATTTTTGAACTAGATATCTAGATGATTGTCCTTGTCCTTTTCCAGACGATGTTGTAAGTGATGATGACGATGACGCTGAATTGGAGTTTACATTGGCATTGGCGTTAGGATTCGAATTGGACGATTTTTGAAGATTCGTTGAGCTTTTATCACCAGCTTTGACTTTACCTGCTCCTGCTCCTGCTCCAGTTCCAGTTCCAGTTCCACCTGGTTTTTCAAACTGACCTGAAGCGAACCTTTGTCTAGCCCCAGGAGACACTTGACCTAAAGTGTAAGCATCATATTTCGTATCTTCCACTGGAATGATACCACCTGGAGGATGAGGATGTTGAGGAGCTGTAGCGTGAAATTGTCGGATATGAGAGTTGTGACAGTATCTACAAACGAGTATATAGATTATTAGCTTATCACTCTCAACGTTATACTATGATATCTCCCATATGATCCATTATCCATACATATAAGTATCAGAAAACTCGAAGTTTTCCTTGGAAACATTTCAATGTATCAATGTGAGATATCACTAGACTCACGAATAAGTAAACCATCCTTGTTTAGTGAATAAACATTTCCCATCTAAATGACTCATAGCTTGCCATCCTTGAACAGGATCTATCTCCTCCTCTTCCTCTTCAACTTGATCCAATCTATCTATTAGAGCAGTTTGAGATGAAGTCGTATTTCGCGATGGCATTAAACAGAGATATGGGTATGGTGCTCCATTAGGTTCTGATGGATGAGCGAAATTCATTGGAATCAGTTCGAGTGAAAGTGACGTCTACGTTCGATGGAATTTGTAAGTAAGTTTTAACTCTCATCATCTCAGCCCAGATTTGATCAAGAAGATAGTGGTGGTATATGAAATGATATGACCACCTTGCAGACAGATGACAGAGCGAAAAGCGAAACGATATATACAACTCACTTTACGATCAATATCATTTTGTTTATTACCGTCACTCAGCCTCTTCCCTCCCCCTCCCTTAGAAGATCCTTTGGGATCTAACCAATCCGATTCATCCATCAATCCAGAAGATGATGATGATTGGTAGAGCTCAGCATCAGATTTAGATAAGGGTAGATCATTCATAAATTGAATTTCATATTTAGGATATGCGAATAAATCTCGAAGTTGATTTTGTCCGTGTCGAAGAGCTAACCCAGGTGCAGAAGCCAGCGAAGATAGTGCGAGCGAGTATATGAGCAGGTTCCTGGACATCGTTCTGGATCGAGCAGTCGGCGATAGCGATCGATTTGTGCTACGAGCTAGGAATATAACAGCCGAAGTGAAAAGCAAGGATGTAGGATAAAGAAATAGTTATCATGTAGAATGATGATGCCAGCACGACTGAATTCACAATATCGTGACGACACCACTTTGCAGTTAGTTAGCAGTTTGCAGTTGGGTGAGAAAAAAGGCGGAGATGACCGAATTCCGGGTTCACTCGCACTCGATGTCATCGCAACATCTGGAATTTTGATCGCTCTTGACACATAACAGTTCGTCTTCGTTACAACCTTGATCCATCATCAGTTTTCGATTGACGACGTCTACACCATTGGGACCAAAAAAGCGATCAAAAAGATACTGCTCAAGAAGTCTAGTCAAATAATCATGTCATTCGGTAGACCGGGATTCGCAGATACGTTCAAAGTATCACCACCACAACGAGGTTCTTTCCCACTTGATCACGATGGTAAGTTGAGACTTCCTTCAGTTTTTCAGCTCTCCAAACCTCTCTCATCGAGCTTGTAGCCTACCAGCTCCTTTCTTGCTTCAATCGTTCTGAAGCTGATTATCCCCATTGTGTTATCGTAGGAGATTGTAAAGACGCAATGATCTCATACCTCAAATGCCTTAAATCAAATGCGAACGATAACGGTAAATGTAGATTACAATCTAAGAAATACTTGGAATGCAGGATGGATAAGTGAGTAATCGTTATCAGACGATTATCTTTCATCGATGATGAGGCCTCAGTTTCTTTCGCGAGATCAGAGTATCGCTGATCAAGTTTGTGCGTATACTTCAATAGCAATTTAATGACGAGGGACGATATGAAAAATCTTGGGTTGGGAGATGTAGTTGATCCTGATTCACCAACGACAATCATCTCTCCTACAACGACGATATCATCGACACCATCGAGCACACCATCGCCCGCACAAAACGCCCAACCGAAACAACCTATTCAACAAGAAAGAATATGAACATAATTTATCCATACAACCTATTAATATCATATCCATTAATACCATGATTCACTAGCATCTAATCTCTCATACCCAGATGGTTTACCACAAACTCCACCATTTCTTCTGTGACAACTTCTTTTCAGAATCAAGATCAACTTGATTCCTCTTCTCTTCTTGAACTTTTCTCACATTCTCCCACATCTCTCTCAATCTACCTAGATCATCTAATAATTCAGGTCGATGAGTTTCTTCACTCAAATAATAATGGAACCTATCTTTCGGCGATCCTTCGTGATCGTCCTCGACATCCAATGATTCAATTTGAGCTCTCAGTGCTGAAGCTGTAGATGACAGCTGTTCGACATGTGTTCGACGTGCTCGAGCGGCAGTGACGAATTGGGATAAATGATAGAAAACAGATTCTTCAAGTAACTGGAAATTACAGCAAATCATTTCAGTATATATGTTGTATATTAGAACATCCATGCACAACTCAACGATCACTCACTTTGACATCTCTCGCTTTTTGCGCTAATTGTCTTTCCCTTTCTTTCAATTCCAAAACAACTGCACACATCTCAACGTCTATTTGCAGGTTCTCACTATTGATC
Source organism: Kwoniella shivajii (assembly GCF_035658355.1). NCBI lineage: Eukaryota > Fungi > Basidiomycota > Tremellomycetes > Tremellales > Cryptococcaceae > Kwoniella > Kwoniella shivajii. Next base: position 610,462 of record NC_085909.1, read on the forward strand.
GCTATCAGCTTGCTGGCGTACAATGATATAGTCCCACTCAGCTGACTCACGGTCCCACTCTTCTCATATCATTGTAGAGGTCAATTTGTTCCAGAGAATGTCTGTTCAGAATCATCAGCCCATCTGTGTCCCCTGCCTCATTACGATTCCTGGATAACCAGACATACCTTCTTGTCAATTCCAATACCTTTCCCTCTAATCCACTCGCTTCCCTTTTCCCCGTCCCATGAGGATTTGTAACTTCCCATTCCATTCCAGTCTCTTCAACGACCACATCCGCACCATCACTCGCCGTCCTTAACATTGTAGTCACTCTACCACGATTACGCCATGCCAATGCTCTATCTGATGGCGTCCTGTTCATCAACGGTTTTGGATGTATCCCATCTGGTGAGTGACCATTCACTGGATATTCCGGATCCGTCTTCTCCTCCGTGGGACTAAATCCTGCTGCTAAAGATCCTCTTGACCAAATGTCACTTTCATTACCTGACAATTGCGTGACTATTGATGGTCTCTTTGAATGTGCCACAGAGTTTGCTTGCAAAAGCGATTTTTTAGATGAAGTGAAATTTTGATTTAAGGGTTTGAAAGATGTTGAAGGGCTTGGCGAGGCTATGAGTATATGTCAGATGATGTTTAGGCGACAGGATGAGAGTAGATGTTTTACCTGATTGACCTCTATCGAGTAATTCATCGATATCTTCCAAATCTCTGTTAATTGGCATCAGTGATATATCATTGCAGTACAAACTCTATTAATTCTCACTCACGGTTCGATGACAGTGGGTATAGTACTTTGCTTCTTCCTCATCACCGACGACTTGAGTGTAGAAGGTCCGGGACCACCCCCGGTCTCTGAGTCTGACGTTTCGTAATTTGTGCCTTTTCGACTACGCGCGCTAGAGTTAGCTGATTACAGATCTTCGTGTCGTCGAGCACACTAGAAGCACCTACGATACCAATCCGAAACCACCTTTGATAGCTTGACCTGCTCTACCCGAGATCTCTTTGATGGCACCTTTGATGTCGCCTTCGTCATCTTCTCGTATTCCAGTTTGACCAATATGAAAGTCTCGTGATTGAGTTCTTTTCCTTAGAACATTTCTATGATCTCTGGTGTTTGATCCAGTGCTACTGCTCAGACTTGCCATTTTACCTCTCCTCCTTGGTCTCTCCTCAACATTATCAGCGAGTGTACCATTCCATAATTCAGCAACTCTCCTTGCACCCATGATATCCCAGTCTTTCTCTCTTGATCTCAATACCCCTTTTATATAAGCTTCTAGATCAGTCGTGATCACATCTGGAGGTGCTACAGGTCCTACTTCTCCTTCTGGAACGATTAATCCCACACCCTCACCAGCATCATCTTCATCTCCTTTGAAACGCAGATGATGTTCTCTCTTTCGAATCGGTGTATCTTCAGCTGTACCACCTTTTAGATTAGCTGACAATGAACTGGTAGCTTGAGCAACTCCGTTGAAGAGCATGCGGTGAACCTTCAATCCATCACCGTGATGACGTGTCCTATCAGCAAGATAATGCTGAGTCAAAGAACGAATTGAAGGGATTGTCAGAAACTGCAATGATTCTGGTTGTTTACCAATGAAGGACTATGAATGGCTAAATCAGTTTCGCTTGATCCTCAATTCCTGATACGGGAACTGACCTGATATCCAGCCCATGTATTGAGGAATCGTCTGATACTCGTAAAAGGATCTTTGGGGAGCTATGTTACTCGTTATAAGCGTCGTATCGAGACTTGAAGTCGAACCCAACTCTCACCTTTTCTATGTCCAAAGCGTCAAGTTCATAATGCACGCTTGTAACAGAACTTAATATCGCAGCGAGTGTTCTGGGATCAATACATCCTCCAGATGTTTCTTTCTGCAATGACTTGTCAGTTTTTCTGTTTCCTTCCGAAGCAGTGTTTAATTTACCTCTAATTTCAATGATTCTTCATGTTCCATCCCCATTATTCTTCTCCATTGGAAGATACCAGCTTTAGTCTCATCGCAAAACAAACCATCGATTTCCATATCACCTCTTGCTATATCATATAATCCCCAAAGTGCTAATGATGATTGTATGAGTTTGACCAATTCTATGACCAAATACGTAAACGGATCAGAGGTGATATCATTTGATTGAATCTGTTGACTTTGATATTGATGTTGATGAGTTTCGGATAATGGAGAAGCTGATAATACTTTGGTTGGAGATGTAGTAGGTGAAGCGTTACGCGATAATGGTATGATCGAATGAGTAGGTTGCGGTATTCTATATAATTCATGAAATTTACGTCGAAGTGCTGGACTATGCACGATTCTTTCAATGTAAGCCTGGTACATTTTCGCGTAATTGAAAATATTCAGGCCAGATCCTTTTCGGAGGGAGAATGAACCTACATTGGGACATCCATACCTATTATAGCCCTGCCACCACATCCTAACCTTCTCAATCCAGTATTTACAGTAGTGAACGGTTTTGCCATTCTAAAATCACCTCCTGGAACAGGATATCTAAACTTATGTCATCAGCTTCAATCAAAACATAAAACACGATACGAAGAAAGCTTACACATCTTGACCAAAAGCAGAAGGTGTGTTGACAAGTAAAGTACCATATTCGGTCTAATAGCTCATTCAAGATCAACTGAAGCAATTGGGACAAGATTTGTTGTCAGTCTTCTTAAACTCACCTTTCGAGGAGAGGATTGGGTCTCCCATGCTAAGAATTGTATGGCATTGGTTAATTCTGTAGCTGCTTCTTGAGCGGAAAGTTCTGGGAGTGGAAACAGGAGATATGCGGATATCTGTATGAGAGTGTACGTCAGTTTTCATGTCAATCTTGAATTCTAGGTATATATTTCATGCACATACTTGTTCAGTTGGTTTACCAGTCTGGGTCACTATTGTATGCGAGAAATGTGTTCGGGATAGAAACCTACAAGGTCATCCGCAAAGTCAGCGTTTGTGCAGCAGATCGACATCTAGTTGAGCGGCACTTTCAAATCTGTTTTCATTGAATATTGCACATCCAACTGTTTGCTACCTTCGTTTTCGTTGAAACGGTACTCACCAGGTTCTTAGTGAATACAACGCATAACCAGGTAATATCACCTCTCTATCAACTTTCAATCTTCCTAATTTGTTCAACCATTTCCCTTCTAGTTCATCTAGTGGTCTATCTGTGGGTATGAGTAAGCCATCTCTGTGCACTGGAATTGAAGGCGATGGAGCCGGAGTCGGAGAGGGCAATCTTGAAGTTGTGGTTGGAGAAGGTGAATAAGATGATATCGAAGTGGGAGAAAGAGTGAATGACATCGCTCGTGAAACTTCGTCCATCCCATCTATTTTCTTTCAAAAGGGTATATATGGATTAACGTCTATGAAAAAACATCGTCCTGAATCCCTTCGTTACTACGATCCCTGTTCGTCTTGCTTGGATCTACTCGATTGTAGCTGGTTTCGAGAATGCACAACATGAGGCAAAGAAGAATACATCATCAATATCGTCAACAAGGATATTTGTCACCGTCGAGAGTGGAGGTGAGGAACACGTGACAATGTTCTATTTCATCTGCATGTCTACCGATACCTTAAAATAGAGATGGACGTCGATTGAGAATAGATAATTTCACAAGCATCACTACAACTACATCGTGATAGCATAAATCACTTGAAGTAGTAGGATATGCAAGGATTTATGATACATGGCCAAGTAAGTTCGAACAATCTAGTAAAATAATCGTAAAAGTCTTTTAATCCCCCTCTCCTTTTATGCCAATTCGTCAAATAAGATATTCCAATGTGACACCTGATTATACGTATTCCTCTTTCCCTTCCTCTTGATATATATCATCTTGATATATTCCTTCTTGTGTTTCTTCTTGATCCTCATCAGGATCTGCACCTGTAGACCACCACGAAGTAACTCCTAATCCTGATTCAGCGATAGTAGCCTGTACAAGTCAGGTCAGTTCATTATAGGCGTCTCGGTACTATGTATTCATAGGCTAAACAGGTATTCAAAAGACGACTATGCTATGAGTAGATTCTGTACTCACTAAAATCCTGTATCCAGCTTTATCAAAAGATGATTTTACCGGTACATCATCGTTATTTTCTTGTTCCAAAACACTTTGAGGTGTAGGTCGTACATCTTGCCATTCTATTGAATCTACTCTGAACCGTATAGGTTCGCCTTCATCAATATACAGTCGATCTATTCACTTCTCGTCAGCTTACGAGTCTTGGTGAAAATTGTCTGCTACTGTTGAGAAGCTGAAAGTAGGCGTACCGGTGATTACACTATTTGCTAGTTGTTCAGGAGTGAGTAGCGTCCCATCATCGTCCGGTGATACCCAGTAGAACTTCTTTTGTGATGGATCGCTATGTGCAATTAAAAGTCAACATCGGTTGATCTTCTTTCTAGTGTGAGTCCGTTCAAAACTCACTATGCTGAATTAGGGGGAAGAAGCGAAGGGACTATATATATATCTTGAAAGAATCCCAAGCTCACTAAACATCGACAGATGATCAGCTACCCGTCTTTCAAGTCACCATAGCTAATTTAACTCAAATATGTGACTTACCTCGAATATATGATTTTTCTGTTGAAAGCACTTTACCCACAATGACTTCGCCAACAAAAGGTGCGAAAAGCATTAATCGGAATGAGACTGATCATTGCCATTACCATAACAATCTCCGGTTTCAGCTGAATTATCTTGATCTAAAGGAAAAAGAAGAGCAGCTAACCTTTATAATACATCAATCCATTTCCCCACGTAACCTTCCCATCTTCCGCCGTAAGGATATCGAACACAGATAAAGCTAAACCTTTGTCGGGTACAAGCTTATTTGCATATCTTTACATAAAGTTTTCATATCAGCCAAGCGGTCGGAATTGATAAAGGAAAACAGGAGTTCAGCTGACTCACTTTTTGTTCAAGGAGTCTTGAATCGTTGTTGCAGGTGGTATGTCAAAAGTCTTTGGAGCCACAGGGACGGTATCCTAATATTTGAATACGTGAATAAATTAAGTACTGGACTTGTTCAAACGAAGCATTTTTAGTAAAGCTCACCCTCACACCGACAAGAACGAACATCCTCCTCTAAAGATCTCTATGCTATATTGGGCACATCCACAGAGCTTGAACCAGGATCGTGTTCTCCGAATTCGATGAGCTATTGATGTATATTACAAGGATATAAAAGATGAGAACAACAGAAATTGTAAACCTTGATCATCCTCCACTTTTGTATAGTCGCCCATTTTATTTATTACACGTCACATTTAATCCCCTCATCGGTACAGTGATAAGCCACGTGATTTCCTGGGGTTGGTGCCTGGATCGATCCCGGTTAAGAGATTTTGTAAACGAAAGATTATTTTTTTCCAAGAGAAATGACAATAATAGCTCTTTCAAGATTTCCTCTTCCACAAGTAATATTGTACAGATCAGCATAACATCACAATGGCTGACGACGGTATTGAGCTCAACTTCGCTGTTCCTTCTTCGGGGACATTGGTCAGACAGGTCTCAGCCAAGAAAGGTGGAAGATGGACTGATCGGTGAGCTCTTTAATCTATTTGAGTCACAAGCCGAGCTGACGTATCGAGAACAGTGTAAAGGCAAAAAGAGATGCAAGGGATACATACAAAAGTCTCAAACAGACTGCATCCACAGAATCAACACAGACTCCAACTCCTCATATCCCAGTCTTCCCACCTAAGCCTCAGCCTGTCGCAGCCCCTACTCGCACAGTTGACATAGCACCTCCCAATCCTAGAGTTCAACCTGCTCCTCAACCTAGAAGCGTCAGTGCCAATGTCAACGCCGTTGCTGGTCCATCTCGCCCTCAACAAGCTCCAAGAAACGTCAGCTCGTCTGCTGCAAAACCTCGTGCTTCCGCAACATCTTATTCCTCACCTAGACAGACTGTTCCATCAAGATTTGAAGCCGGCCCCTCTCGTCTTCCTGGATCTACCACTTCAGCTCCTGCTCAAGCTAAAGCTCCACAGTTCATATCATCTCTTTTCAGCGCTGATCCACTGCCTGCACCTTCAACATCGTCCAAGCCTACCACAATTGTAGGCGCACCTTCCAATGCTCCTCTCGTAGGCGATACAAGTACCTTTGAAGGATTGGGCATGGATCCTCTTCTCGTTAGACACCTGAAGAACAAGATGCACGTGGAAAGACCGACTGGTATTCAAAGATCCTGTTTACCTCATATGCTTTCGTCACCACTCGATCCCGATCAATTGAAGGACACGTCAACGCCACTTCGAGATGTACTAATTCAAGCTCAGACTGGTTCAGGTAAAACTTTATCATACCTACTTCCTATCATTCAGACTTTATTACCTCTATCAAAGTTATCTTACATCGATAGATCAATAGGTACATTAGCTATCATCCTGGCACCTACTAGAGAATTAGCTCAACAAATCTCCAAAGTAGTAGAACAGTTGATTTCTATGAGTTTGACGTTGGATGAAGATGATGATAGACAATTTACTAGATGGCTCGTATCAGGTTTACTCACAGGTGGATCAACAAGAACACATGAAAAAGCAAGATTGAGAAAAGGTGTTCCTATATTAGTTTCTACACCCGGTCGATTGTTGGATCATTTACAGAACACCACCTCATTCCAGTGTGCTAAAACGATGTTTCTGGTTCTGGACGAAGCTGATAGATTGATGGATTTGGGTTTCGAAGAAACGATCAAAGGTATCTTGAGAGCATTAGAAGGTAGAAGGAAAAATGAAATTCAAATCGAAAAAGAGATGGATGAAGAAGGTGGTGGTTTGATGAGATGGGGATTCTGGAACAGAGGTAGAACGAATATTCTTTGTTCGGCAACTGTAGATGCCAAAGTTGAGAAATTATCTGGAATGGCTTTAAGGGATCCTGTGCTTTTCAAATCAGGTAAAGAAAACAAAGATATCGATGGAAATGTCGTCACGAAAGAAGATGGAAAAGAAAATGATGCTGTCAAAGCTGCAATGGAAGAAGCTGGAGCTATTGTCATTCCACAAGAATCAGAAGATAAATTCACACCTCCAAGTCAATTATCACAAAAATACGTTGTGACTCCAACCAAATTACGTCTGGTAGCACTCGTAGCTTTGTTAAGATCAATCATCGCTACTGCCGTCAAACAAGATTCAGCAAAAGGAACGAAAATAATCGTTTTCTTGAGTTCAACAGATTCAGTTGATTTCCATTGGAAACTCCTTGGAGGAATAAAAATGGGTGACGAACCTCCCCCCGTTGAAGATGACGAGACAGATGATGATGAAGAAGAAGGGAAAGAGAGTGCGGATGAAGATGGTATTCCTACTAAACCAAAGAAAGTGAAGTCCAAGAAAGGAAAAACAAACGATTCGGAAGTCATCACACTTACTTCACCTTTATTCCCCAATACGACCTTACATCGATTGCACGGATCATTACCTCTTCGGACACGATTGGCATCACTCAAGTCATTCGCCGGTGCATCTTCTCAGCCTTCGGTCTTATTTGCTACGTCTGTAGCTTCTAGAGGGTTGGATTTACCACTTGTACGAGCTGTAGTTCAATACGATCTTCCAACAGAAGGAGGAGCCAACGAGTACGTTCACAGAGTTGGTAGAACAGCGAGAGCAGGTAAAGGTGGTGAAGCTTGGGCGTTCGTAGCCCCAAGTGAAACAGATTGGATACCTTGGGTAGAATCAAAAATGGGTACTGCAGAAGGTAAAGGTGGGGTCAGATTAGGTCAAGTTGGTGTTGAAGATTTATTGAGGAAAGGTTTCGGTGGAAAAAGCTATGAATTTGAAGGAAGAGCTACTGAGGCTCAATTGAGTTTCGAAAGATGGGTCTTAGATAGCGACGTTGTAAGTTGTCTATGACTGCGTCTACCTGTGGGACCCTGGTCTTGGCCATTGCTGATGCTGATGCTGACGACATGACCAATACCATAATAGAACGCCGCTCTTGCCCGTCGAGCATTTTCATCTTATATAAGAGCATATTCGACACATCCATTAGAAGAAAAGAAATTCTTCCATATCAAAACTATTCATTTAGGACATTTAGCTAAATCATTCGCACTTCGAGAAGCTCCTGGACAATTATCAGTTCCCACGATTAAATCCAAAGCCAAAATAACAAGTTCAGCTACTGCACCTTCCAACAAAAAGAGGAAGCATAACGATGACGATGATGAAGATGGAGAAGATACTGAACAGAAGGGAGGTAAAGAATTAACTGCGAGAAACGAAACTGAGAGGAGAATGTACGAAGCAGTTAGGAAACAAGGTAGAATGATCAAATCAGGTGGTAAATTAGGTGAATTCAATAAAATCAAAGGGAACAGTAGAATCAACACTTCAGTAGGTGGAGGTGGTGGTGGTGAATTCCAAGTTTACGGTACGGGTGAATTGGAAAGAATGGTTTCTGGAAAACGATGATGATACCGAGATAGTGTCAGGCATACATATGTTTACTGGGAGAGTCTAGGAATAAGATACCATGTATTACCTTGTCCTAATCTGCAGGATATCCCGAAATGGATCGTTATAGCTTAGATTTACTGGTCCACTCAATTTGCCCTTAGTCAACGAAGATACTTGCAGTCTTCTGAACTCACCTCTAGATCCACCAGTGTTCACCACTGAACCATGTAGGTGTGAACGGACCGGAATGACAGGCAGCTTCAGTGTAGGTCCAGGTTTTCTACGTCGCTTCCCACGTCGATTCTTAGATCAGAATGTGGGCTATTCATCGACATGAGACGTGGAAATGGTGTGTGTATATTAGGTTTGTTTCAGCATCTTCTCAACGGACATATCAACACACACGGCATACCTACGAACGACATTCGGTTCTCAAAGATGGAGATGAATGAGGAGATGACGATCGAACCAAATATAATCTCAACGCCGTTTCCGTTACCTTATCCTCTCCGCCAAATTAGGATGTGACACGTTTGAAATGATTTATCTATCATCACGTTGATCTTTCTTCTACTTCACGCCACAACGCCACGGTTTATCGTTTTGTTGTCTTCAATGGAGGTAATTAGCAGATCAATGCGTTAGTATAGTCCTCATCGCGTTGACGCGATCTCGCATTCACTATGCTTCTCCGCCCATTTGAAACCCTACTTCAAAGGCTAGCATAGCGTGTTTGTTAGTTTAGTGGAGCACAGTAATTTGGTGGCTTTGGTTCTTGTGTAAAACCCTTGTCTGTGTGAGAAGATAGATTTTGTGTCTGTGTACTCCATGCAAACAAAGAGAACAATCCCTTTTGTTGTACTTTTGCTAGGGTAAGGAAGGATTTCGGAAACGCATTGATCGTGGTTTATAGGGGTCAGGTCTCACAATTAGTGTGGGAAGTCTACACCTCATAGTGAGTGACCAGAAGAAAGGGGGATCGAGTTCTCCTGTCGGATCACAATAACAACAACAAGGAGGTATAATCCGAAACAACAGTGAAGCTCGGCGGAATAATCATATGTTGTTGTAAGGTACCTGGGATGCAATAATTTATACATGACACACTGACCACCGCGTCTTTTACTTTTCATTCCTTGTCCTCTCTTCCCGCTTCTTCTTCCTTTTATAATATCCTTCTTCCTCTTCCTGCCCCGTACAAGATGTAGGAATACTGACTCTTTGCATCGGTCTTCTTCGTCGTCGTCGTCGTCGTCAAGCAAAAGTAGTCATGCACGCGCGTTTCTTCTTTCTTCCAAGAATCGAGGAGGGGTACAAAAAGAAATCAAAAGAAAAAGACAGTCGCCCTCTTTTCTCTCATTTCTTTTGTTCTTAATTCTAACCTGTTCCAAAACTCACTCACTCACACTCATACACTCATTTTGATCACCAACGCACTCACTCATTTGATTAAAGTCAAGGTACCGTACTAAAAATATCTTCTTCCTTACCCCTAATAAATAACAATCATTATACCCTCAATCATCAATCTCCGAAACAATAACAATAACAACAACAATAAAAAAAAGAACAATAAAAGAAAAAGCAAAGTCAAACCAAAAAAAGACAATAAACCATTCGCTTGTAGATCTTTCTTACAATATACACCATCCTCCCCCTCTCTCCCCTTACTTCTCCTTTGCTTGCATCCTATTGTCTGATCATTCTTGTGACTGTACAAGTCACTGTACATACACGTTTAAAAGAACAATAGAAACAAATAGCGTCATCTCTTTCTCGATTGTACTCTATTGTTGTTCTCATACCTGACGTTTCACACGACTTTCACGACCTTTTGTTCTTCAACATAATCGATTTTCCCACCTCTCTGTCCTTTCCCAATGGTTGTAGTAGATTCCTCACAGATATAACAGATAAACGGACGACTTGATTGCGAATATTTCTCTTCTCCTTTTTCCTCATTCCCAGCTATTACTTCTCAAGCTTATAAAGCATACTTTCTAAAATATCAAAGGATTCTTTTTGATAATCTGGAGGATCACACCAATAGTAGAATGAAGCAAACCTTCGATCGTCCTTGCATGATATCAAACTCGAATCAATATTCCTTTATTGATTCCAGCGAGGAAGAAAGTATCATTGATCTATCCGCTACATTCTTCTCCTTTTCGTCTACTACCACATCTTACTTCTCAATCCCGATTTCGCCTCCTGCACCTCATCGAAAAGCACCCAAACCACCTGTATGCTCACCCCGAAGAAATAGACCAAGACACATAAACATGCGAGAACCTGCTCAACTTGGTTTATTCACCGTCCTCGAGTCAGAAGAAGATTTACGTATCAACAGTCCTAATTTCGACTCTCGTTCTATGATATTAGACTCACCTTCACCCGTTCCATCATCTGATATCTTCCCTTCTCCTTCTCCTTCCCCTTCTCCATCAATTTCATCCTGGCATGAGTACAGCGCAGTCGAACGGTACCGAAGTTCCCCAATGGACGTTCCTAAAGACATCGATGAAGATATGGAAGAAGACGAAAGGTTAAACAGACTATCCTGGTCAAGTAACAGTAGCTCATCTACAACGACAACTACTACAACGACAACTACTACAACGACAACTGAGGGTGAAACGGGAACTGATTGTGACAGTAATAAAGGATTAAATACACCTTTATTCGAAAATGAAGATCCTTTCGGTGGATGGTCAACAGTTCCTCTATCTGACGAATTCGAATTTGATGTAGAAATGACAGAAGATACTATTGGTGGAAAACTGTTTTCACCATCTCCTTCTTCCTCTTCTTCTGCATTCATGTCGAGACGACCTACATTTGCAGAATCGATTGCATTTGGCAAAAATCAAAATCGTCGACCACCTCCATTAACACTTTCAACTAGATTCTTAACTCCACCTTCAAATTGTACTCCAACATCATCATCATCATCGAATCTGCTCAGTGCCATTTCAACTACATCAACAGCTGAATCAGATATCATCTTAACTCCTAGAACTGCCAGTTCCCCTCACAAATCAAACGCAAACGCAATTGCAGATCTTTTACCTGCTTTACCGATTATCTCATCTATCGAATGGGAATCCCGAAAGATGAACTCACTTTCTCTTCCTTCGACACCTACTAAACGTGGACACGTTAAATCGAGATCATCAAAAAGGAAATCACCACACGATAACATAGATCTAACGATGGCACTGAAAGATCTTTTAGCTTCTTGTGGTGAGAAAGTTGATTCAGATTCAGAATTCTCTTGTCCTGCTTCCGTCTCAGGATCAAACTCTTATTCAGGCTCGAGCTCTAGATCAAGTTGCTCAGGTTCTGATCGTGAACATGACGATTTTCAAGCTAAATCATTGAGATTCCCATTACCACCTTCCAGGACTCAAAGTCATCATTTCAGCTTGAACGCCGATAAAGTTAATCTTCGTACACCATCACCTAGCAAGAGAAGGGCTTCAACGCCATACGCACCAAAGAAGGAAAGGAAGGGAAGGGCTACTCTTCAATCTTCTCCAACAGCTTTCAAAGGTGATCATTCGTTCTTGGCTTCATTGTCCATGGGTGAAGATGGAAATTCCAGTTCAACAAGTTCTACAACGAGTTCTTCTTCTAGAAAGAGCCTTCCTGGTAGAAGATGTTTACCAACTGAATGGATGAGGTTTTGATATGGACGAGCCAGGCCGTATGATCGGAGGGAATGTCTCTATAAGTTAAATTACCCTTGTCAAACATTATTTTCTCATCTTTTCCCTGTCCATTTCCTTTATTTTCACACCATTTTTTTTGACGTTCTCACGATTTATCTCACGACGGTTATACGATTTTTCCATGTTTTGTAATGATCATGTTTACGGTTATATTTACGAATAGGTTTATGGCTATGTTTGAATTTTGTTTTGATGAATATGCATATATGTTATAGTTACTTGTTTACTCTAGTTGCATTACGGTTGGGTAGAGCAATTGAATTGCATTCCCCACATGAAAAGGACCCGAGCTTTATAGCAAATGGGTTTCTCAACTCGCAAGAAATATGACTACCATCCTATAGATATTGGTCTAAGCTTTAAACTCGTATCCACCTTGTCTATCTTCAGCATTGAATTCATATTCACTTAAAACTTCACCATCTAGTTCCGGATAAGTCAATTTAGCTGAGAATTTTTCACCTGCTACGATGGGTCCTACACCTGCTGGAGTACCAGTCAGGATGAGGTCACCTTCCTGCAAATGTCAAGAATAGGGGGGTTTATTAGCGTTGAATCTCGGTATGAAAACGAATAAAACTTTGCTTCTTCCATCTTTCGTACTGATAATCATCAAAAGTAACTCGAAACTTGAAAATTTGGAAAAAAAAATCGATCTGGACTAACCTCTAATTTCATAATACCAGAAACGAATTCAATTAATTTAGGTATAGGGAAGATCATATCGTTTGTTAATCCAGATTGTTTCAATTTATCATTTACACTTAGATGTAATCCTACTTTTGATACATCTGATATTTTCGATTTTGGTATGAATGGGCTACATGTGCGAATCATTGTTGATGTTAAGTAAAGTAAAGTAAAGTGAAGTAAAGTGAAGTAAAGTGAAGTAAAGTGAAGAAAAGTAAGCATGGTTGATAATGACTCACCCAACTGGACAGAAAGTATCAAATCCTTTGGCAGTTGACCAAGGTAATCCTTTTGCTTTAACTGCGTTCTGGACGTTCCTAGCTGTCAAGTCAATCGCCAGGGCTAAACATCATGTACAGGCAATATTAGCCATTCATTCGTTCATTCACTCTAAATCATAGTATACCATATCATGATGGTGTGACGAGATGTGAGAAGGCAAATGCATCTGACCAAAACTCACTATATCCAGCAATGTAATTATCTGCATCATTTTGTGAGATATCACGTCCATCCTTACCGATAATCACACCTAGTTCGACTATGCCCATTCCCCATTGCGAAGTCAGTATACCAAACTATGTATCGGAGAATTACTTATACTTGTGAACCACTCACCCTCATGATGCATATCAACACCTTTGGGAATCTCGATCGGACCTTGCCCAGGAGAGATGTACGAAGAAGTTGGTTTCAAGAAGAAGAAAGGTTCTATGAGGGTATTGTTTAATTTACATTACAAAAAAAAAGTTAGCTATCAAAGCTGAAATATACTTACTTGCCAGATATCATTAAAAATTGGTGAGGTGTTGGTTGTGGACACTCCGACTTACCTTTGGGAATGGCATTTCCTAATTCTTTAGCATGATCCGCATAGTTACGTCCAATAGCTACGATCTGTCATATTCGAGAAGATGTTAATTTTCCAATCAGCGTCAAATGAAGGTAAAGGTGGGTATCATTCAAAGTGAGGAAGAAAGCGAGATTATTCTTTAAAAAGGTAGAAGAAAACTCACTTTTCGACCTGTTTTAAGAAAATTTGACATCCTGGATTATACTGTATACTATAATCGTGGTTGTGGTTGTGGTTGTGGTTGTGGTTGAAAGAGTATTTGTGATCAAGTTATCGATTATATGGAAGATATATCAAAGCAGTTACCTCTGTAAGAGTATTATTGGTGTCGAGTTATTCGGTGTTGGGATCGGTTGACTACGGACCGGTAGAGCGGTGATGTCCGCCTTTCTATATAATTACCCATCGAATCAAGAACAAAAATCGGTGTTTTTGGAAGAAAGACGTTCTTGTTCTTGATGTATAACTATATTCAACCACTCGCACAGTATCAGTATTCGTTACTTGAGAGAAACAAAGTCCCAGTCACCATATACAAATAGACAATGTCTGCCTCATCCCCAAACATCAATGACTCGTCGATCAAAATGGTGAATAAGGACTCTCCGTGTAAATTGTTCACTATCACTCAGTATCAATGTACGCCTCTAGGAGGTAGAGTGACTTGTTGGCCGTTAGAAAGGATTTTCAGACAGTGAGTGTCTTTTATTCTATCCTTACCAACAAAATCATTGTGAAATTTCAGCTCATGGCATACGGTCGATTTTCAAACGTCGATATCGATAGATGCGGTGAAGATAAACCAGCTATCGAAGTTACGAATAGGTTGAGCTCAAAAACAGATGATGATGAGTTGATCGTAGATCCGAAATTCATGTGAGTATAAAAAGCACTTTCCGTATCTTATCTAGTCTCGAATCCGAATAGATAAGAAACGCTCAGAATTGCGACTTCGTAAACAGCTCTTGGTACGTGAGCTGACTATCATCAAATGGAATGGAATGGAATAGTCAAAATCCACCCAAAGCTAGAAATTGGAATGATTTCAAAGGTCCTTAGAAATCCTACAAGTGGAACGATTCACTTTTCTGGTGGACTGCCATAATGGACCTTGCGTCTCGATCGCGTCTATACACTTGACGAGCACCGAACCGACAATCGGACAAGTGACAAGTGATCGGCATCCTAAATGATCCGTTCGTACGAGTCGCTTCGGCGGTTGACATTGAAATTCGGCGGACAGACTGGTCTTTCAGCGCAAGAAAAGTAGAAGGAGATATCGTAGAGCACGTTTGAAGTTCTGTATGCTTGTACCGAGACTCTATATGGACACAACAGAGGTGCAAGACTGTAAACATGATAATATGTAATATGGGTATATACATGCAGGGCTATCAATATAACTGAATAGTGTAGTGTAGCGTAAATATGTATATGTCAAACATATGTATAGATGTGATGGCAGAATGAAACAAGTGTAGAATACAATGCGAGAGGTTGTTAAGGTATTACTATGATGAGATTCGCTGCGAAATTGATCCCCCTCTAGTTTATCAGATGCTGTCGCCAACGTTCGCCTTATAGCCAATTTTTGAGTCTTCCAACTTTCTCCAAATGCTCTTTATAGAGCTTATAGGTGCTTCGTCCAGAATTTTCCGACACCGACCGACAACACCTCTGAATCTAAAAACCCATTCTAAGACCCTAATCTACCTGCTACCAACTCGTATATCAAGAACATGCAAGCTGCGTTCGGTACGACTCTTAAGAGATGAGCACTCAAGCCTCCATATAAACTTGCTGCACCTTCTTCTTTAATAACCAATTTCAAAGTTTGTGCTAATCCAGTATATCTCACTATACCATTTATAGCAGGTTGTCGGAGTCTTGTTCTTATGACTTCATGCGGATAAGTTATTAATGATGCTACTGCTTTCGCACCTCCCGAAGCTCCAACGATGGATCCCATGTATGAGATGACTGATTGATTTGATGAATCGAATGATGTTGATGATGTCAATCTCTTAAATCGCTGTATTACACCAAGATCGTAATGTCAGCTTATTTTCCGTACGTTCGAAATGGTACAGTCATTACAGCTGACTAACCTCGTATAGAACCCATTGTATAACACCCTCTGATACACCCAGATAACTCGCCGATAAACCTCGGTACAACCCTGTCAAACCTTCTTTACGTACTATGTCCATGGTCATTGTGAATGCAGGTGGCATTGAAGAACGACTTGCCGCTGTTGCAGCTGAAGAGGTCGTTGTTGATGCTGATGAAGCGGATTGTGCGAGAGCAGCAGCGGATTTGGCTATTGGTCCAGGGAGTGAAGATGAAAGAGCTGGTGCGGCAGTTGAAGGGGGTAGATTTACTCCTTTTCTTCTTGCGGAGAGTTGAAGTCTGGTTTTGACGACTGAAGAAATATCAGTCCTGTCAGCTATGTTCTGTCGATATCTACGCATGTCAGCTTACCCCAGATTGGATTTGTACCGGTTGCAGTCATAATACCTATTCCGGTTCAAGTCAGCTTAATATACTCGCAGGACTCGAGGTAAATGTATGTCGAAGCTAACCTGCTATTACAGCGGCTGATAGGTGGATAACAGGACTGTCTTCGGCCGTTTGACCAGCTTTTTCAATAGGAGCGTTTGGAAATTGACGAGCCAAATATGCTTTTGAAGTTGGGTAGAAATAGAAATTGATTGCTCTATCAGAAAGAATTGATTGGTTAATCAGCTTTTCTCACCTCGTAAATTGGCTGTGAGATAAGGGCTCACCTGGCTGGTATGATACCGACTAAACTTGGACCTAGACCTTTATATAAAGCTTTCCATCCTTCTTCCACACCTATCCGTCTATTGGAGTATTATGAGTATTGGTATGATAAATTCCTAGGATGCATCGACTTACCTTATCAGATAAACCGTATCCACAAATTGATATAAGGTTCCCGATATACCTGATCTTGCAGTACTTTGTTTCCCAATGTTTGTAGCAGCAACTTTTAGAGGTTGATTCGAGTGCTTAAATAGATCCGATTGTAATCTTGTTTTAACAACGTCAAAGGGTGAAGTAACGATAGCTCCTGCCATTCCACCGATACTGCGTCACAGGAACTTCCAAAATCAGCAAAGATCCTGGTTGAAATTGAAGCAAATGAGGAGAGTCACTATGACTCACCTTCCAGCAGCTGAATGTTGCCATCCTATCAACTTTTTCGTACTTTGTTCAGGAGGAGATACCACATCGGGAGGAGTAGAAGAGGACGGAGAAGAAGAGGGTATCAGTACATTTTTCGATGATGAAGCAGCCATTATTGGAATGACCGATCGATCCCTATCCGATCAAGAGGTGAGATGAGCAGGAGGATGAAAGCAGAAGTCCGAGAGAAGGGAATAAGACGATGATGATATGGTTTCTGTTGGGAGTATCGATTGACAGGTTAAAGATATAGACAACAAAATGGAAATTAAATTGAATATTGTTTTCAACTTGCTTTAGTATGGTGGAGGTAAAAAGGGGACTTTACAATGACGTGGGATTAAAAATATATGAGATACAGTGATAATGCCATTCCGAATGAGATATGACGTAATCATATCGTTAACGTTTCTTGGTCCCGGCTAAGAGAAAATGTAGAAATGTAAAGAGATAAGTTGGACTATGGCAAACTCAGCTCACTTCCTTATTTGTGGGAAGATATAACATAGCTACGAGTGTCCTCCATCACCCATCATGGCATTCCTATTCCATTCTTCCACTCCGTCATACGCTTCCGAACAGCTATCATCGCACCTATCTTCGTTATCGACATCACCCATATCGACACCTCCTTCCCAGCCCATAGTAGCGAGCAGCAGTACGAGCACAAACGATATCAAAGCCAAACCAGCTCATAAACTACAAAATGCTCTACATGAACTATCATCCTCCAGATCAATATCAAAAGAAAAGCTGGTCGAAGTACTGGAATCGTTAGTGAAGACTGAACAAAACGGAATAACGATAGAAGAGAAATCTGAAATTGATCAAGAAGTAGAAGCTGAAGTTTTAGGTAGAGCGGTGACTATAGTGTGGAAAGAAATATTACAAACTTTAGTTGAAAAAGCTCTTGAATTAGAAGAAGAAAGGAATTGGTGGGATGCAAGTCTGAATTCTACTAGAGGTGTTGGCGTTTACCTCTTACAAAGTGAGTAGAGATATGTTAAACCAGTCATCCATGAATCTATGAAATTGGATACCATCATTTAAGAATTTAAACTTCCCAAGACCAGAGCTAATATCCTCCTTCGTAATTTACTAGCAATGCCACATCGTATATACGCAGCTTTACCACCTCGGTCAAAATTCCTTAGACCCGAATTGAAAGCGTTCAAATTACCAAGAGAAGCTTTATTCAAGCCGATCCGAACACGAACATCCGCAACGTTGATATCAATAACGTCACCATTCAACTTGACTAGAAGAGAAATGTTATCATCAAGAAGTGAATTAAGTCGTACTCGTGATGAAATCGCACAGAAAATCGGTATATTAGCTTCAAAAGGACCCAATTGGTCTTCAGATTCAACGTCCACAAACGAAAATTCGTCAACAGCGTCCTCGTCACCTTCATCGACCAACGGTGTATTTGACGCCAAGAGTGAAACTGAAAGAATATTCAAAGTACTTTATAATGTCCTAGAACTCGAATCAGTTCAACCTCAATTACAACAAGCTACTCCAGTGAGATCATCCTCATCAAGGAAAAGTAAAAGAACACCTTCACCACCCACAACTATATCGATAACAACAACACCTTCTTCCTTGATTGACATATTGAGAAAGCATTTACCTAAAACGACAGAATCAATTGATAAGGTTCTAACTACACATAAACGACCATCCGCATTAACCAGATTGTGGTTCCCGGCATTATTCCTTCCTCCAACTTTATACTTCATAGCCTCTGCGATCTCTCGAAACAAGGAATGGATGAGAGAACAAGTTAAAAATGGAAAAGAGACTATCAAAGGTTTTTTCGTTCAATGGGTTTGGGAACCGATAGAAGATATAGCAAAAACTCTTAGAGGTGGAGGCGAAGGTTTAGGTGTAGCTCCCACTACTGTGAAAAGTGATCAAGAGGTGAGTAAGCTAGATCATATGTTTGCTATCAGCAAGTAAGCCATACCCACAACTGACATCAACCGTATAGTCGCTCGAACGAATGGTTCTAGATCTAGGAAGAGATTATTACCATTTATCCGGACCTCAGTTGGATGCTCTGGGAGAAAAAGTGAGAGCTGGTGATATGGAAGAGGTTTTAAGGGTCTACGAGAAGGAAATGCAGGTAAGCTTCTATGACAGAATCGAGGATAAAGCTCATATATCACTCGTATCGCCAGAGCCCAGTCAAGAACGCTCTTTTGGGAAGTTTAGTCCGAACTCTATTGATCCAAGTACAAAAGACCAAGGTGAATGACTTCATTTTATCACAGCTGGGCTCAACTGACATCGCTTGTCTTTGTGCAGACCGACCTATCACTTTCTCTATTATCGCTTGATCACTTACTCCGATCTCAACAACTCACCTTTGCTGCTGTTGGTCTCGCACCGAGTCTGCTAGTCCTTTATGGCCTTGGAGGATGGTTGCAGGGTGTTTGGAGAGGCGAGAAGAGAGGCAAAGGAAGGAAAAGAACGTACTTCAATGGCCTAAGGTTAGTTCATTCAGCTCGTCAAACAAGGGTTAAATAAAGCTAATCTTGTACTGTCCTGGATTAGATCAATCGAAAGATTACTCATCACATCGCCTAAACATGCTCAAGAATTGTCAGAGAAAGACAGAGGTTTATTGATTGTCTCAGTCAGTGGCATGCGTACTTGGGCGACTGGATTATCAGGTAATTCAAGAGAATCATTCATGGACGATTTAAGGATGGTTGAAGATCCAATTTTAGGTAGAGGTGATAAACTAAGAGTCATAGAAAGAATCTGGAGATGTTGGGGTGTAGAAGGTACTAGGAAGATTTAGAATGGATATTGGGTGGTCGTCAAAGTCTGTATGGTCCAAACATTGATAAGGCATTAAGACTGGCTTGTATATGCATAACTGATATCACGGTTAGTATGTTTTAACACTGTATAGGCAAACTTTGCATAGGTAAAGATGAAGGGCCATGGGGCATGCCACATCCGGAATTAGATTGAATTACGTAAACATAGAAACATATAGTGATCAAGTAGACCCTGAAACGGGGTTAGTACTACTACTGTACTTGGATTAAATGGATGGCATTGATATAGTTCAAGATGGACTTTGGTGGGCCCGGTCGAGATCGTCACTTTATGTCGTGTTATATTACAAGATACTCTCTCACGCAGCTACAGTGCATGAACAAGCTTGACAGCATACAATACATTTTGTGAACAATCAAGGTATCCCAACGAATCAGGAAGAACAGGGGGTTCCAATCACCTCGGAGCTTGTGAATATCAAGTAGATCGAGAAGGATCAGCAGAAACAGGCTTAAAGTGATGAGATCAAGAGAGGCGATTTGAATGGGATACTGTAACGATTGCATAACCGTGAGTATCAACGATGTGATTCATAATCAAATGGATACATGGTCGGGCGACATCGAAATACTTGATACTTGGAAATAACACTTCTAGTACACTCGGTGAAACATCCCCAATAAACAATCGCTAGTGTTTGGAGAGACTTAGACGTGCATGCGCATGTCATGAGAACGAGAAATTGACAAGATGGATCATTGCTGATTCAACTTCCATAATTTGTCATAGAACATCTATCTCATTATTCACAGCACCATCTTAACCTCACAAGCATAGTACATTCGATAAATCTCCATTGAACAGTACTCTGGAAGTTGACTATCAAAGAGATATAATAATAATTATCAGCCAACATTTCAAAGAACAATCCTCCTTTCATTGTTCGTATCACACTTCTCCCACCTTTCTTCAGATCAGCATAACAGCTCTTTTCATTCCTCTTCAGTCTCCTCAAACGTTAGCTCAACTCCCCAACGTCAGCATCGAATTTGCTGCAGAATAATCTCGTATTCTCTTCAATCTTACTTGTTTGATCGTTCCGGTTTTAACACCGTGATATGAATTCACCATCATCAACCTCATCAACAAATACCCGCAGTAAAAGTATATATCGTAATATATTTCAACCCATTCCCATTTCACTTGCTCAAAATCGAAATCAACATCCATTTCAATTCGGACGTCTAGTCAATAATAATAATAATAACAATAATAACAATATTAATAATCCTTCATCATCTATAGACGAGGAAAGTAGATCAACTAAAAGATTGCATATAAGACAAAGATCAATCACTGCTCCTGGTGAAGATCCATTATTAGGTACCAGCTCAATCATCAGTACCAATACGATGCAACAGGATCCATGGCACGGTAGGGTACCGACCCCTCAACCGCCCTCACAAGGAGGTTCAGGTTCAGGGGAAGATGGCGGTTATTCGACTGTATTATTAATCTTCATACCTGTTATGGTAGTCGTCTTGACCGTCCTATTGGGTTTAGTGGTTTTCTTAGTCGCTGTACTGTATATGAGAAGGCGAAAAGGTATAAGGTGAGTTCGAAATCAAAACATGGACTGGTTACTCACTGAGCTGGAAATGTCTGCTAACTTAGTTGACAGACTGACAGAAGACGGTGGACCTCTTGATCTATCCAAATCAGATGGTGTCATTGGTGAAGGAGGTGTCGAAGGGGTCGAATCTAGATGGTTGGAAACTCTTGATCCAGATGTCAAAGAAGCTTACAAGCGAGCCAAAGGTGAGCTATTTCACCCTAGACAGGTCAAACGGATTGGCTGATCGTTATTCATTCATTTAGATTGGCAATTGCAATATCCTCCCGCCTCGGTACCCACCGATATTACACTCTCTCAATTCCTGTCGATTCAAGAGAAAGGTGTATCGGCATGGTCATTCGAACCAGATTACGAAGATAATTTATCATTATACGTACAATCACGTACTGAGATTACATTTTTGGCAGATGGACCTGGAATGCCAGCAAGAGAAGGAGGCGGAAATTCCGTCATGGCGAATTTACCTTTACCCAAATTGAACGAAGTGTATTACTGGGAAGTCAAAATGTATGATAAACCGGCAACTACAGAAATCGCCATTGGATTAGCGACTAAACCATATCCATCATTTAGATTACCTGGATGGAATAAATATTCAGTGGCATATTTCGCCAGTGATGGATTTAAATCCCATAATTATCCATTCACATCGTCTTCTTATGGACCTTCTTTAAATGAAGGTGACGTTCTAGGTGTAGGATATAAACCAAGGACTGGAACTGTGTTTTTCACCAGGAACGGAAGGAAAATGGATGATGCTTATACCGGATTACAAAGATTAAATCTTTTCCCTACGATAGGCGCGAATGGTCCTTGTACCATTCACGTAAATCTAGGTCAAGCTGGATTCGTTTTCATTGAAGCAAACGTTAAGAAATGGGGTTTGGCTCCTATGGTGGGAACCCTAGCTCCACCACCTGCATATGGAAGTGAAAGAGGTTCTATATTATTAGACGCTGGATATGGTACTCCACACGCCCCAAGTCAACATCAGGCTAATCTAGGTGGTGTGAATGCTTTACTGGAAGCTGCAAGATCAAGATCAACTCACGGTCGTGTACAAGGTCAAGGTCAAGGTCAATTAGGTACTTCTGCTGGGTCATCACATTCTTCAATAGTGTCAAATGCCTCATCTTCAAGAAGACCAAAGACACCTAGAAATTCAACGAGAACAGGAAACAACAATTCTGGTGCCATGGCAGTAGGTTCATTACCTATTAATCCAAGTCCATTGAGAGCAAGTGAAGCTGGACCTGGACCATCATCCTCACGCAGGAGAGCGTTTGGGCCCGCCAATGGTGGATCATCAATATCTCCTACACCACAAATGAATTCGCTACATTCCGAAGAACTGATCACGACAGATGAAGAAGAGTTGGAAGAGGAAGAAGAAGAAGATGGGGAAGGAGACGATGATGATCACCGTCGATCGAATCTAAGAGAATCGTCACCGATCGAACATAATCCACCCACACCGAATTTACTCGATATATCAATGCATTCCCTGAGGAATAACGGTTATTTCGGTAATAGAGTGTATAGTCCGAATCATGATCATGAAGATGAACTCGAAGGTGAAGGAAGTGGAAGTGGAAGTGGATCAGGTGAAAGTGACGCTACTGCAAGACCTGGTAGATTAACTTTTGGTAGATCAAACTCTAGACCACAAAATCAGAACCAAAATCAGAACCAAAACCAAAACCAAAACCAAGATACTAGTCCACCTCCACCTGGATATGCTCCTCTAGATCCCCATGTTTATGCTGGTGAGTTTGTAGATATGGTGGTGATACCATCAAAAGTAGCGGTTATGCTGATGCGGTAGTTGCGTTTCGATAGCAGGTTTACCGGCGGATTTACCTGAAGAAATGGTCAATCAAGCAATAGCAGCTATGAGCGGGTGAGTAATAACTGGATGCCGTATTTCGATTGTCGGAATAGAGGGAGAATTAGAGCTGATCGAGTGTCGATCACAGTGACTCAACCATCACTCCCGCACAAATCCAAGCTGCAGCTCAAGCAGTAACGGCTCAAGCTCAAGCCAATGCCCAAGCCAACTCTGGTTTAAATGCGAATCGAGGAATTTTATCTTGGTTCAGAGAAAGGATATGATTCATCTGTTCAGGAGATCATATGAGATGAATAGGGTCAAAGGGGGATTGTTTGATTAATCAATGATTTTGTGTTGTAAAATTAGGCGGAAGGGGGAAAAATCCTTAAAAGAGGTGGTGAAACGGAAAATTAAAAAAACGGAATGACCATCCCTTTTACCTTTATTCAAGATACAATATCTGCAAGAGTCACAATGTCATGATTCGCTTTGATATCCATAGCATCACGCCATGTTTGGTATTGTCTATCTTTGTTCATTTAGTTGTTTTCTTATACTTCCTTTGTATGTTGATATGCTACTACTACGTGCCAGACTCACAATAAAATCCCATCCTGACTTTCACAGCTCGAGATCGCACCTTGACAGTTTTACATATCATTGGTATCTCACTCGATACAGTCACAAATGGCAAGCGGAGGTTGATACAGATCCTGCATGAGACGAGAGCGACTAATGTTAAACTTGGACTCAAGCTCAACTTAGCGCCAAGCATAACCTCAGACTGGAACTTTGAGTGTTACTTAAACCCATGTTACGATGCTTCGTCTTAGCTCTTGCTTTCCCCTTTTCTCGCCACTAACTGATCTGTTCAACGGAATACTCCCATTTGGTATGTTATTTACTTTCGCATATTGATTTGATATAGCTACGAGTAGCTGAATGATACATTTTCCCTTCTCCCTATGTTTATTTTCTTAATCAATAACCAATAAAACCCAAGGATATTTATCAGACGTGGGTCTTGTTCAAAACAAAAACTTTTTTTTCTTCACCAAGTGAGTGAAAATACAAATTACAGATCATAAGCTACTCTACCGCCGATGAAAGAGAATCTGTAGTTCGCCTGATACCAATTCCTGAAACTCTTCCTCGAAGCTATGGATGGGATAGTAACGAATGAACCTCCGAGCTAAATGGAAAGAAAAACCATCATATCAGCTGATGTACGATCTACTTCGATTATGATTTGGAAAAATCCTGGATAAACGATGCTGGATGGGGAAAAACCAAAAAATGATGACAAATGATGTATGGCAGGGTACGATTAGACCTAAAACTCAGAACTTACAACTACATAATGCTTTCCATCAAAGAAATCTTTTGAATATCCAGGATACAAAACTGAAGGTACGAAACCTTTCAAACCTTCAAAAGGGGTATTTGTCCATTCCCAAATACCACCATTGTGTCCGTAAATCAATTTACCTGCATTATCTTCGTAGGTATTCGTGGGCCTATGAACCCACATCACATTTAGAACATATCAGCATATATTTTGCATTGTAAACCTGTAACCTGTTAATGAGATATTTAACTCACGGAATAGGATGCCAGTTCTTGACACCTGTATTGACACCTTCACCAGCTGATTTTGGTCCTTTGGGACTTTGATAGAGATATCTTAATTCATCTTCGGTGGGTAATCTACCTCCTTTCCATTTGACGTATTCTTCAATTTCAAGTTTACTAGCCATCAAAGGCCATTTACCAGCTACCTCGAAATCTAATGGTCCATATAATGACCTGATTTTCCATTCGCCATCTCCATCATGCTGTATCCAAGATGCAGGAGCTGATTCTGTCGTTAAATTCTCAAATTTATTCGAGTCTGAGTTTGAAGTTTGTAGATAGGTCAGATAATCTGAATTTGATATGGGTAATGAATCAATCTTGAATGATTTAACGTATTTTTTATTTTTGGCATGTTCGTTGTCCCAACCGAATTCATGATTCTCCCAACCTTTTTCATCCGAATATCTCTCATCTTCTTCTTCCAAGTCGTCGTGACCGATTTCAATCTCGCCTCCTTCAAGAGTAATAACCTTGTTCTTCTGGATATTTTGATTCTCGTTCCATTGAGAGGATAAAGTATCCCATCGGGGTGTCGATACTGCCGTTGGTGGTCTCGTTAATTCGGACTGAGCAAGCATGTATAATAATGTTTCCGCATGCATAGCCTCGTGTTCGTAAGTCATGAACAGTACTCGACCTGTATGTCGCGTGAATTTCATTTGACCATTTGATATCGATTCGTATATCCCTTGAAGTCGAAGTCTTACTCTATCACGGAATGATAGGATCTCAGGAAGTGCTGGCCAATCTTCTTCGGACATTGGTACTTCCGAGTGGTCCTACATTGACCATACCAGTAACAAGGTCAGATCTGACTCAGACTACTGAAGAAGGTACTCACATGACATTTGGTTGGATCATCAACATCAGGATCAATTCCTCGTTCAAATATAGTCTACGACGAAATATGTCAGCCAAGATCGGGTTTTGTGTTTCGAATGTATTACTCACCTTGAAATACTCTGGCTCGGTGTGAGATCCTTTGATCATTCGTGTCAAGTGGATATCCAAGAATGTGGGACTAGGGGAAGACATTCAGCTTTGTCTTCATAGCCAATCGCTTCCGGAAAGAAAAAGGCTCGAAGTAACACTCACATGTGTCCCAAATAGAATAAACAGATATGTCTTAAATCGATTGGTTTTTTATGTAACATCTCTTTAGGTATCATTTGGAGTGTGATGCTGTGGCGAGAGATATCCCGGTATATTAGTAATGTTGTTCGTCCTCTTGTTGCGTATACACAAAAGTAGAAGTAGAGAAGACTTACTGATCCCAGAATTTC
This sequence comes from Kwoniella shivajii, assembly GCF_035658355.1. Taxonomy (NCBI): domain Eukaryota; kingdom Fungi; phylum Basidiomycota; class Tremellomycetes; order Tremellales; family Cryptococcaceae; genus Kwoniella; species Kwoniella shivajii. Next base: position 636,578 of record NC_085909.1, read on the forward strand.
CAAAGTTCCAACCAATCATCCCATTTCGGAACGCCTTTGGTTCTTTCCACTATACTATCATTTTCGACAGTCTCCAAAGCCATTTTAGGTGGAGTGAAAATCACTTCAGGTCTTTCCAATAACCACAATCTATATTCTGAATTTGGCGCTTTCCAGCTATTGATGACTCTTAAATCTGATCCGGTGAAAAGTTCTAATGCTTCTGCTACTGAGAACTGTCAAGAATAAGAATTTGACAAAGTCAGCAATATAATGGAAAGTGATAGGACTGATTTCCCTTCTTCCGCGGGAATCAGGCACCATCACTTCTAAAGGTATTCCTTTGTGGTGATCGGGGAAATAAAAACAGGAATCATTTATAGTGACATGACATACCTTGTAACTCCATTCGATATTCAACAACTCTCCTTGTTCCAATACGATATCTTCGTTGGAATTAGGTAGATGGATAGTTTGTTTCTCCAAAGAACGGAAATAGGCTTCATGTCGACCTGGTATTCAGCAAAATGAAGGATGTACATGGTTTAGCACAAATTTCAAACGCTACAGTATCCCTCTTGATAATGTAAATGGACCACGGAACTCACCTAAAACTTGATTATATCTTCCAACAAATTCAACTTTATGGTCATGTTCATCTAATCCTAATTGTTCTTTCACTACATCCCAACCATGTTCTTCGAATTTTTTGGTGAAACCTTTAGGATCGTTATATGCGATTTCAACTTTTGTTTTACCTTGTAGATTAGATTCTGGTCTACCATCTAATCCTAATAATAACGTATCACCGTGTTTTAACGGTAATGATTTGAGGAATGGTATAGCTGATTCTCTATCGAAATTACCTAATGATGAACCAAGAAACACCATATGTAACGGTCTATTTGATTTTTCGTTACCTGATTTAGTTGAATGAGTGAATGCTTCATCAAGTTCATGTTCGGATTCATGTCCATTTTCAATTGTGTTGTTCTTGGCTTGAGATGGGTTGAGATTGGTGGTCGAATTGATTCGTTGACGATTACTGTCAATTTCATTTGACTCTGAGTCATTTGATGAGATAGGAGACCAAGTACCTGAATTATTGGTAGTATTGGTACTACAACTCAAACTTTGATCAGAATCAGTGATACCACTTGGTAAAGCTGAAATTTCACTTTTGGGAGTAACGATATTGACTGAATCGGCGCTCATTAATGGACTATAATCAGCACCATCATTTTCAACTGTGTTCTTTCTTGTTGGAATTTGCACATTTTCAGATGAATTTTGATTTTGTTCTTTCACGTAACCATCACCATCAGATGAAGAAGTTTCACTTCCATTCATTACTTGTTCTAATCCCAATACTTGATTCTTGACCTCATTGACTGATTGTTGTTGTTGTTGTTGTTGTACGGCCAGAGAAGGTAATTTACCTTGTCTGATCAATTCGAGTCCAGCATCATAGTCACCATGTAGACCTACACATGATACTTTACCTTTCAGTTGATCACCGAAAGAATCTTGCATTTCACCTAATACTCTGTGTAATTCAGGTTTGGATAGATCGAGCGGGTGGTATCTGATTGGAGCAGGGAGGGAATCTGCGTCTAAAGTGGGATTGATTGGAGGGGAAGGTAAGGAGTTTGAGAGTGCTAAGAGGAGATGGGCTGTTTTTCGTAAAGCACTAAAAACATCATTATACATTATTGGATCATCAGTCAATTTTTAAAACCACCTAGTAAGTATTGAGGTATTGAGGAAAAAATGGACACTCACCCAGCACCTAATTCGACTACATCCCAACCTTTTTCCCAACCACCACCTAGACCTTCTTCACCATTGACACCACCATTGTATTTTCCGACATCCGCATCACCCCATCTAGCAGGCTTCCAAGGTTTTTCAGGAACTCTGATGTTCTCATCTTCAATTTCGATTTCAATATCATCTTCTTTTTCGTGTTCTTTTTCTCTTTGTTCTTTATTTTCGTTTTCTTCGGATTTAGATTTGAATGATTTCTTATTACTTTTTCCGGGGAAACCCATTGATCTAGCTATTTCTTCACCGTGCTCTTTGAGTAAATGCAACTCGTCTTCAAATGGATAATATTCAGGAGCGTACGAAGTGATATCGTCGTATAATCTATATTCAATATGTAGAAAATGTATATTGGTCAGCATAAAATACCCCAATTCTCAATCATTATTGTAAATGATACACAACTCCAAAACACATATCCTTGTGAGAGAAACAGTACTCACCTTAATCCCTCTTCATCGTAAAGAACTAAAGTCGGTACGCTCCTCTTATAACCCCAAGCTTTATCTTCTTCCGTTTCACCTGGATATTGAATGTGTTCACTCCCTCTTAGACCAGATTCAATTTGATCTCTCATACTGATGTTCAAAGTTGAATCTCTTCCTGGAGGAGGTAAAGTATGAATTGTAATTTCACTTTTGGACTGTGACTGTTGACGGGATGACATCTTGATTCTTTGGACTACAATAGGGTTAGGATTACAGTAAGATACGTAGCAATGATTTTGGAGCTGAGTAGTGATGTGAGGATATATACAGTTGTATCGAGACTAATTAGTTCATGATTGTCCCACTATTACTAATCAAACCTTCAAACTGATAACCTGGTATTGAACCGCTAGTCGGCGAGGAGATGACAACGAATACATTTGCGGAATCTCCCATCTCATCTCACCCATCATCATATGACGATGAAGTCATCATCACAAAAGTTCAACTACCGGTTACCCCGATCATCACATCAATTCAAATTATAGAAAAACCCTGAAGGTCGGTGATCCGGGATCGGAATTTGATTCTATTCCGGCGGGGTCAGGTGATGGTTCGGTTCAAGTCACTCAAATTACTTCATCGTGCTGACATTCATATGCTTTTCATAGTCCATAGTAAATGATAATCAACATGTTCACACAAAGCCTAATAAAGAGAAAAAAAGAGAAAGGAGCGTAACAGCATAACTAACAAACGTGTTTCCAGTCTACTTGTACGACTCCCCTGTATCGCACATGTGCGGCATCTCGTAACGTATGATCAATGATCACGAAGACGCTTCACCCAATCCAGCTCTTAATAAACTAGCTTTGGTAGGTCTAGGACCTATACCTGGTGAAGCTGGGGTTTTAGGTACTGAACGAGTTGAAGGATTTGATTTGGTCGAAGGGGTCGAGATCGATACTGCTTTGTCATGTATGGCAGATGCTGAAGAAGAAGTTGGAAAGGTTGGTTTCACATTCGGTTTAATGGATGTGGTCGTGTTTGGAGCTCTTAAGAGTGCTGTTCTGTTCAAGCGTGGCACCTAATCGCGCACGTCAGCATACTATATCAGCATTACTTATTTGATCGAATGCTCAATATCGAAACAACAGTCGCATACATCGCTATATGGAGACTTGTCATACCCAAACTCACAATCTTCGGCATACCTAAACTCTTGACAATTCCTACATCCCTCTTTGTTACTTCACCCTCTGTATGGGCAGGTCGAAATGGCACGTCATCTGCCGAACTGACTTTCAAGGCTGATACCATCCTTGTTGAAGGAAGCTTACTCAACGATTCAGTGGGTGTAATGAGTGATCGAACAGATGAGGATGTATGTAAGGATCTTTGATTTCTATCTCGTAGGAGTGACGTCTTATTTGCTCTAGGAGTCTATATCAAACGAGCTTCTTTGGTGAGTCAACGGCCCATGAAGATGGATTTATTACTCAAATGACTCACGATAGATGGTCTGGCAAAACTGCCGGGTACCAAAGTCATAGTTTTCCTTCTCTCCTCTCGTTCTTTTTTGGCTTTATCCCTGTTCTCTTTCGCGATAATTTGCATGTCTTGTTGAACTTTTTTCTCTGCATTAACAGTGCTCAGATCCCTATAACCTTGATTACCTTTTTCACCATTAGCTCTCATTATCGAAGATCTATTCTGTTTAACTTGAATATCAATTCCAACGTTAGAAGCAGGGGTAGTAAAAGCGAATGATTTTCTTCTTTCTTCTCTTTCTATTCTACCTTTCTCTTTATTTCGGGCTGCTATTTCTTCCATTGCTAATTTACTCTCTTTTTCTTTCGATAAAGTGATTAAATCCCTATAACCTGCATTTCCTTTTTCTCCTGCTGCTCTCAATGCAGAGGTCTTATTTTGTTTGACTTCAACGGACGGTTTAGCCAGACTAGTCAATCCCACTGCGAATGATTTCCTCCTTTCTTCTCTCATCAATCTTCCTTTTTCTTTATTAGCTAGAGCTATAACTTCCCTGTCTTTGATCAGTGTTTTGTCACTTGGCGAGCACCATAATCCATCACCTTTTTCTCCAGCTGCGCGTAGCGCGGAAGTTTTATTTTGTCTCGGTACGATAGATGGTCTACTGTTCAAGGGGCCAGTTAGACTTTTTTGACGTTGAATATGAGGTTGAACGTGTGATTGTGATTTCTTGACATTAAGTGAGGGAACGGGATTTAATGCAGTAATTTTGTGTTGAGTAGTGAGAGAAGGTGTTGTGGTTTGTTTTTCGTTCAAAGCGCGAAGTTGGGACGATTTAGTCTGTCGAGGTATGACTGACGGGGCAGCCAAAGATGGGATGTTCTATTGAAATCAACGAGTTGTCAGTTTCTATTTCCTCATCCAATTATTTTCTATGAGAATAGTCAACTCTCAACTCACGATACCTAATCCAACTCTTTTATACCCAGGCGCATGGTTGTCATTACCTTTTCCTTGTTGTGCCATGATTCGTTTCTGTTTCATATCATCCATAATTTGTTTATATTTCAAATCATCCCGTATCATTTCTGCTCGAAGTGCAGATGACATAGTCGCTATTGGGGGATCTACAGTGTGATTCCAGTTGGGTCTGTTAGAATAGGATTCTAATTTTAACGAGAGACGCGATTTCGATCTTGGTTTTGGATTCGATTTTGATTTGAGATTATTCATTGATTGTTTCTTGGCTAAATTAGATAAAATAGGATCTCCATTTACATCTGAGAGAGTTAATGATGTATCATCATATCGTCTTAGACCTTGTTGTTCTCTTTCTTCTTCTATATCTGGGATATGTTCTGAGCACTGAGAAGCAGAAGGAGAGAATGGTTCAAGAAGAAGCTCGATATTCTCATTATCATTGTCGTGATCATCGTCGTGATCATTTTCATGAGCATGGTTTTCATCTAGATTGGGAGTTTTGAGATCAGGTGAAGGTGGTGAAAGTGTCAAGTCATGAGTTTGAGGTGCGATGAACTGCGTCGAATGTAATTCAACCTCGGATTGTGGTTCTGCGTTTGGTGTCATCGTGACACAACTGAGCTATTCAGCTGAGTGTAGTGAGGATAGGATACAGAGGGGAAAGCGAATATTGGTTTGATTGTTTTCTCGTTGGGTTGAGAAACAGTTGAAAGTTAGATGAAGCAACAAATGATCGGTTGATCTTGAGAGTACTGATGGGAGAGACTCTTGTTTACTTCAATCAACGTGAAAGCTCAGGGTGTCCTTTGTCCTAACTGAGACAGTTGCAAATCTTCAGTCTAGTAGTGGGTCGTCAACGATACCCGTTCCTACGATAATGAGGCTGAGGTGTTCAACAAACCTACCCCTATATCGATGTCGCTGTCGATCGGTCTCCAATGGATTTACCCACTGCGACGCTGCTACGTGTGCTGTCGATAGTACAAGGTATGAAAGAATGGAAGCAAGTTGATATCGTATGAGTTTTCGAGTTGATTGATCATTGAAGTGTTTATTCAAGTCACATATATATACACTTCTGTTGATTTCAACGGATGGTCCGTGCCATTATTCTGAAACAAATGATGTAAACAACCAGGCACGGTCATTCATTGGTGATGATTATGTAATACGTAGATCACTACTCATATTTGTTATCGCATATGGAATATGAATTGATTTTATCAGAGCATGTAACATCTGCACGCTTGCCATCATACATGATAACATAGCATTGTACAATCATGGATCAACCATCATCGTATCATCATCTTCTTTACTCTTGATCTTCTCTAACACTTCCCTATTTGATTGATTGAAGCACATGATCAGCTCATCAGCAGGGTGATCCTGGCACTCAGTTTTGCGAGATTTTCATAGCTCACCTCTCTAATTCTCTACTTCTGTCAGTCCACTTATTAGGATGGGCAACACTTTCATTATCTCCTAGTCCTTCACCTTTCTTGATCCCATGAGTCAATTCAAATACTCTCGTACAGGCAACATGATAATGAGTCGATTTCACCGAATCTAATATATCTCTCATTTCAGATGATGATTTATCTATCTGAGGATATGTCATTGTCAAGAAAGAAGACAGGTTGTCGGGTGAGAAATGTCGGAACGGACATCCATGGGCGTCTTGAGTTCCAGGTTGGTTCTGTGTTAATATCTGTTGACAACTGATTAGATCATGGGGCGTCAGTGCGTGTGTTGGCAAAATAAGCAATTATCTGAAATGAGACACCATCTCACCTTTTCGGAGGATAGTTTGATCTCTTTCCTTCCTGTCCATATGAATGTCGGATGTTGTATTTATATTCCTTGTTGAACTTGTCATCACTCATTGTCGACCCATACATTCTCCTCCAGAATACGACTGCTTCATCCAGTGGCAAACCGATGCCCTAAAGAGAAGAAAGAGATGAGGTGAGTATTTGTATCAAATTGCAATGATGATTGACGTCATGTCCCAGATTTCCAGATGAGTTCAGTGCATGAAATGCCCCCCACTCGCAAACTTCCAGCAGCCCGACGAGCGTGAAAGTGATGATGTGAAAGTGATGATGCGCCTAGTCTATCCTCACCCAGGTCATTCGTTGAGAGATCTCTACTTACCTTCAAGAACAAACCCAATTGCAATCTTCCGAAATGCTTCAAATGATGATCTCCTTTCAATCTACCATACAAATTCCTCATGCATGGTGGGAAATGTTTCCTGGCGACATCATCGACCATTTCAGCAGTGACGATACCTTGAGCTGTGGTAGAATCGGGCGATTGATAATCTGACGACGCGACTCCTGATAAAAATGATGAAGCCAAATGATCGATTACAGGTCCAAGTCGATCATCTTCATCTAAACGGGGAAGGTTCTTGGCTGTGAGCTATTTTGTGGTAAGGATAGACGGGTTGGCGATAGTGGGGATGAAGAAGTTAATATGGCATCATCGTAGGCCAAGTGATTGGAGCGAGAAATGAGAAGTAGTTTTATTTTCATATGATCAGTACTCTCTCCATTTTCTGTATATATCTTCGATATCCAAACTCACCTCTAAAGCTTTTTCAAGCCTACTCGCGAACGCTTGAAGTACTAAAGATATCTGCAGACTTTGAGGTACATGTGCCATCCCTGCTCTGATGAACACTCTACGAGATCCAACTAGATCTGGGACTGTGAACCAAGGGACCTAATTAAAGGGATGTCAGCAAGTGTGACAGATCTTGTAATACCTCTTGAAAACGTTCTTCTTCAGCTGCTGATGATCCCATGCATGTCTCATGGCGCCCATACTCATCGATCCCCACTTATAACCGCGCCAAAGGCTTTTCAAGAAGGCCGAAGGCAGGAACATAGGATGACCACCATTCAAACTCACTTTGAACCAACTTTCAGCTCTGAACGCATCATCCTTCTTTTCCCACATACAAGCTCTCAACTCTTTCTCATATCTTGATTTTTCACCTTCATCGACCAATTGCCAATCAAACTCCAGTGATCTCAAAAATTGAGCTCTTTCGTTGATGTCATCAGTCTCGAATCGGTTTCTGAATAATGCTATTTCGGAGCGTATGAACCGTGCTCTCAAGTCGGGACTACAGGGAGATGTAAAATATCAGGATGAGAATCAGCTTCTCGCCGTTTCGCTGCCTTATATACTCAAACTCAGTAAAGGGAGCCATCAACTCACCTCCTACAGAAACTCAATCTTAGTACCCAATGTCCAATCTCATCTCTCCTTCGTTCTTCATCTAAGTTGACGTTCCTAGCAGTATTACTGGATAATAATAAGTGTTGTTTCGTATAATTCGTTATCGCACTTTGTAATTGTGCAAAAGGTAATGAACGATGTGACAGAGCTTCTATTTGAGATAACACTCTTAACCTAGCAATGGCGAATGTCTCGAATTCTTCTAATGTTATATCGAGTGTCGGTGGTCTCTCATAACTATTTTCAATGAGGATATCATAAGAATTGTTAGCTGATGGCGATAAGCGTCCGTGATGATGCGAAGTGTAGTAAGCTGAAGCTCAAACGTACAAATTCAGTCGATACGGATATCTACCACTGGGACCTGAACCAGATCCCACACCCGATTGTCTTTTGTTCACCTTCACCTCTAGTGCTGGATTGGATGATGAGGAAGGTATATTATGACGCGTTGACGGACGAAACATGGTGTCAGGGGGAGCTCAATGGATGATGTTGAGGGAGAGATGGAATCTGTCACAAGAGCAACAAAGGGGTCAAGCGTGATATGTCTACTCTACTATGATTGGAGTATATTGCTATCTCAGTGGTTGAAGATTGAAGGGACCATATCTTTTACGCGTCTTTGGGATTGAACATTGGAAACGAAATAAAACGGGATGACAAGGCGCGTCTCCTTGGGTGTTTGGTGATATGAGCACGTGCTAATCACGTGAAGTCATCGTGTCTCTCTATTCCCCCCTCCACTTTGATAGTTCATTTCCCCCCCCCACTCAAAAGACCAAAGAAAGTGAAAGCTGAACATACTGTCGTTCACATCATCAATTGACATATCAACCCAACAACCTCTGTCAGAACTGAAAAGCAAGGTCGAGTGTATCGCAGACTAGCCTAGCCCGCGTACACCCAAAAGGGGCCATCAAACTTCATGGACTCGTCTGAAAAACTGCATTAGCACCTTGACATTTCCTTTGTAAGTTGTCACTCGTCTTCTCGAGAATCAATAGTCATACACCAAAGCTTGTAGAACCGAGTACCGTGATTCAACTTCCTCACTAAAAGCTGGAAGGTCAAATCTACGATCTTCCGTACCCAGCTTTGCATCAGTCGTTCATCAAAGATATATTCCATTACTCTCCTATTTCTCGAAAGCTCTGGACCCCATGACTAACTGATGCGCCATCAATAATGACGATATCTCACAATCACACCAACACATCACTGGAATCAGAAGCAAATGGTCATAATGGCAACCTTGATCACATACCTCCCGAAGCGATAAAGGGACTTTCTGAAGAATCAATATCGTGTCTACGGAATCTTGCGACTTACAATGCACCTCCATTAGCAGAGTAAGCATAACGCACATTCAAATACGATTTTGCCGCCGTTATCTGACTCTCGATTGACGACATTCGATAGCTTTGGTATAGTGAAACAAGCTGCTGTATTAGTGGCTCTCTTCCAGAAAGATGGAGATGATCAACTACATGTTCTGTTAACTACCCGAGCGAAAACTATGAGGTGAGTCCATTCGACTGTCTTTTCTTTTCGCAGGAAATGTTGGCTACTAATCTCGATTTGGAAATTTAGGAGGCATCCATCTCAAACTGTGAGCTACCTTCTTCTCCTCGTTGTGACTGAACCAACGACAGCTCATTATGAGTTATAGGCATTACCGGGCGGGAAAGTTGATCCAGAAGATCCAGATGTCATATTTACAGCTGTAAGTCCTAAAGCTCTCTCTATCCCGGCACAAGTAGATTGTCGAAACTGACGTCTATTTGACTGTAAACGGGTATACCAATCTAGCGTCGAGAAGCATTTGAAGAAGTCGGATTACCATTAAATCATCCATCAATATATCACTTAACAGTATTAGAACCTGTTATGACTATATTACCATTGAATTCACATATGAAAAATCATATTATCGTTACACGTATGTCCTCATTATTCGTGCCATTTCATTCCCACCTTTTGAAGAAGAATGACAATTTCTGAGAAGCCAAGATTGATTGTACAGGATACTGATATTATCGAAATAGCCGTGGTATGCTTCATCTCTTCACCATCGATCATATCTACTCTCATACCGAATCCAGATGAAGTAGATGCAATCTTCACACATCCCTTGAAAGGCGTCTTGACTGGTAGTTTAGATCTAAAGGATACGGAAAGTTTAGTTGACATAGGTGGAGAATGGTGGCCTCACGAAGAAGAATTTCACGTGAGCGAAACCGTTTCAATTTAGCATTACACTCAATATAGATAAGATGTACTGACATGTTGCATATCCTAGTCTACAAACGATAGAATAGGTGTGAGCCATTGACATCATTTCACGATACACTGTTTGTCCCCGGCTAACGACGTTCGCTGATCTATCACATTAGAGTATTGGAGTATACAGGATGCATGTGAGTTATATTGATCTGTCACGACGAGTGGGGATATTCCAGCTGACAGTTATGATATAGCGGTTCAGGACAACTCGATCACCTATAAAAGGGTTGACCTCTGATGTGTGAGTGATCGTTCAGCACAAGGCCTGAACGACACCAGCCACACTGTTCAATTTGTTTGACAGCAATATTCGAGTATTGAATTCGCTGATTTGATATCTTCCTTGACCCCTTCCCCTCCCTTGCCTTTCCACTTCTCAGCCTTATACAAACTTCAATGATAGCTTATAATTCTCCAACGACATATCCAAGGTTCGCAAGTGATCAATCTCCATTCTCGAATCTGATCTCAGGTGTGGTTAAAGATTTACCATTTCATATTGATAAATCGAATAATTCAGGTCCGGTAGAATGGGGTGGTACAGAAGGTGAAAGGTACAGAAGTAGCGAAACATGGGCTAATGCGTGAAGAAACGTTTGGTTGTTTTTGCTTGTTAGTCGTATCGTCCTATCAATACATTCCACTGAGAATGGGTTTTGGTCAATGAACAAGGATGTTATTAGATGGAATCGATGATTGCGTCATACGATATAAGACGTTGATATGCAATCTATAATCTCCATATTTCCAGAAACGTCAGAGATATTCAAGTAGGATCGTTTGATCAATTATGATGATACACCCTCTTATTCTTATTGTCGTATTCCTTTTAAAGTATTGCATTCTAATATATAAATCGTTACAACATTATAACATAGCAAATTCAAACCACTTCGTATCTAACCTTAGATATTGAAATACAGATTCTATGTATGTGTATTGCCTGAAAGCACATTCAATCCCAATTGTGATTTATAACTCTGTATGATGGAAATAATCTATAGCTATAACAATCAAGAATCTCTCGAAGGGAATAATCCACCTAGAGGAGATTCTTGATGTTGATGTTGATGTTGATTTGATTGAGACTCTTCTATTATAATCGGTGGTGAATACTGATTTCGTTGATTTTTAGTATGGTTTTGATGAGGTATAGGTGGAGTTACTTGACCTTCTTTGATATCACCTAAACTGAAATCATGATTCCAACCTGTTCCTGGTGTACTATCGTTCTTTGTTGAATCCGTCTTATTGTCCTCTGATCGATCAAGTCCATCTCCATTTGGATTTGGAGTTGGATTTGGATTCTCACGATCTTCTTCTTCAATCATGAAAGAAGAATTAGTTCCATAATTATAACCATAATTGTAATTATGATTTGATGATAATCCAATTCTACTATCCATTTCACCTGGTGTTCTCATACCGGAAGGTGTATTCGTACCGTTCCCCGCGCCAACAACACCGCTGCCGCCTCCGCCACCTGAAACTCTTGAAGATATGTTTTTGAAAAATCCAGTCGCAGTGCCTGTCATATTATTCAATTTTGATCCAGCAGGTGTATTTCCTTGTCTAGGTGAGAAAGTCCCCTTTCTGACTTTTTTACGCACGACTCTCTTGGTACTATAAAACATAAAGGTAATCAGTTTCCAAGCAAGGCCGTTTGTATGTTGAAAGTGGCTGTTGCACTTACTGCCATTCTATCACTCCATATATGATAGCGTCAAGTACACCTTGAGCCAATACCATCCATTTCGATATAGCACGTAAAGCTGTAGGTGGTTGACCGGCAAAATCGTCTGTGACAAAGAATTAAATGAGTCAATAGGAAAAAACGAGGGAACAGAGTACCAAGTCAGCACTCACAGATAAGACGAATGAGTGAAACGGAGAATAAGAACAGATACTAATGATATTGGAAAAACACCCAATTAGTGACGAACGGTATGATGGAGATTCAGAAAATGACTCACCCCAAGAGGGAACCACAACATCAATAAAGCGGTTTTTCTATTTAGATAAGATGACATTGACTCGGGAACTAATTCATAATGGTTTCCAGTATTTACCCCGGAGGCAGGTGCGAATCTATCATCTGCTGTTTCACCTGGAGGAGGTTGTGATAACATTTTCATTAAATCCCATTCACCACCTTCACCGTCATCAACGTCGTCTTCACCTTCGATTCTACTTTGTTGAGTTTGTGTTTGACTTGATATACCTCTTTCAATCTGATCTGCGTTTTTAGATGTTTTACGACTGGATGCATTCGATCGAAGATTGAGATTGGTGTTGGTGGTGTTCAGATCAGGGGTTGTAAAAGGAGAAAAATTGAAATTCGGATTATGATGTAATTGAGTAGGTGTGGAAGGTTCGGATTTTCCAGGTTGAACTCCATTCGATATCCAATCTGAACCTCCCGTACGTGAAGGTAATGATATTGTTTGTTGGAAGTGTTGACGTGTTTTATTAGTTTTCGAAAGAGAAGATCTTCTATTCATAGATCCTGATTCATCATTTGTGATTATGACTTGAGGTTGATTTTGAATTTGATCATGATTTGGGATTGAAGGTGATTGTGACATTTTTTCGATATCAACACTTTTAGGTGAAGGTGGTAATTGTACTGATTTTTTCCTTTTCTTTTCCCCTACTTGTGAATGGACAGTCTCATCCGTTGACATTCTCCTATGTTGATTTGAAGAATCCATATTGGTCATCCTCAGATTATTGTAGGTTGGTAGATTAGGAGATATTATATCCTCTGAAGGTATGCTTGGCATTCTAGGTACGTATAAACCAGGTGGAGTTGTTCTTTTATTATTGGTACTATTACCATTGGAGAAATCTTTCTCTTTCGGATCATGACTTTGAGCTGTTGAAATGGAGTTCATTCTTGAAGAAGGTGAATTTGCAAATGAAGGAGAAGCAGAAGTAGCTGAAGATCTTTTACGTGAGTTCGCTCCTGGACCAGAACCGCCACCACCCAAACTCATATTTCTAAGATTACTCCACAGTGAGTTTGTACGATTCAAATTTGAATGGGATGAAGATGAAACTGAAGGTCCACCGAATCTTTCGCCATCAACTTGAAATGGAGGTAGTTCTAATCTTTCCCAAGGTGGAATTTCTTTCATTTGTGAAGGACCATTGATAGCAGAATTGGGTTGCTTTATGTGTTCCAAAGTCAAATTGGATTCTGGGATGACGATGGGTGGAGTCGGTATCGGTGTTGAAGATGAATCATCATTTTGCTTATAGATTTCACCTTTGCTATCCCTTTTCTCCCTCTTCTTGAATATTGATTCAAATCTATCCCTGAATTCCACTCCTCCTCGACTTCTATCGAAAGATGTACTGACTGATTCGTATGGTCCAGTCACAGAATTAGATCCAGGCAATCGGATCTTATCAGGTCTTCGAAGGAATACGTATAGTTTGGCATAGAGGATGGTGATTACGATACAAACAACGCATCTGTTTCAAAAATAAGAAGTTGAATGAGTCGAGCTGTCATAGTGAAGCAAACGCAGAAATTACAGGCAACTCACCTCGGAATGAATTGCATCAATTCAGAGTATAATCCAGCATTTGCACCGTAGAAACAAAGACCTCCAGCTGTTTGACATCATTTTTCACGAATTAGTCACCAGGAACCACAGATGTTGGCACTTCAGCGACAGGTAGAGATACTCACAAGGATAATATCCATACACCTCGTAGCCTATTATCCCAATTACGATGGAAACGAGCCAGACTATATTGGAAAACACGCATAAATGGATCGCATTAGTAACAGCCATTTTTTTGTAATAATGCACATGATTGGGGATGATAAATAGATAGGCTTACCGAATGCCCACAGGAAATACCATCTTTGTTCCATCCATAGCGTGAACCAATGGAGTGGCTACGTGAGTTAACTGGATCAGCATGAAATCTCTCGAAACGATTGATGGTTGATTTACTCACATATATCAAGATCATGAAAGTCGCGATAGCTAATATAAGTGTCCATCCATGTTCTGCGGTTGAAGTAATACATCAGTCATTGCTGAGGGACCAAAAGAGAGTATGAACATACCGGTCCACAACACGGTCGTCACCATGAATCCTAATCCATCACAAGATGCAGTTCCATGAGACAGAGCATGCCCATCTCCGGTTACTGTCAAACATGAACTGATCAAACCGACGATCCTGAAATGTTGCACGAAAATATCAGCTGAGATGTCTTTTGATCATAAACCCAAAGGAAAGTATAGAGGTAGGGGGGTGGGGACGGAAAGGATGGGTGGGTGGGTGAGGTTAGTAACCAACAGACAATATCTTATCTCATCTCAAAGGATGGGGGATAAACAATCACTTACCCTAAAATGAAATCGCTAACGATCAAAGCTTGTACAATTCTTGTTCTTGTTGTACCTGGTCTACCACGAAATACTTCAAGATAAAACATAGATACCAAAATCATACCAGAACCAAGGATGGTCAGACACTATATAGAACGTCAGTCAGTCAGGCGTGCCCAAAAACCGAAAAAAAGTAAAAAAAATCGTGAGCAGAACAAGAATGACCATAGATGGATGACGGGTTTTCTTTTTGGCCACCATCACTTACTAATATGACGATGTTGACAATAGATATCCATAAATCATCGTCTGATCTTGTAACTTGATCAGCTAATGTGATTTGACCAATATGTACACTCCTATTAATCAATTCTCCCACCCCCACTCCCATAGACATCCTCGGTCCTATATGATCCACCATTTGGGAATCAGGCGAGATGATTGAATGATATTTCCTATTCCTTATACCGAGATGTTTTTGGAAGAGACCAGTTGTATCTAATTTTTCTATATTGTGGATTTTCTAGGTCGCATTGTATTTTGCATTTATCATGCACGATGCACTATTGTGATAATTCTTGTGTTGCGTGATGTGTGATCGAAATTTAACTTCTATCTTGTACAGTAAAAATGGACAGTCTATGATCTACTTTCTTATAACTGGCGAGTTTGATGGATGGATGAGAGAGAGTGAGTTACTTCTTATTTCCGCGTGATTACGTCGTTTTTACAATTGATCGTTTGATTCCAGCTAAACAAATCTCGGTTCTATATGATGACTGACCTCTAGTTGGGTGATTGAAATCTTGATTGGTTTTGAATGGGCACTACTCGTAATTAGAATATGATATATGATCCCTTCAAAAAGACCGAAGAATGTTTCAAGTATGTATATGTTGACTCCTTTTGCTTTCGTTATGGAACAAGGAAAGCGGGCCGATATATATATATATATATATAGCCTTTTTTTTAGAGTTCGTTACGTCTTTGGAATCAGCACACCCAGCGCGTACAACAGGTTTTCCGCAGTTTGTAGGTTTATAGACAAAGTTACACTTGAAGTTGAGGTAAAATAGGTAATTGAAGCAGCGAAAAGAGAGGACAGCAAGCTTGACGGGATGGATTGTATCTGTTGAATTGTATTGTTCGTTGGGCGAAGAGCTTGTTATAAGCTCTTATGGTGAACAAAAGGAAAACTCGAGGAAAAAAAGTGGAGCTTCGGGAAAATTGCCTTAAAGAATCAAGTATAGCGAACTAATTCGTAGGGGTAGTCTACTCGTATTTTGATTAAACAAATAAAGCCGATCTAACGAAATGATTCAACTTCTTTGATTGACTTGAATTGAATTGATGATCCTTTCTCACTTGGTAACAAATAAATACTTTTGATCTCATAGATCTTTTCTCGTTACCAGAAGTGCTACGAGTATTATTCAGATGTTTAGGGGATAAAGGGGAGTTTAGCTTTATGAGATGTATGATGTTATCGATCGTTTTCATATTTATACATTCACAGATCCATTTTTTTCTCTTACTCTTATTCAAAGGAAATCAAAGCCAAGACAAACAATAGTCCATAAGAAATGGAAAAACAGCATCAGGTTAAAAGGGGAATAAAGGTTAGGAGTGGTTGATAGGGATAGGGCTTGAAGGTAAAATGAGGTACAAGGATGTATAATTGTGCACTACCTGATTTTGAATAGAACTACAGGGGGTGACTACTGACTACTTGTACAATGGAGGATATCATTAAAAACTCTTGTACAACTTTTATAGGTTCAACCATATTGGGAGGGACGCGATATATTCTGCTGAATTCGCATTACCTTTTACCTGTCTGTTTGTACCATATGGCACCACAAGGCAACAGGATATCATAACCACATACGTATCTTCTTCCTGTAGGGAGGTTGCATACGGTTTATAGCCAAAAAAGGAAAAGAAGAACGACCGGAAAAACGGGGCGTAAGTGGTATCTCGGTTTAAACTTGAAATGAGCTTTAAAAAGAAGAACATATTAAAAAATGCATAAACAGAGGCGTTTTGATGATAACGTTAACGATAACGTTATTAAGGATTCTGTATGGGCGTATCACTTTCTTATCCTTTTTCTTTTCTCTTTTCTCTTTTTTGGAGGGAGGAAAGAAGGTGGGGTCCAAAGTGGAAAGAGAAAGAGAATGAAGAACGATGCGATCTTCTCCGATATCGATTATGCAATTGTCACTTTTTCATTCCCTTTATATCCAAAGAATCACCATACCTGGTAAATTAAGGTAAAATAAATACGACGAGGTGAGAAGCTAAGAAGCGTTACGAGAGGACGTACTACTACTCCTTCTTGCTTCGATACACGGGAACGTGGCGAAGTTACAAAGTGACTTCGGACAACTTTACTGCAAGGTGAAAACATATTATTTCCACTGACAGAGGCCACTTTCTCTGATAGACGTGAAGAATTTTTGGGAAAGTGCAAGTACGTAATACTGTTGTTCATTTACGCCTCTTCTCATTTTTCCCGAGACCGAAACAAGTGCAAATTGGCTTTATCATCTATTCTTGTCCTGCCATTTATCCTTGCACTTTGCTTCATCGCCCTTCCCTCCTCTCCTCGTGACTGAAGTTCTCGAGCGGTCAGAAGCATCTCTCTGTGAGTTCTGGAGCAATCATAGGCGCGCAGACAAAGCTATCCTGCCATCGTCAGAAGCCAGATCAACGATTAACTGGTGAGTCCGATCAACCGCAAAGGCTTGTTGACGGACCAAGCCAAAAATAAGTAAACATTAGTCTTGGCAACTATGTCATGCATCCCTATGTAAAGGGTTGTCTTCACCCTACCGATAACAGGTTACAAATAAACATGAGAATGCCTTATCCTGTGTACAGGAGTGATATGAGTAACGACGTGGTTCACTCGTTTATTGTCTTTACTTTGTTCTGCCGAGCGTCTCCGAAAA
The DNA here is from genome assembly GCF_035658355.1 of Kwoniella shivajii. Taxonomy (NCBI): domain Eukaryota; kingdom Fungi; phylum Basidiomycota; class Tremellomycetes; order Tremellales; family Cryptococcaceae; genus Kwoniella; species Kwoniella shivajii. Next base: position 654,125 of record NC_085909.1, read on the forward strand.
ATCATAGGTGGTGGCTTGGGATTTCTTTGAGCCGATGACTAAGACATTTCGGGTCCCTTACATATAACAGGCAACGAGTAAATGTGATCGAGACCGAAAATGGCGAGGTAAAGCCAATTTTGGCTGAACTTGGTCACAGTTTATCATCATGGTTTTATCATCATTATCATCATTACATGGAAATGTCATTATAAATTAAAAGTCATACACACCATAAACCTGCTGCCCAAAAGAGTACGAATATAATGGGGAAGATCGAGGTTCATGAAACAGTTATTATACTTCCTTTTCTCGGCTCTGAGTCGGGAAGATCAACGAATACTAGGTCGGAATGCGTCCGTTACCGGCTATAAATCTAGCACCTTGTTCCACCGCACCTAACACTCCCATAGGTAAGAACCCTTCACCTACTCCAGCTGCTCCAGCTAAGGTGTTCATCTGAGCGAATAATTGATAATCTCTTGGGTTGATACCTGACGGTGTTGAGTACAAATGCGATCCAGCTACTAAACCGACTGAAGAAGAAACGATCTTATCAGCCTCGCTCCATCATTACCTGAATGTCACGAAGGATGTTTGTGTCGTGATCACACAAACTCACACGCAAAAGCAGCCACTACACACATTGCCACTTTGCCAACTTGATCTCTGACTGAATTATCGGTATTGTAGAAGATGTAATTGACGATGCCTGATTTGTATTGTTTACGCTGTTCAGACCAGTACGTTCTATTTCTGGAACGTGGAGAGCCTATGATAGACAATGATTAGCTTATAGGCATGTTTACTAGAATGTATATAGCGTACCGAGGATACCACGCTTCTCCCTCTCAGCTCTATTGGAATCCATCATTTCTTCTAATATTGTACATCTCATACCTAGAGCATTGGTCAACACTGTATATTCTTCGTCACAGTCGTCATCGACATCAAGAGTATTACCAAGTCGCTTGGGATGGGCATGTGAAAGTACCTCTGCTTTGTTGATAGGTTCAGGTTCGGCTGTATACGCAGGTGGATGCTCATGGGTCTGTGGAGGACCCGCTATCGATTGAGGCTCGGGTATATGAATAGGATCGGTTTGGAGACTTGCGTCTGCGTATTCACGGATACCTTCCTCAATCCGGATGATAGGTCCATCTTGGATAGATGAGTCTAGTTGAGCTGTAAATCGACCTCCCTTCTTCTGAACAGTGAAACTCATGTCAGTCACTAGGTTCGTTTGTCTGAATGACGGTAAACACTTACTCTAGTACGTTGAGTGGTAACAACTGTTTCTACGACTTCACCCTCATCACTATCCTCCTCCAGCTTTTGAGCGTCCAACAATCTTTTATTGATCTCATCTCCAAGGTTCCGAGTCAATGTACCTGGTCCAGAAGATCCGCTGGCAGTAGCTCGAAGTAACGAACCGCCAACTGCATTAGCAGCCTGGGCCCGAGCTTCGTCTAAGTCGAAGCGCATCCTGTCAATAGTCTCCTTGAGAGCTAGGTTCTCTTGCTTTTGAACATCGAGATGCGATTCGGCTTGACGCGCTACTGATATATCAGATTCGAGTCGTTTGACCTCAGATTCAAGAGCCTGTATCTCTCTGTTGAACTGAGGAGGGGAATTAGCTGGAAGTCTTCCAACGAGTGGCATATCCACTTACCTTTTCCTCGTCAGCGGCATGAGCTTGAGCATTTTCCTCTAGATCTCGGATCTCATCATCGCGATCTCTTAGTAGATCACGCAGCCTTTGAGCTTCGTCTACACAGAAAATGAGCTGCGATCGTGTAAGGCAACCAGATAAAAATATCTCACTTACCACATTGCGAGTTATACATCTTTTGCATACTTGCATGATTGGCTTTTGCGTTTTCCAAACTTCTCTGCAAGCTGATGATATCCGCTTCAAACTATCGACGCAGTCCATCAGCTTCCACCTTCGTCGGGCACTCATCTCTGTAGACACTCACTCCGGAAATCTGAATGAGCTGGGCTCTGTCTTTACCTTTTAGGTCTTTCTCGTCCTTTCTTCTTTGTGCAATTTCAGATTGCGCTTCTTCTAATCTAGCTTGAAGGTCTTCGTATAGTCTTTCATTCTCCGCTCTACAATGAATGTTAGCTATGTAAGGTTACCATATAGGCTTCATCAAGTTCACCCTTGTATGGCCAGCGTCTTCTCTGTTTCTTTCAACTTTCGTAACAACTCGGTATTTTCTTTCCGCAGCTTTGCAACTGTATCGTGTGATGTACGGAGTGAATTGGTCGATTCAGTCTATGACAGATCTCTGGTAAGCTTCCTGTGAAAGGAGACATCGTATATTGAAACGCTTACCGATATTCTGCTCAACCTTGGATTGAGCGTATCGCTTCCTACACCTACCATCCCTTGACCCATAACGTCTGCGTCTATTTCATCTAACTCATCATTATCCAGATCGGCATCATGCTGACCTGCAGGAATGAACGTATCCATTTCAGCTTGGTCAGGTTCATCGTCACCGTCGGTTTCGGGTGACTTGGCTCGAGCATGAAAGGATGTATTGTCCACCTCGTCTATAGGAGATGAAGGGGAAGTGGGTCGACTGTCGTATCTTGTCTGCCAAGGAGGGGGTGAGGTCATTGAGATTGATGCCGAGCTAGTCGATCTTCCCATTGAAGGCCTAGGTGGTTCAGGTGATTTGCGATCATCTTCATTTGACTGTCCTGTAGCACCTGAAGATCCCCTGCGTCTCCTGCTTGCCGGACTAGGTCTAGCAAATCCTCCAAAAGCTGAGGGAGGTGTGCCCCTTACTCGGGAGGAACGGGGAGAACTGAGCGTACCGTCAAATCGACTAGGATCGGAAATAGTCTGTTTTCGTATCGGTAACCAACCCGCAGGGGGAGGTGGAGCCGCGTTGATGTTCGTTGGGAACGAACGAGCGCTAGCTGGAGGTGCAGATACTTGACGTTGCGATCGAGGACGTACCTCTTCGTCATCGCCTGACGAGTTTGATGAAGAATCAGAAGGTGATTTGATACGGTCAGAATGTCGGCGCCGTCGTGAGGAAGACTCGTCAGGAGTTGACTGGACTGCCGCACGGAAAGAGGTTGGAGGCAAGGACGAGGAATGAGGGATGGCCGTCGAAGATGGAGGAGATGTCGAATGGGCAGAAGATTCACGGTTCAATACAGCTCTACATGAGAGTATTGATCAGCTGTTGCCGCCATCCAGTCTATGCAACATCTGACATACTGTAAAAATGCGAATAAGTCTGTGGGCCCAAGTTCTAAATCGGGGTATTGATCACATAGTTGTTGAACACCAACAAAGTCGGCTTCATCAAGAATCTTGATACCATGATCCCGTTCATAACCAGTCAAAACTGCGAGGTATATCGTCCCATGAGCTAAGTACTTCCAAAAAACATGCATGGAGAAGCTCACGATCAGGTAGACTGCCGGTCAAAACTGTCTCCTTATCTCCTACGAAGGTATCTAATATCTGCTGAAATTCAGCATCCGACCTCTTGTCGCCCGGAAGTAAGTTCATTGCAGAGGACTATGGGGCGAAAGTGTAGTGGAGGAAGATTGGCGTATTGGGTTATCAGAAGTATAAGAGGGATGACTATCGAAAAGCACAATATGTGTCGTCAGCGTCACTCCTTTTGCGCACGGCCCCGTGACTGGGTGTAGAAGTGCAATCGGACAACTCACCATTCCAAAGGTTTCATCAGCTAGTTGATGATCTGATTAAGCCGTATATTCGAACTAACAGGGAGGACCGTATTTATTAACGAAACGAAAGGAACGCTATATCATGATGATGGTGAGGAACGTAGGATGAGGGTTATACCGACTGGATTCATACGAGATATGAATGAAACAAGTCAATCATCACTTACTTTGAAACCACAAAACAAAGGAGAAACCGGCTGGACGCTAATGAAATCAACAAATAAACGGAATACCGTCATCATGAAAGAAGAGTCGCGTTCATTACGTAATCGGCGCATGGAAAGGCAATATTGAGTGGCAAAAAAAAGCTTAAACAGGTGGAGCGATCAAGTTCAGAAGCTGGCAAACTTGCTGACGAAAACATCGGAGATAAATAAACGCCGATGAATCCCTCTTTTACGCTGGATGATTCCCCCCCTGGATGATTCTGCCTCATTCCTTTCTGATCCTCTTTTCACTCGCTTGTAGGTTTTTCTCCTGTACGGTGACGGAATAAACCCTCACTGTATCGTTTGCACTTTGCTTTACACTGTACCATCTCACTGTAACTCACACTGACTTACTGTCACTCCCTGGAATACTCTCACTGGCTTCGAGGTTCTGGCTGCCTGTTGCTTGCTGCTTCGCTTGGTACCATTGTTTAGTTCATCAATTCAAGTATCATCAATACTACCTTTTTCTCTCTTCATACTTCAAGTCATTAAAAAACCCTTCAAGTGAGTATCATTTCTCTTCATACTTTGCAGCGTCAACACGGCATCCAGGTAGAAACGTTTGGCAGCAACATCAGGAAAAGAGCGATCACAGCAGTGGTCAGGTAGAAATGGTTGAAAATGGATAGACCGAAGGTCTAGGATCATGGGATACAAGGACAGGACGAAAGCGGATGAGACGATGGAGATGGAGAGGAGAAGATACTGGTCGGATCAAAGCAGCAAGGAAGAGACATGGGGCAATGTCTGCATCCTGACGATAAATAGGATTTGGTGAGATATCATGTCAAAACATCATCCTCATTATCTTTACAGAGTAATGAAGGGGATTGTTTCATGATATCAAAAGCAAATACCTCGGAGCTGTTGACTGGTATCTTTGATCCATTGACGGATCAGGCAATCAATCTGTTGAGAGGAATTTGGCGTGAACTGGATTATCATAATAAGAGTATTGTTTACTGATACTTTGCTATTCTATTAGGATGGGCCGATTCACTGAATACTCCGTCATCGGACGAACCCTCCCCACCGAGGCCGTTCCAGAGCCCAAGCTCTACCGAATGAGGATCTTCGCCCCTAACGAGGTCGTCGCCAAGTCCAGATACTGGTACTACCTTCGTCAATTGAAAAAGGCCAAGAAGGCTAACGGAGAGATCGTCGCTCTTAACGTTGTATGTTGGAGTTTCAACTTAGCCTGATTGAAGAAGGAAAAGGAGGAATCTTGCTGACGTTTCATCTATTCTTTTTTCTCCTTGCCATACTCGATCACTTTCTTGACTCTGCCAATCGTCATATATGCTCGATTCCAATTCCTGTCACCTTCCCTCGCTCACATAGATCCACGAGAAGAGACCTTTGAAGGTTAAGAACTTCGCCATCTGGCTCAGATACGACTCTCGATCCGGTACACACAACGTAAGTCAGCCGTTTCTTGTCGTCTCGTCACATGGATTCATATGTCGTCCCAAAATCCATGAAATACACTCCAATGCTTATGCTGACCTGTGTCTGTCAACAGATGGTCAAGGAGTTCCGAGCCCTCTCCCGAGCCGAGGCTGTCGAGGCTATGTACCAAGACATGGCTGCTCGACACCGAGCTCGATTCAGGAATGTCCAAATCCTTCGAGTTGCTGAGATTGAGAAGAAGGAGGATGTCAGACGACCTTACATCAAACAACTTCTCGAACCCGGACTCAAATTCCCTCTCCCCCACAGAAGAACCAAGAGCAAGGCTTGGTACGCCGCCAACCGACCTGTAAGTTTTCAATTCCATTCTCCTTATCCGCAACCACGTCACAGTGAGCTGATATTTGATGTGTTCAACAGGCCACCTGGGCTTAAGCTTAGCACTCCAATTAGTATCGTCAAGGAGGCTATACAATGGGTGATTAAATTTAGGTTTCGATTAGGTTTCTATTTTATGGTAGCGTGATGAACCCCTGCATTTCGACAACTTCGTTGCAATCTTGACATTCAGTTTGGAGAGCATGACACAGACAGGAAACGTTTCATTTATAATGCCTGGTCCGCAATCCAGAACTGTGAAGAGGGATTGTTGATCGCGAATCATAAGGAAAGCAAGCAGGAGCGGCTTGAGACGGACATGGGTAATCGGAATCATATTGCATTACCACCTTCAACACAAACAGCACTTCTTACAGGGTATACAACAGTTACCTGAGATCGTCACAAACTTTGATTTGCCAGCTTCCCATTCGTTATCTAAATAACAACATACTCGGAGTCTAGCATTTTCTCTATTTTGCCATTCATCTTCTATGTTGAATTCTTGACATCTGTCACAAGTGTATGAATACTCAAATAGCTTTGACAGATGATCAGGTAATGACTGAATCAAATCTTTGGACCAAGATGATCTTTCTTGATCCGATTGAAAAAAGAACGAATCACGAAACTTGTGTAAAGCTAATATACAATTATGAATCAAACTGACGTTTCTCCTGCCTTTGCGCGTACGGTATGAAAACCGGACAGGCGGACTGAGCCTCTGCGGGCTATCAAAACCATACAGATATTTACCGGCATCTGGTGTAAGTGAAGTGCCAAAATATCTTGCCCGACGAAGACGAGGAAGTCTAATCATCTTCATGGGTAGAGAGGTTAAATGATCGACGTGAAGAAGAACTAATACTTCGATATTCAGGAATGGAAATGGATTGAATTTGGGAAATGTACTCTCATCTGTAAGATGGCAAGTAGAAAGATGATGGGTCAAATCGAAATGAGCTTGTCGCCAAGCTTTGACCATGAGAAAGACTCACCCGTGAGATCGTTGTTGCCCATTTGATTGTATGATAAGTCCAAATGAGTTACTTTATCTACGCTAGACCCTACCAAATCAAACAAGGAAGGAAAGTTCAGTTCCTCCAAGAACGGATTGACGTAGATATATGGTAGATAGGATAGATCAAGTGCAGTTGGTTTTATCCGATCGTGTGACAAGGCATATTGAACTAAACGTAAGAGTAAAAAAGAGGGAATTTGATTGATGAGAGTCGCTTGATGAGAATTTACCTGAAACAATTTTTCTATCAGCCTTCACTTGGATACTATGGAAACGATAACAACGGGATGAAGAACAGATGAAACATCAGGATAGCAATTCACATAGATGGGACGGATACCGTCAGGTAAAGACAACGCGAAGTCTTTAGACGATCTGGCCGTTCTAGCTTCTTTCCCGGAGACAGTGTGGATGTAATCTCTGTTTCGGATGAGAGGTAAGAGCTTTTCTTGTATGAGATAATTCAGTATACCTGGAAGATCGTAATGATTCCCATCAGCGTTTTTGTCTTGGTGTCATATACATACTACACACCTAAACAAGACCTTATTTCCTGAGGATCCTTATCGGCTTTTCCATCTGCTTTCAACAGTCCTAAGAATTCGATCAACTTGGACCAAGGGTTCTCCTTGATGTCGACGAATTTCAGATGTGTGGGTTGCACTTTTGATTTTCCGTTTATTTTTCCTTTCCCTTTTTTGTTCACGTTCATACACCTGTAGGATGTATATGCACCATTTTCTACTAAGCTTCTTTCTCGATCAGATATTTCTAATTGCCTCTTCTCTGCCCTAATCAATTCTATATCCATTATACGCTCTCCTTGCCATCTTGATAAGATCAATAAGGCGCATATCGTGGCTTGCAATGTCTGCTCTTTCCTTCTTATAGTTCTACGAGGTGTCCAGTCTTCTTCTTCGAATGGGTTGAACAAAGTATCTTTCGATCCATCACTTGAAGACGAGCTTGTGGATGGCAACTCTTCTTTTTGATCTGATGATGACATCTCTTCTTCTTCATCGTCGGAAGAAGAGGAAGATGATGACATCTCTTTCTGGATCTCACCTGGCGACCGGCCAGACTCCGTCAGTTGAAACGAATCGTTATCATATGAGTAGGTCAGTACACCGTCACTTGAGAGATGAGATGGGTACTGATAGGAAGACTTCCTCGAGTTAATCGACATTCCGTCTGTGTCGTTCTAAAGTCTATCTCGGTTGGTGCCGTTTGTGTCGATTTTCATCCGTATAGCGAGCTATCGTGATCCCGTGCGAATCAGCCGAATCTATTTGCCAATGTAGCCTGAATGCATGGTGTATTCACCTTGGTTCATTTGCAGGCTGACTGTCTCATTTTCAAGTCGTACAGAGGTTGTTTCTCGAAGGGTGAACGTCTCGAAGTGAGGAAGCGCATTTCCGCCGGAAAAGGCGCTTATCATTCGATCGGATCAGATTGTTTCATCAACACGAATGAAATAACCGGTCCAACTCACATTTTCTAGACATCCACTACTCAGTACTGTTGCTTCACTTACATAGCCTGTCTGTACAGCTTCAATCACATTAAGAGTACTGTAGGAGGTCGCTCAGCTACATCATGGGGCCGAGTATAGAGTCACTTCTTCCTCCTCTGACACCCGAATCATTACGGTAGGTAAACCTTCGTTTCATGATCATTCAAGCTAAGAATGGGTTTTCAGATGTATCTATCGACTTCAGCGATATGTACCTCCAGTTGAAAGTAGGCGAATCCCAAGGAAGAGATCAGCGGCTGTAGCTGTAGTGTATGATATTCTCCCTTGCGGTCCAGAAAACAAGACACTAACATGATTGGGGAAATCAGTTTGTTCGTTGGTCGTTTAGGCGATTTATATGTCCTTCTATCCACGTAAGATGATTTGAGGATACTAATCAGTCTGCACAGCTTACCTGGTAATTGTAGCCGTGCGGGAGATATGCGGACTTACGCTCATGATACGGCTTTGCCAGGAGGTAAATATGAGGAAGGCGATGTTGATCCGGAAGGAACGGCTGTGAGTATTGTCCCATCTGGGAATGAAGATTAGTCATGAAGTTCAGCTGATCATGGCCATATTTTTGAGATAGAGGAGAGAAGCATTTGAAGAGGTCAGTTGTCACAGGCTCCTCTTCGGTAAAATGAGCATGAATGCTGATATTGGAATTTGAAATAAATAGATTGGATTACCCATGGATAGAGAGAAAGTGGTGAAATTATGTGAAATGGAGAAATTCATGACTGGAAATTCGTTGATTGTGACTCCGTGAGTACCATTAGCATAGATGATTATTTTTTCAAGGCGCTACAATTCTCAGACCGAGCTTATTGCTCTAATTAGCTTGAGGAGGACGATAGACTGATATGATCAATTGATCAGTGTTATACTCATCGTGACGGATCATACATTATCACCCCTCCTAAACCCTTCTGAAGTCGGACGATTATTTTCAATGCCATTAAGTGCATTCTTACATTCCAGACCATCCCAAATCCCTTCATTTCACTATAGGATCTCACATCGACTTTCAAAGATCCCTTATTGGGTTATCGATAATATACCACCACCCCCGCCGGTCCTCTATGCCCAAGGTCTGGGAGGGGAAGATGTGATTGGCGGTAAAGAAGGTAGGTTTTACGGGTATAGAGATATTCAATGGGGTGAAGGGAAAGTAAGGTTTCATAGATTCTTGACAGGACGAGAATCGGAAGGTGTTAAACCTGTTTATGGATTGACTGCGTGAGTAAATGAAAATCCTCTTTTTCGTGTATGCTGGACAACCCTTTGTTGCTGTTCATGTTACGGTGGAAATACTCGTTATCTCCCGTCCTCTTTCTTGTGACCGGGTTGCAGTGTCACCCAAGATTCACTATTTCAGTACGACTCTGATCGCATCCTACGGATGCCAGCTCCGAAGACCGAATTAATATTGAAGTGTTTCGTGGTGTTTTTAGCGCAATCCTCATACATTCTGCTTCGATAGGATACGATCAAGCTCCTGATTTCGACGTACAAGCTCCCGGACAAAAATCGATGATGGAAAGGATGACGCACGAGATACGGCAGGGTGAAGGACCTTTGAGAAGAGCAGTGGATCAAGAGGGTTTATGGGAAGACTGGAAAGGCGATCAAGACGTGAAAGCAAAATTATAATTTTTGCTGACAAGCTCCTATGTTTTGTAATTCTGATCAAATTGTTTGAAATACGGATTGTTGTATAAGCTGCAGTATGTATGCATGAGTATGTATAACAGTATCTATATACATGCACTCAAGAATGACGAATGGACCAAGAGGATTGCTGTTGGGGCATCAAGGATTAAAAGGCACTCAATCGATATGGCGCTACGTAAACAAATTAGAGTAGCTATCAAGCAATGAATCGTTTCTCTATGTAACTATATTATCTCAATTTTATTTTATCTCAATTTTTTTGCACTTCCAATCAGGCTTCGTTTTGGTCCGCGTTTAGCTGAATAAAGTTGCCAGCTCTTCGGACTACAATTGTTCACATTAGTAAGACACGCCAAACGACACGAGGACATGTTCCGCCACTGACCTTTTGGGCCATCAATTCTTTCCGACTCATACTCTTCAATGACAACTGGGCTAGATTGGCTTTCTTCTTCTGGATTTTGTCCAACCTTTCTTCAATCGAATCTTTGATCATGAGTTTAACAGCTAAGACCGGTCGAGTCTGACCCATCCGATGCTGAGACACGGAGAACCATCAGTAACAGAATTGATTTTTTCTTCTTTTAAACGTCCACTCACAATACGATCGATAGCTTGACTTTCGACTGATGGATTCCAATATGGATCGACCAAGTAACACCTCGATGCGACAGTCAAATTCAATCCGACTCCTCCTGCTCGTGTGGAAACTAGTAAAACTTCAACTTGCTTCTTATATTTCAAGGCGTCGATAGCCCTTGATCGTTCTTCTCGAGTCATTGTGCCGTCCAATCGAGCATAACGAATATTTGCTTCGTCAAGCATATCGGAAATTCTGTCGAGCATCGTGGTCCATTGAGAGCTGCCAATCCGTCATGTATCAGCTTATATTGCAGCTTATATTCTACATTCTACCAATATAAAGTCATGTATGTGACTTACAATACAATGCTCTTCGTGACTAAAGGCTTCCCCTCGGCATCAAGTTCTTCTATGTCATCTCCGAAGGCAAAGGGATCGTAGTGCGGTGAGTTTGGGTTCTTTTTAGACAAGATTAACAGCTCATCGTGAAGGTATTGCATCTTAGTTGACAGGTTGGGTTTCTCTCCTGGTGGTCGGACATATTTTTTTCTCGCTGTCCGTTTGGGTTGATCGGGAATCACCTCGCCAGAAGTCTCACATTCCGGAGGGGTGACTTCAATGATATCGGCTGGTAATCGAAGCATACCGTTACAACAGCCACAGGCTCGAGCGACTGTAGATTTTTGCCGTTTCGAGTAATCAGAGTATACTTGAGATTTGAAACAAGCAGGACCTTTGATAGGAGAGTCAATAAGAGCGAAGCGCTACGATGTAAACAATCGGACTCACAATAGAGATGTAAACATTTGGTTAAGATTGGTTTATGAGCCAATTTCTTCGTTTTTGGCTTTTCGTCCTTTGCTTCAAATTCCTCCACACCTCCTAAGCCTATGTCAGGAAATATATCTCCGTAATCGTAGCCACAGCCGGTACAAAGAGCTCCCGCACCTTCTTTGAGGAAGCAGCAGACAGCCACGGCTCTTGATTGGTTCAGACCATTGGTATCGATACCTTTGACGGCAACTTGATAATCCATCACGGTACCGTCGTAGTCCTCCTCCACAGAGCCAGACATCGCTAAATCAACGTGGTTACAAATTTGTCGGAGTCGGAGAATTTCTTGCAACATATTGGCGTAGTTTTTACCCAATTCGTTTTTCTCCTGCAATTGACCAATTCGATCTTTCGCTGCAGAAGCTCTGGCGTCATAGACCTGCCTTTCATCCTCCCGAAGCTCAAGCCACAATTGCACTTCTTTCCTTGGCGGAAGGTTGAGTATCCTTTTACCATCTTCAGAGGTCGAGTCTTTGGTTCGACGAAGAGTACAACATCGCATGACCAATTGAAGTCGAGCGACCCCGATCTGTTCACCGTATTTACATGGCGATGAGATATACTGCGTGAAGACATCTTTATCGTCCACTGGGCTGACTCGGAGGAATTTGAATAGAGCCCAAACATCCTCAATTTTGTTCTGGATGGGCGTACCGGAAAGAGCGACTCGTCTGTCAGCTTCGAGGGCGCAAGCGGCTTGCGAAGCTACCGTAGAAGCGGTTTTGATGTAGCTGAATACCTTGTCAGCCGTGCTCCTATTCAACGTAGATTCAGACTTACTGAGCTTCATCGAGCACCACTCTGAACCAGTCAATTGCTTGGAGCGGGGATGTCTCCGTTCCCGTGACCTTTGGCTTCCCTCTGCCTTTCTTACTGAACTTCATGGCATCAGACACTTCCATTGCCTTGATTTCAGCTTCCACTTCAGGCTTGACAGCTCGGCTATTCAAGGATGTATCTCCAGTCACTTCAATCTCTTCGCCACTATTCTCAGCCGTATCAGACGGGGTGTTCGTTCCAGTCTCTGCGCCGCCTTGCTTGGAGAATTCGTTGGAAAGAGTGTTGTACGAGGTGATCACGACGTCAAACTGGGAGATGAATAGTGGATCCGGCCTACGGCTTGGTCCATGATAGATATACACCTTGAGCACATCGAAATCTTCCAATAGCTCATCCTCAGATGACTCCTGTCCATCCGCCTTGGGCGGTTTCCATTTCCTCTCGATATTCTTGGGAGGCATGACTCCCGCCGTTCCACCGATGATCTCGACTGGTCCATTCCAATGTTCCTTGATCTGATCTTCCCAATTCGATATGGTTGACATTGGACACACCAACAGAGTTGATTTGCTGCGTATGGAAATTCGCGATCGACGTGCAAGAAGAGTTTTATTTACGTCTTCGTCTCGCTTCCTCTTTTTACCTTTAGCTCCGGATTCTTGAATGTCAGGCATGCCAAAGACTTTGGTAGTGAACGATGATTTCAATTCGGTTTCGTCTTTTTCTTTTTCAGTAGGCGTAAGAGCTATCTTTTCAATCTTGCTCTTTGCCCAATCATGTGCTGAACTTCTGGTAGCCGCAATGAGGGAGACGACAGACAGAGTTTTACCCAGACCCATCTATGGAAAGGATCGCGTCAGCTAGGCATACCCATCAGTCAGGGGCAGTCTGTACTCACATCATCGGCCAATATTGTGCCTTTGCTGTCGTCCGGTTTCTCCCCCTTCTTCGCTCTTGTTTCCTCACCCGTAATCTTGTTCTTCCAGGATCTGACTTTCCCTTTCTCATCCCGAATCCCTTCCCATAAGGATCTCGGATCGTCGGCTTTATCTTTTTCCTTTTCTTTCTCTTTTCCTTTGTCTGTTGGGTCATCGGTAGAAGCGGTTTCCGTACTCGGTTCCCGCCTTGACTTCTTGGTTACCTTCTTCGCGTTCTTCTTCGCCTGCTTCAAGCAAGCAGAGTCCTGTTCTCGCTGTAGAAAGAAGGTGAGAGCTCTACGTTGATGTGGGAATAACTCTGTCTTTATCAAAGGTCCTATCAATCATTCAAGTGGGATTAATTACTGGACTATCTCAAAGAGATGAACATCTGACTTACCAGGATCACTCTGTTCCAGCTCGCCACCGTTGTCCAAACTTTTGAACACCTCGTCAACTTGTTTCCTTTGTACTTCTACTTGAGTTGCCTTTTCTCTTTCCTTGTCTGCGAACATCATCCCATACCCTGCTCCACTAGCAGCTGCGGCTCTCCTCTGCGCTAACATAGCCATCTGAGCCGCAATTTGACCACCGCCATGTGCGTTTTCGTATCTTGGTTGTTCATTATGTCGGGAAGGATCGTAAGGAGGCACGGGGTCGAGTAAGTATATTGACATACTAGCAAGCATGTTGGCGATATATTGAACATTTGATGGCAGGGTGAATACAAGAATATTGATCCGTACGGTGAATGTATGCTGAACGATAGAGTTAGCATTGTTACGGATCGAATTAACAGCCCAACAAAAAGAAGATACACTGACCACATCAGGTTGAACTCGCTGTACGAAACCTTCCAGTCTGGCCAAACCTCTCGCCATGAGACCAATTAGAGGGTCGGCAACTACCACATCGAGGTCTCCAATGAATGTTGTAAGAGCAGCTATGAAGTAACGTCAGTCACAAATTGAGCTTTACTTCTATGGATACTTACGAGTCAAAACCTGTATGGTGTCTCGAGTGAGGATGTTGTTCGGTTCGTTCTTTCTGGCGGGAGTTCCAGCTGCCCGATGCTGAAGAATGTATCTCTCGTCAGCTGAGTCATCCTGGTGTCCTACAGATCAAGCTGCTTGCCTTGAGTTTCACTCGAATGAGCTCTGCACCTCTACACTCCACTACATCATATCTCTCTTTACCTTCCGGTGGCGGCTGTGCCCCGACCAATACCGCAGAACAAGGGTAGAGCATGATGACGTGAGACCATATTGCGCCTATGCAGATCGGTTTCTTGTCATTGCTCGGTGGAGGAGGGGATGGAATGTTTCTACTTGTAAGATCGATAGCTGATGAAGCATCTGTACCAGCTGAAATACCATTGACACCTATTGAGTGCGGGATCATCCCAGGATTAGGTGTCCAGCCAGTCACTGTCGGAGTTTGACGAGTAGTGTTTGATCCATTGGAATTAGGAGCGAATGGACTGAAGCCAAGATTGCTAGGACCTGCGATCGAATTGTTCGAAGTCATAGGGGATCTCATATTGGATCCAGTGAAGGTCACACCATTTGTATCGTTCGAAGGTGACTGAGGGTTGGGTCGTTGAAGAAAAGACGATGAAGGGGATAAAAAGGGATGTGAATGTGGGCTAGGAGTAAAATTTGGAACAGGACCGTGCGATTTGTTCTGATATGAGGATGTTGAACTTGATGGAAAAGAGGTCCGAGCTTGAGAGACAGCGCCCGAATCACCATTGCTGAACATACCCTCATCCCGCTTATTTGCATTCCCTACATCACCTACATCGTTATCATCCCCAGAATCATCTCCCGTCAAATCTATCGACGTGTTCTTGTCGACATTGTCGTCATTATTGATGTTTGGAGTGTGAGGTTCAGGTGTCGCTTCGGTGATTGGCAAGGAACTCATGTGAAATGGGTCGTGAAGGTGATCGTGAATTGTGATAACAGAATTGAACGGTCTCGCTATATGAACATGAGGTGAGAGTGGTATCTGTTGGGATTAATGATCAAGAAGACTGTCTTGAGAGTAGTGGGGTGTAGATATCCTATGTTGATGGTTTGAAGATGAAAGGAGTATGTCTATCTGTCTATCGCAACGATAGTAAGAATAGCAAAATGCTTAACGAGACATGTAGAAACTGATGCCCGATGGCGAATGAGAGGTTTAACGAAATGGTACAGTGGCGGCAATGACCGCTGACTAAGCAGTGGAGGGGGGGGAACAAAGGTTTAGGTGGCAAATACATCGAAGGAATTACGTATCTTCTTCCAAATAGTGGGAAGATGACTCATGTACACTCATCAAGACGATACATCAACATCGTAATACTCATACACGAGTCAGACGATATACGCTCTATTCGTAGTATACGGAAACACCGTGAGATCTATAGTAAAGGCATTTCTAGTAACAAATTCCAAGTGCTTTCCAGCTATATAGCTACTCACAAATGGTGCAGTGTATCTTTCCTTTCACTGAACAACTGTGTATGGTTCTCCTGTTTCTTCGCGTCTTCCAGACAGAAAGCTTATCAACATCAGACGTGAAAAGTCAAGCTTATCTTCTGGTTGCCTTTGATAACATACTTACATGCTTGCATACTTTTAATCACGATCATCTTTCCATCTTGTTTTATCATAGCATCCATGTCTGACTCACATCCTCACGACAATACTGATCTTACCAGCAGGTCGTCCGGCAACCCGTCGAGCGGCAATCACAGCGAGCCTCCTACTGGTAGCGTAGCCAATGTAGACTCGTGTGGAAGTGGAACTCCACACAAATGTCCCGTTTGTCGTCATGACTGTCCAAGCGTACCAAAATCAGGTGATCCGAGCCTCTGGTCAACCGGCGCACCACCTTCTGCTCTGAGCCACTATAATCCCTTAGGATCTATCTCCCGGTCTGTGGTAAGTGCTCTTGACAAATTAGGCTCGCTCAGAAGTAGCGGAAATCAATCTACCGAAGAGATAGTATCTGAAGTGGAAGACGATTCTCCTCCTGGACAGTCAGGGAAGGCTAAAAAAGTAGAATTCCGCCGAAGGGATGCGACACAACCCCCAGAAGACTGACTCAAGGAGACCCATGATGAGATAGAGTATAAGAGGTGTTAGTCACTCTGTTCTGGTTCTTACTAAGAAGACACAAAGTTGGTAGTGATGCAGCCTGGTTGATTTTGATGATAACGCCTATGTTCCTCGAGGTTCCAACTAAGTCCCGCGTGAATATAGGTCCGGGTGATTCAGCTGAAATAGTACAGCAGTATACCGTTGAATGGTGGTAATCAAGTGCGAATGCCATGGCGCCGATGCGGTCACAGATATCATACTCGCCGTAGATCACCCTAGCTAAAGCCAGAGACACTTACTGCTAGTTCTTGACACCAATTTCATTTCTGTAAGAAACACCCTGCCTATGGTCCGGTGACAATCCCGCCACGATCGTGTCTACATCTACTTGCCCATCGGCATGACGTGGGAGACAAGATAGACACTCTGAGATATGTTGATATGAGGTCATACTCGGATCATCAGTCACAACCTTTCACATCATGGTCTTCGGTGAATACCTCTTTTCACCAGTCAAGGGCACAAAGGTAGTAAGTTAATTTGTTCCCATAGCCTTTGCTAGAGGGGTATAATTGGGTGACGCTTCAGGCGGGTAAATCGTTATAATTTCCCACTGTATTTATCTTCAAACACTCCCATATCTCCATTTCCCCGATTACAATACGAGCTCTTCATGTCTTCAAATTCAGCTACTGACAACCCCTCCTTTTCAAATGATGGAGTTGACAAAATAACGGAGCAGGACAGAGAGTACGCAAGAAAGAATAAATAAGCTATAACGAGAGACCGGACAACATTCACGAACATCCAAGCTATTGAGGTACTCACCAGATATGCGGATCAGATGAAAGGTTTCTCATCAGCCTATACATCATGGCATGCATACAAGAATGACTTCTGTGAACAGCAAAGCATGAGGTCATTATTGTACGTATTACCTTTCATCAACCTCCATTTATGAGGTACATGACACGAAGACATATCGGTCCAACATCCTCTCAATACTGTACCCTTCGAAGAAAATACTTTTCAATGACGAATAAGTGAGAAGGCGTCTGTTCTGCCCTTAGAGATAACATAAAACGGCTAGCGTTTCTCATTTGTTACTGCACTTTTCCCAATAACTCTACTCCCCAATCCTGACTTCTACACTCAACCACACACAACACACACACATACGTATCAGCACACTTGTATCTTTGCGATCTTCTTGAGACCATATTTGTCAGAAATGACACATTCGTATTCGTATTAGTGAATGAGCAGGTTCAATCCGGATTTCGCGGATCGAGTATTGGACCTTCTGTTCAGTCCACTTCGTGTAGCTGCTCATGTACGATCAGAACAACATTGATATCCTCACACGTTTCTATACAGCCACGACCGCGTGTGACAATTCTCATATTGATGCAATATATACATATTATTCACGTTCAATATGACAAGTAGTTAATTACGCTTCATCATCGGTATCCTCATCTTCGCCACCTTCAACAACTACGACACCACCGCCTTTCTTGATTTCACCCAATTCTCTTCCATGTCTTCTGAGTCTGTCTCCGAAAGCCTTTCTTGCACCTGCGTTCGAGGCTGCGTCCCATACTTGTAGGTTCGCTTTTGATCCTGCTGCTGCTATGGTGAGTGGAGTTTCTGGATCAGGTGACCATCTTGCAGTGAATATTTTACCCTAAAAGACGTGTCACAAATGTCAGAAAGGTCCTCAAGGTTACCAGGGTGAAAAGTGGAAACATACCAAACCTAAATCTCTACTTGTAGCTAGACTGATCTCTCTCTTTCTACCTTTAACACCTTCGCTTTCTTCGTCTAAGATATTCCATACTTTTACCATTTTATCCATACCACCCGTTGCGATACATCCTCTAATGTGAGGATTGATATCCATTGCTGAAGCGGCACCATCGTGTGCTGAAAGCGTGTATTTAGGTTGAGCGGAAGATAGATTTTGGGAGTTTTTGGAGGATGAAAGGGTTCGTGAATCGTATGCTAAGATTAAGCCGTTTTCAAGTGATACCTAGACATATGAGGATGGTCAGCCGCGGACCTGATATGGGTCGGAACGATGAGATCACGAATAGTTGACTTACGAAGAAAGAAGTTGGTTCCCAAGGATCCCACCTTATACATTCGACATCACTTGCGACTTTGACGCCAATGGCATCATCGGCAGCTCTACTATCCCAAACTTTGACTATTCTATCCCAACCAGCACTCAGAACAGCTTTATCTAGACCTGCTGAGGTACTTTTATTCCATTCAACACCTTGTACTTTTTCACCTCCATGAATTTTATCCCAACTTTTCAAAGCTGGCATTGGAGATACTCTAGTCAAATCCCATAATTTTATCGTACCGTCTGCTGAACCTGATAAGAGTAAATTACGATGATTGGGTGTCCAAGATAAAGACAAAACAGGTTGAGTATGATAATTTTCGTTTGAAGGAGGTTGAATTAATTGTTTTCTTTTTTTTTTACCTGTTCCAGCTGGAACGGCTTCTGGTTTATCTAATGAAGGTGAAGGACCTAATATCGCTTGAGGATATAATCCATCAACTAAATCCGCATCCCAAATTTCGATTGACGGATCAAACGATCCTACTGCTACATAACTTCCTTTCTGATGAGGGTTGGAATCATTGGCATTTGATGACGATGATTCTCCACATGGGAAATCTAACCACTCAACACATAACGGGAACATCGGTAACATCAAATCATGATGGGCGTAAAGATTCTCATCAGCATCGGCGTATACATGGAAATCGAGTGATGACAAGTCGGATGTCGTTCGAGCTGTAATGATTATGTTGTCGGTAGGTAAAAGGGAAAGTTCTTCTCGCTCAATCTCGTCGTCGTCCTACAGATTAATACTATCAGCCACATCCTCACTATATGAGCCGAATGCCAAAAAAAAGGGCTCTACCTCTTTCAAAGTGATATAAGGATCCTCGTTATTATCCCGGTAGAACGACAAACCCTTGACATTCGCAAAAGCTCCCATAGCTACAGACATGCATAACGTTAGATTGGCTGTTTCTGGTGTGTGGAGGAAGCAATTGCGCTCACCAACACCTTTAGACTCCTCATTATCATATTCTTCCATCTTGAAAGCCGAGATATCATTGGGATCAGAAGGTTTGGGTGGTTCTTTTGGCTCGGTATCCATATCCACATCCTCGTTATCTGCTTTGCTCTCATCTTCATCTTCTGAGCCGGACCCAGAACCAGATCCACTTCCTTCACCGTCTTCCCCGACGCTAGAAATTTGCGTCACATTACATCAGTAAACACACATTTATCATTCGGTCAAACGAAGATCGATCTCAGGAGTGCTATTTCATTCCACTCACTCTTCCCATTCTTCTCCTTCACCAACATCCATACCTTCCATCTCCTCTCTCAATTTCTCCAATACACCGGGACCACCAAGTTTCCCGACTCGTTCAAGCTCGCTATCATCTAGATTATATCTTTTCGGTTCGAGCGAAGCTTTGCCTCTTGGTACCCAGACCAAGGAAGATATCAAGGTGCCGGACATGTTGTCTAGCGTTTATGAAGATGAGAAATACACCTGACAAATTTCAACATCCATTGTAATTTTGTAAATGTAAATAACGGACTTTGGACTTGGTTTTCCAAAAAATCTTGCAAAAGCGGAGATCACCATCTGATTAGAGCGAAGAGATGATGGCAAGACTGATAAGGAGGGGGCAGTCACGTGACAATGGTTTATGCAGACTCTTAGAGACAGAAGTACACGTCACGCCGGTAGAAGAGAGATTCCGTCGGAAAGTAGATTTCCAGGGCCGGAAGGGGGAAGGGGGTTCGTGCACTGCAAGCTGTGTGTTTTTTCGAATGGAAGATGTTTCAGGTGAAGTGGTGGAATCGAAAGAACGAGACATTGTCAACAAATAAGATCAAACACAAAGCGAAGAAGGAAACCATCAACACCCGATGATACCAAGGTGATAATATACTCAACAGAGACCACAAAAATGCCTTCGAGCAGTATCCCTTTCCCAGGCAACGGCATCTCGCATTCACCTCCAGTCTTACCTGTACCAAGACAACCTTCTCCACTTTCGTTCTCTTCCATCAGTGGTGATGGACCACCTTCACCTCCAACTCCCGCATCATCGTTCTTAGGAGCAGGCGAATCCATATCCTCGACAACATCATCGTACAGAGCTCCTCTTTTATCAAGCTCACTGGTAACACCTACGTTCTCCAATGAGCCAATCATGACTTCTCCTGCTTCTGGACCTTCTTTATCTTCCCCATCAAATCTAACATCACCCTCGCATGCTTCTTCGTCAAAGCCAACTACGTTAGTTCCGGTACGACCATCATCTGATTCATTATTGTTGCGTTCGACATTCTCCGCGTTAGAACATTCAACCTCAACACTCAAACGGTTATCCAAATCAGTCCTTACCTCCGCTTGGGTTGTAGCAGCTCTAGCTGAACAACTGGAAAGAGCAGAAGAAGATCTCTTTTCAGCTTTGGGCGATTTGGGTCGATGGTTGGAGAACGGATATGGCCTTCAAGCAAAAGGGAGCGTCTGGGATCCAGAAGGTGGAATCAAGAAAGTCAATAAAGAGAAACGAAGGAGAGAAAGGGAAGAAAGAGAAGTTTGGGTTGAACATGGTTTAAAAGCTGTTAAAGCAGAATTGAAAAGACAAGGATTAGCGGGTGGTGGGGCTCAAAGTAGATTTGACGTGAGTTCCCACCTGATAAATGATAAAAGCAGATAGACAAAGTACCTGATCATGACTTGACCGCTCTTTTCGATATTAGCAAACTGCTAAACAATTCTATCATCAAACTTCCGTATATCTTTCCCCTCAAACAGCTTCAACACCATCTGTAGCTGGTCCATCAACGCAACCACACTTCAGCTCCAGTAATTACGCTGCTTCCTCCACATCTACGTATGAACAAATTCCGACTGCTCCCTCTGATATGGCTCAAGCGATTCGTCATGCTCAATGGGATCTAGCCAGGTATAATCATCATTCAACTCTGTTATATGCCGTTCCTCCGAGCTCTATAGGGTGTCTTGATTTACTCGTCGGGCTGTATGGATGGGTTGGAGGTTTACTAGGTGAGAGTCAAGGTAGAAAGGAGACGGACGATAGGGATACATCGAATGCACCTGCATTACGCCAAAGAGCCAAAACCACACCACCAAGCGAAAAGTTACCGTCAATCGACCATTCCGTTCGACTCATAACCCATTCTTCAACTTCATCGTCTAGTAAAGAACACCTTAAATCTACCTTATCAGTTTCTTTGACACAACTTGCAAACATACGCTCCGAGCTGCTTCAAGTTTGGGCAGAAAGGAACTATCAAACGCAGTTACTCGAAGATGAGATAATTCAACGACAAGGTGAATTAGGAGTTTCATCTCCCGAAGAAATCACATCTTCCAGGTTTAGTGAGATACACGGAGGACATAACGCTATGACACCAGTATCATCAGCTGGTATAGAGCATAAGAAAGGAAAGAAAATGCACAAGGTCCATCGATCCGTTGGAGGCAGATTAAGAGATTTCCTGAACCCTTCTATGAGCTCTAATAATTTGGCTGCTATGCAAGCTGGAGTAGGAACAGGGTCTGGGTCAAATGAAAGGGTTTCAAGAATGAGCTTAGATGGTGGATACGGAAGAGGAGAGTTGAGTGCACCTGCACCAATACGACGAAAGACTACAGAAGAATCTATAACTACACCAACTCAACCTTCAACTGAAAAACTACCCACCAATCCTCAAACAAGTACACCCAAATTACCTCTAAGTTTTGAAACGCCCCCGCTTCCGCCTACGGTCCCACCGAAAGAAAACTCTCCGAGACCTAGATTACCTTCACGCCATAGTGTTCAAATGCCCACAGGAGTAGATTACGTTTCGCCGTTCATCGCATCGAACCAATATCCTGTACCTATAATACCGTTTGACGCTTCACCCGATTTGCGATCATCAGGCCTAAGGGAGCAATTACCAAGACATAGTATTGATGGTGGCCGACCATCTGTAGGAGGTGTCGGGGGACTAGGCGCTGGAGGTGATGAAGATGAAAGGCGAGAAGAAGCTGGAAGAAAGAAAGAAGGGGTTTTATGGGGCTTGGGAAGCTGGGAAGGGTTAAATAAGGGAGGTGGAGGGAAAGGTAAATGGGAAAGTAAGTGGAATCGTATATTCTTCGGCAAAGTGGAGTGATTGGAGGTACTGGCATTCCATGAGGCTGATTTCAATGTTATCCAACGATAGAGTTCTGGGTTGTCTTGGATCATTCCAGAATTTACGAGGTGAGCTATAACGTATGTCATATCTCTTGGGCCTCTGCTTACGTCTAACACACTTGCAGTATCGAGACAACAAGAGCGGTGCATTGGAAGGAGCACATGCCATGATTGATCTCAAATTTGCCAGTGTCAGAGAAGGTAGAGGGACAGATAGACGATTTGGTGAGCGGCCCTTTACCCCTATTTTTTGGTTAGCTTATCAACGTTATATGGCAGTCTTCGAGATCGTCACTCCCTCTCAAGGCAAGAGGTTATATCAAGCTACATCAGAGTCTGAGATGAAGGTGAGCGTTGGGATTCCCTTGAGAGATCTCATTATTTACTGACGAGATATGGTCAGCTATGGCTGTACGCAATCTGCAATGCAATCGAATCGTGCATCAACGGTACTTCGTCTGTACGAACATTTGACGCATCAAAATTACGCACTGTGTCTGGGTCTTTGGACGATCATGCGTTACCTGCTAGGGGTAAATTAGGATTGGGATTCAATAGTCGTGCCATTGGATTAGGATTCCCAATACCACCTAATGGTAGAAGGTCCATGCCACCAACACCAACAGAACAAACAACACCTGATCACCCATTCTCGCTAGAAAAAAGAACTAGGAAGACAAGTTTGAAGAAAGTGCTGAAACAATCTAGTGAAATGTTATCTAACGTCGTCAACGGAAACGGGAGTAACAGAAACTCACTCGGTGGTGGTGGTTATGGTGGTGCACTGGATTTACCAAGAAATGTGTTTGGTAAAGCAGGCAGTAGAACAAGTTTACCTTTATCCTCAACACCTGAGATTGATATCAATAAATATGATAACGATATGCCACCTCCACCTGTACCGACTTCCTCCAGACCGAAATCAAAGATAAATACCGAATCATTGTCGCATGGGAAAGATACGGGAATCGGGATAGGGGATAAGGCAATAGCAGGGACTTGGGTAGATGGTGATATTGAAAAACGTGTACTTGAAATGGCAGGATTAGGCTTAGGTCTTGGAATGGGATCAGGTGATGATCACTTACCACGAAATCATCCTTCGGATAGTCCTAACAGTATCAAAAGGAGAGTGAAATCTGAAGCTATAAGGAAAACTCCAACCCATCCATCAAGAGCAGGTTATGCGAATCTATCTGAAGGCGGAGGAGAAGCTATCAATCGATCGAAATCCCATGATGACCGAAACTTGGATTTTCAACCGGAATCGGACTCCACTTCTACACTTGATATGAAAGAGCTCAGAAGGATAGCAGGTTTAGAAAGTAATTCGAAATGTGCGGATTGCGGTAAGAACATGAAAAGTAGTAGATGGGCTACTATAAGTGAGTTACAAATTGGTCTCAACTATATATCTATATATCTTAATCGATAAAACTGCTTTAGTTCACCTTAGTTTCTTTGCCATTATGCTAACTCACAGTGTCCCCTTTCGTTTTATCATAATAGGCCTGAGAGACAATCCAATGGTCATGTTTATCTGTATAAGATGTTGTGGTATACATCGATCACTAGGTACACATATATCGAAACCTCGTTCGGTAGATCTAGATTCATGGACACCTGAGATGATTTCTCTAGCTAAAGATTGGGGCAATTCGCGTTGCAATGAATTGTGGGAGAAGTCATGGGAAGGTGGAAGAGTTACAGATGAGTAAGTTGATATCTTGACCCAACCTTGCAAATCTTCCTTTTTGAATTGCCATCATTTTGTCCAATTAGGGGTAATATGCTGATCGACATCGGGGGCCAATAGTCAAATAACAGATTTCATAAAAGCAAAATATGTTCAAGGTCGTTGGTTATCTGATCAGGATAAGATCCAATTCGGTCTCAAAGTGAATCAACGCGATAATGGTGGTAATGATAATGATATTCAGGAACCTGTAGGAACGGCCATATGATGATGATGATGATGATCTTATATAATGAAATGATGTTGTCAATTTTACATGACAAGTAATAATGAATTTCGATAATATCCGGAAATCTGTGCTCGGATCCCATATATTTACGATCTACCCGTATAGATGTAGCTGAAAGATCTGATCACGTGTAACTTATGTTCAAAAGGTAAAATCTCATCTTCATCTTGATAAAGATCGATCGGTCGATCGGTGAAAGACAGCGAGAACGAATCATGCTTTTCTTCATTGGTTCACACTCACCTCTGTACAGGTATGTGTGCATGTGAGATGAATTTCAACTATTATATAATAGTAGTACGACAACATTACATATGGAATTTTCCAGTGATTTTCTATGGAGAGAGTGGTAGTCTTACTATATTTACCGACGACGACCGATTCTGGTCGGACGGGGAAGGATTTGAGATCTAAGAGCTTAACTCATGCTAATGCTCAATATGATGCATACGAAAATACCATAAGAGTATTTTCGCTTCTCGTATATTGCGAACAGATCTCACGATAACTTAATCTTGTGAGCGTTCACATCGTGACGTAAATGGAGGAACATCAGAAACCCAGGGATGTATTACTTGTCTGGAGCTTGGCTTGGTCTTATCTTGTCCTCCAAACTCAAACTCGTCTTATGGTATCAAACAATGCATCAAACGCAGAATCGCACGATCCGTATCTCCTCCACGCGACTCTATATGTCGGGGTCATATCTTCGACAGTCTTTACCCGTCCCCACCCCCCCTCCCCCACATTAACGTTTATATCAACGTATGAGGAAAATTCTGGCAAAAATCGTGCATCGCAATATAAAAACGGAGAAAAAAAAGACCGTATGACGTGTGACTTGTGATAACGTATTTATAGTCGCATGGAGGATTTATTTATCATACGAGTTGAATTTGGATTCAAGCCATATCGAAGATTCAAAGGATTTTCAGTTTCACCCGAAGGAAGCTTTGATTTTCTCTACATACGATGCGATCAGGTCAGGTTATCAAATTAAACTACTGAATTTGGTATAGATTTTAAGGATTAGGTTACATGCTTGATTTCTGATTTCCACCCAAGAAAAGGGGTTGAAAGCTCAAGCTTTCCATGGGAGATGCGGTGCATAAAGTGTTTCATCATAATCAAGCAAAACCCCTTGCTGTCTCTATAACCTTGTGATAGACAGAGGTCACCTCACTTGCTTGATACAATCTTCTCACTCACATACGAATACCATGGTTCAGAAAATCATCAATCTGGACGCGACTCTAAATGGAAGGAGTTGGTGCTGTAATCGAGAACATTACATTTTTTAGCTGTAAATGCATCAGGGGATTTCAACTGACGCGACTGATTATAATCATTTATTATTCCTCCGCTGGTGCTAAGATTTATCGGTGCCTGGATAGGGGGTCATATATCAATTTGGTAGCAGAATTCTCTACTGGAGGCTTGTAAAGAAAGTTAAGGGTTAAATTACAACTCCTGAAAATTCAATTCATTTTGGCACATTACGCGACCACTGGCTGGCAACATGGGATATGGTTGGGTGAAAGTACAAAGAACTAATGTTCAGATCACCAAATTGTCCATAGTCCTACACCTACCACATATACATATACACATACACACTCAACATCACAGCTGATTCTGCAGTGACTTGTGAAGAAGACGGGATAGATAAACATTGACAGTCATCTTTGAGATATACACAAAAACACACACGTTCTGGGGGAGAAAAAGGGACAACACAACATTAAGGTCGAGTTTGAAACGAGACAATTTTATATTCTGATTCCACTTCACTTCCTCTTCATCCCTCTTCACTTTCCTTCTTTCTTCCCTTCCGTATCGAGTCGTCTTTTCATCATTACTCTGTCTCTTGACTCATGCTTTGAATTCGCTCTACTCTACTCTTGTAACTTGTTCTTTCCCTAAATTGCCCATTCTACGTACGAATTCAGTCACATTTCAATCCTAATTATCAAGTAACTTTCCTCCCATACTAGTAGTCTCTTTAAACGATTTCACAGAAACCCATAATGGCAGGATCAACTAAACGATCAAGACAAGATGATAATGATACCCCAACTCCATCAACGTTCACTCCTTCTTCCTCTTCGATGATACCGGAAAATACCACACCAACACCGACATCTACACCACCTGTAACGCGTAACAATTCTTCTTTCCTTCCTTCTCGAAGACAAGCCACCATCACCACTACCTCCACTAATGATACTACACCTGGTTCATCCAGTATCGCCCGACCACACCTCACACGATCATCCGCTACTCAGCAACCTCCTCCTCGCAACAACGCATTGAGTCGATCAAATTCTCTCTTCAACATCACTACCCGTCGTTCCGGCACTTCTTCCTCTGCATCTTCCTCTTCTTCCACATTTGCTGTACCTACCTCTTCAGGGTCTTCAGGGAGAGTGGGTATGCTCACGCGTACTCAATCAACTCCATCCATCGTCTCTCCCAGCCAACTCAAAGCTACCACTTCAGCTGCAGGTGGTAGTGGTGGTACAACAGGAAAAGGCGGACCAGAAGATTTAGGGCTAGGTGGCGGTCCGTCAAGAAGGTTCGGTAAAGGGAAAGAAAATATTCCGCCTAAGAAAGATGACGAAAATGAGAATAGCCAAGACGGTTCATCTAGGAAAAGACCTAGAGTTTCTAGTAGGGGAAGTATGTCAGGTAGATCCACAGGCAGAGGAAGAAGCGGGAGTGTAGTCAGTGTGAGAAGCGAAACTAGTGGTGAGTAACTCAGTCGTTTACTTTTGTATCTTAGCTTTGACCAAAGCTTACACTGCTCGTCCCCTCATAGGTCGTCACTCTTCACTAGCACCTACCTCATCTACATCCTCGATCTGTTCGTGGTCTGCCCGTCTACCTTCTCCCGCGCCATCCCAAGCATCTTCCGCAGCTCAATCTCTTGATTCTGCCACTTCCGCCGATCCCCTCGATCTTATCAAGGACGAAGAGGACGATTTCGATCTTGGTAGAACACCCACAAAAGCTCGTCCTGTCACTCGATCTACCATTCTCCCGCCAACGCCGCCACCTTCATCACCTTCGCTTCGCAATGAGGAAATCAAAACTACTGCCGAACGCGTTGGCCTCATGCGCGTTTACAGTGATAAGACTGAAGTCGACGTCGAAATGACGGATGGTGAAAAGGAGGACAGGAAATTGAATCCGTACAAACAACTCAAAAGCTTCCTTCGACTCTCTGCTTCTTCACCTATAACCGGTACAGCTTCTGTAGATCAGACTATTGTAGGAAGAGAAGAGGAAAAGAAAGCTTTAAGATCATACCTTACCAACGTCACTGACGTTGATGTCGGAATGTATGTCTCCGGTCCTCCTGGTACCGGTAAGACTGCGTTGGTTACTGCTCTCGGTAGAGAGCTCACAGAAGCAGGCTGGAAGGTTATTGAGTTGGGATGTATGGGATTGAAAATGGCGGATATCTGGAGAAGGCTTGGTGAGGAATTAAACTGTGGAAAAGCAGAAAAGGACGTAAAGGAATACATGAACAGGGACGGGGCTAGAGTGTTAGTTATATCTCCTATCTCCTATCTGCCTTCCTTTGTCAATGATAACAGATAGCTAACATCTTTTGAATCATCTAGTTTCATCATTCTTGACGAAATTGATTCTCTTATGCCACCACCACCATCCATTGCGCCTCCAGCTACTTCTCACCTTCTCACTAAGCTTTTCTCGTTACCACTCATCTCAAACACCATCAAGCTTGTGGCTATCTCCAATACTCTCGACCTGACTCTCCGAGCCCGATTGGTCCTTCCCGACAGCGCCCAACCTTCCATCCTTCCTTTCAAGGCATACGGTGCTGCTGAAATGGGTCCGATTGTCAATGCACGTATCACCGCTGCCAAGGTGGAAGGGATCAAAGTTGATCCTACTGCTACCATGCTTCTCGCCAAGAAAGTTGAAGCTCAAAATGGTGATTTAAGAATGTGTTTAGGCGTTCTATCATCTGCTGTCACCTTGGCAGAAGCTGAGTGGATCAAGAAAACCAATGCTGCAGCTATTTCTGAACCTGAAAAAGTAGTTCCAATAACTAAGGTAGCGGTTACGCATATCCTCAAAGCGTTAACCTCATACACCCAACAATTGAAAGCTTCGGCTGGATCGTCTTCCAGTGGATCGTCTTCTGCTACAGGAAAGAAAATCCGTTCAGTTCAACTACAAGGTAAAATGGTTCTGGTATCTATCTTGATATACTTGACAAGATCCAGAATGGGATTAAACGGTTGTCCATCTATCGGATCTGGTCAAATCACTCCACCTTTGACACCATCAAAATCTTCTTCTTCATCGTCATCTTCTATCTCTTCCTCAACATCAAACGAATTGAATCTGAACACTCAGAATTTATATGCTACATATTCTTATTTGTTACTACACCACTCATCACCTTTCCCGCCTGCCCCAGAATCCGATTACAGAGACCTACTCTCTAACCTTGAAACACTAGGTTTGATCTCTTTGATCAATGGTAACGGTTCAAACGGTATGACGAGATCATCTTCCGGATCGAGTAGGACGAAATCATCAATGATTGGCGGTGGAGGTGGAAAAATTGAACTGTGCGTAAGGGAAGATGAAGTTAAAGAAGGTTTGGGTTTACTGTACGGTCAACAGAAAGGTATAGCTGAGGAAGAAGTCAAAAAGATTTGGGAAAGAGAAGAATCGAAAATTCAAAGGATTAAAGAAAAATCAAAGATCATCTTGGCAGATGGAACTGCCGATATGGACTGATCAGGAGTCGGCTTCTCAACAATCATCGGTCGTGAATCAAACGTTGAGAATATATTTGTAGATATGTGTGGGAAGATCAAAGGTGGATTTCACGAGTCAGCAGTCTTTTTTCCATTTATCATATACTGTTTTGTTTCTTGTAAAATAAATTATATATACATCCGTTCCTTGTTCTTTCACGAATCTTCAGAATACAAATCAAATACCTATTCATATCTATCACTTTTGCTTCACTTTGCTTCTCGCTCTCAAATTCTTTCAAAACTTGTATATACAATCAATCAGACAGGAAACTTCTATTGACAATCTATGTTATTCATTCCCTTCCAATTCACGTTTATAGGTAGTTCTTTGTGAATTTGTTGATTATAAAACTATGATATATGAAATGTTATGCTATGACAAAAACGTATATGAAGTTGGATTGACTGCACGCTGTTCAGAGACTGCTACTGGTCTGTTGCAACTGAGAATCCAGTGTGCATATTGTGTCGTACTTATCGTCTCCTCCATAACTTTTTCTCGCGTATGGTGTATGGTATATGGTGTGATTTTCCCCCCTTTTTGACGCGACACAAAATGGCGAAAACATCACTTACTCAGACTTTGACGCGTTCAAAAAAGGACAGTTTCAGATTTCTTCGTTTGATATAATCGTATCAATCTGCAATCTGCCGTACATCCTGGATATACTCTTTCAACGCAATCTGCATTCGAGGTATCTGTAACCACCGACAATATGACCAACGCTACTACCAACGGCTCTAACGGCAAAGAACGTTCTAATCCTGATCATGGTGAGTGGTGATATTTTGGTCGTATGTCTTTGGACATGGACGTTATACGCATCGTTTAAGCGTGATCATTTGGATTGTATATGAATTGAGTAAAGTCAAGTGGCTGACTGTTGTTTGTGCTTTTCGTTGCTTTTCTTTGCTTTGCTTTGCTTTATTTGATATGACTTTAATGTTTTAAGAGGAATATCAATACCTGGATTTGATCTCACGTATAATCAGTACGGGTCAAAGTCGACCTGACCGAACTGGAACAGGAACAATAGCATTATTCGCACCGCCTTCACTTCGATTTTCTTTGAGTAACAATATATTACCTCTACTCACGACGAAAAGAGTCTTTTTGAGAGGTGTGATAGCAGAGCTGTTATGGTTCATAAAAGGATCAACAGATGCGAATTTACTCAGTGATCAAGGTGTCAATATCTGGGATGGAAATGGATCCAAAGAATTCTTAGAGAAAGTCGGTTTGGGTCACAGGAGAAAAGGCGATCTGGGGCCCGTGTACGGCTTTCAATGGAGACATTTCGGTGCGACTTATACAGATGCCGATCAAGATTATAAAGGGAAAGGAGTAGATCAATTACAAGAATGTATTTGGAAAATTAAAAATAATCCAACAGATAGAAGAATCATCTTGAGTGCTTGGAACCCCAAAGGTGAGCTGCTCCGTGGCCTCAAGAGGGGTGGGCGGGCGGGAAAGGACGGAGGGTCATCTCTCAACCACTCGCAACGCTGACTCAACCTTGCCCCCTTCCCAACCCCTAAAACCTCGCCCCCATCCCATCCCCTACCCGTAGATTTATCCCTCATGGCGCTCCCACCGTGTCACATGTTCTGTCAATTCTTCGTGACCTTACCCAGTGATACTTCCGAAGGCAGTCAAGAGAAACCGAAATTATCTTGTTTGATGTACCAACGATCGTGTGATTTGGGTCTTGGGATCCCATTCAACATCGCATCTTATTCACTCTTGACACACATGATAGCGCTCATGACAGATACTGAACCACATGAATTCATACTTCAAATGGGTGATGCACATGTCTATAAAGATCACGTAGAACCTCTTCAAACTCAACTACAGAGAGAACCTAGAGATTTCCCTTCTTTGAAATTCAATAGATCAAAACAAGATATCGGTGATATAGATGGTTTCAAAGTCGAAGATTTCATAGTGGAGAATTATAAACCTTGCGGCAAGATCGAAATGAAAATGTCTGTAAGTATCAATCATCTTCTTCCTCTTCTTCTTCTTCACATTAGCTGACTCGTTTTGTCATCAGGCTTAATTGATCTAGCAGTAACACTATATCAATCGACATTTGATCTCCGAATGATGACTAAGACTCTTACCATCGAGCTGATACCCTTCGCCTGTAAACTTGTATGCATCACTTGACACTCTGAAATTTACATCATCATAGGCATGTACAACAACAAGGTAATTCACGTGTATATTTTAGATCGTAATAACCACTTTTTTTATTGAGTCCACTTATACATATGCTTCTTAGATTGGGGATGATATCGCCGCACGAGACCTGATCATCTCCTTGACGATGGTCTTGGAGGAGGTAATACCGAGTTCCTATCACTTGAATACGATTTCATCCTATCATGATATACCTCATCAGCGATGTTTCATCGAGAAATGTAGGTCACGAATTCTGGTAACTCACAATTGTCTGATGGTGGATACTATATCAGCTACGAAATGACTTGTCAGCTTTTCGCATGATCTACAGTATGACTTTACAGTCCACAACAATTGATGTAACCCCGAAGAAAAAAAAGACTCACTGGCTTGTCTCTGATTTTCAGCTTCAAATTCGTATCTCTTTTGCGCACCATCTCTCCATACGTTAATCTTGAATCCACCTGCTCTACCAGTCAATTTACATGATGCCACCAGCGTGATATGGAATGAAGTGGTTTTCATAGAATCAAAGAATGCTCGTGATTCAGATGGCATTATCTATGGGGAGCAATGCTAAGTTAGTACGATATACTCCGATGTACATGTTGTATGGATATCGAGGTTCAGAGACTGTGCGGACAGTCACACTTTGAGACTGAATATACTAATCACACTCACATGGATGTAGTCACCATCGATTGCCAATACTCTCTCATGTCGACCAATAGCAATCTTCCTTTGTACCGTATATTTCTATCAACCACCGTGATTCAGGATTAGCAAGATTATCAAGCATTGTCTTCAATGAGATTCCTGATGACTCACCTTATAAGTTTGACTAAAGTCAGCCAAACCCGGACCATATCTTTGCATTGGTGCAGGTTCGGATTGTCTTTTGAAAATTGAAGCTAATATACGCCCAACATTTTCCAATCAGTCACTCTTTCAAGGATCATGGAGAAATGATCATTAGCTTACCGCTTGGATCTCCTCCACGCCTATCATCAATCCTCAATCCGTGTTCTGTAGCCCATTGTCTTTTCACCAAAGCTAAATCCGTCCTTCCTTCAAGACTGGCTACAGTCCTATCTAACGGAATTGCCAATGTCAAATCTGCCAGACATAACACCCAATCTGTAGCTGGCATCTGCAGCCTTTTCTTTTTACAAAGTACTTCTGTTAAATCGGCAATATACATATCGGACGGTCTATGAACGTAATGCGAAGTCAGCAAGAGTTCTAATGTCTCACCCTATAATGGATATTGTACGGCAGCATGGAAAACCTACACGTTGATAGTAGTTGTGAAATGAACATCGGCACTAGCTGTGACTCTGATTTTCAATCTGACGATATCACTACCTGTTGAACTTAATCCAAGACTACCTTTCATAGCCATAGCAGCTGTGGTTAGTCCGGGTCCAGCTAAGGAACCAAGGGGAGTTTGCTCATTTGAAGAGAAGGAGGATGCGCCACTATTCGCTTGACTTGTAGGTGGTACCGTCAGAGTCGTTCCTCGAGATGGAGGTTGAGTACCTGGTCTCGAAGGTCTAGGCGCAGCCAATATACGAGAAGGTCGTCGTTGAATCGAAGGAGCTTTAGAAGCGTTTTGGCGAACTAACATTCAACAGCTACGATCAGCATTGGAAACACTGGATTTGACTTGACAAGAAACCTACTCTGCGCATCAGTGGCCTCTACAATGGCAAATTGACCATATGAGAATTTGGATATTTGACTTTCCCTGTCGAGCGCTATGATGGAATTGAAACAGATATTAGCGCTAGTGTTCTCGAGACCACAGCAGATTTGGTGTCTCAAGCGATAAGGACTCAGTTTGAAGAGGTGTTGCTTACGAGGGAAATCTTCATCCACTTCACCATCATCTTCCACGATTCTCAAACCCCAACCTACAGCACTCCACCTAACCTCATTTTCCTCTTCACTCAATAGAGGTAATCTACCATCTTCCCAATATTTATACAGTCCAAATCCGGTGACTTCTTCAACCGTGGCGTCTTTCCGTACTTTCGCTACTATCGGATCTGTTGGTTTGCTCGAATGGGGGAAGTACATTTCAAGGGAGAGAGAAGGTACTGCGGGTGGTGCTGCAACTGTTGCATATAGGGAAGCGAATGGATTCGGTAAGTGACCTTCCATTGGTGGAGGCGACGAGGACGAAGAGGTTGACACTAGATGAGGAACATGTTTATTCAATGCAGCTGTTAACGCGGATGATTTAGTCATCGATGCCGAAGTTGATTGGTAAATTGGCACAGGTGTAAAATCTAATTTGTCTCCTTCCATCGTATCTATTGATACTCTCCTTGAATCCGACGGTAAGGTATTTGAGTCTGGTGGTAATTGATCTCTCCTTCCTCTTCCGCCTTCAGCTTCAGCCGCTTCTTCTTCATCCACATCACTTCCTTCATCCACTAAAACACCTACCATTCTTTCGACTCCACCAGTTGTGATTCCCGTTACTGCTAATTCTGAAGCACCGCCTTGGCCCAAAGAACTTTGCTCAGCTTCCATTCCTACCCCTAAACCAACGTTAGAAGCGATGTGAGCTGCTGATCCTTCTAATTCTTCATTTGAGGCTTCACTTGTACTGAGAGCTTGTTCTAATACTCCTACATTGGAAGTAACACCTAAACCTCTTCCAGAATTTAACATACTAGTTCCAGCTAATATAGAACTTGCAATTCCACCAGGCGGTATTCCCAATAATATCGGTGCAGGTGCTGAATCAGCTCTTGGTCTACCTGAAGGTGAGAAAAATCCATTATCTTCCATTATTGGAGTTTTCATATTACTATTTGTTGTTGGTGTTCTTTCCTGACCGAATGGACCTTGTGATCGACCAGGTGATAGAGGTACGTTGTGTACGAAGGAAGTTGAGTTTGATCTTTGGTCTTTATAATTTACTTTTGTTGATGATGATGATGATGCAGATGCTGTAGGATTCATATTACGTCTATTTTCACCTGGTTGTGAAGTTCTTCCTGAAACTCTCATACCTGCCCCGCCTGATTTACCTGGACCCATGATAGTTTGCGTGTAGTTCAACCCTCCTCCCGTCCTTGTTCGATTAGGTTTATTAGGTAAACCATTCTGTGAGGAGAGATATGATGGTTCAGGTGGAGGGGAATCAAGTGCACGTTTGATTTCCGGCCAACGATCTATATCTGATAATCCGCTTGCGTTTATATACGGATTCAAAGCGAACGAAGGATCTAACGAAATTACACGGGGAGATAAAGGATCATCAGTGGTTCTCAGTGATGAGAGCCGAATGGCTTGCAAGATGTAACTGTCACAGCATTTCAGCATTAAAAGCCTCCTGTTTCGTGATAACGATTGGAAGCGGTCAAACTCACTCAACATCTGATATCATCGCCATTTTGAAGTTGTCATGTGTCTGATCATCGCTATCACAGCAGACATGGAAGACACGCCGGCTATTTTATCTCAGTCCTTTGATTTGATCGGTCGTACTCGTATTCGGTAGCTGTACTCGTATCGTTGCTGTCAGGATCGTTGGGCTGATAAGTGGAAGAATGATTACCACTTTACTTTCACCTTCATCTTCATCAACATGGCATGATGTTGTTGTGAGGGGTCTCCACATCTCAATATGGGATAAAATGACACAAAATGAACAATGAGATAATACTGCACCTGCCACGTGATGACCATATGGTGATTTCAGCTAAAAAAAGTTGAAAATCCAAAGTAAAGTGAGATGACGCTGGTTGTTGCTGGTTTATTCCAAAGAAAAAATCACCTTTTCAACTCTTTTTCATGGTATAAGTTGATACATATCCAACAACAATAAAGCCAGACAAAGAGACCGCTGTGCTCAAGTACGATAGCTGTAACGTCCATAACACTTTTAAACCTCATAGATTAGGAAAAATCAATCAATCATGGACTTTGACGCTGAAACAGCCGGTAACAACCCGGAAATCGAAATGCAGTTCGCTGTAAAGACAGTAGAACATTTAGAGGTAAGTCAAAAGCTATTACTTGGAAAAATGGTAATCGTGTCTTAGGAATGTGAAAGGACGCTGATCGTTTCGATCTGCACCCACAGGCATACGAAAAACTGATTACTGGTATTCCACCAAGTAAGATCAAGTTCACTCCGTGCGTTACTGTTTTCGTATTACATCATTATCATGATTCGAGATGACCTCGTGAAAATGGGAAACACGGATTCATGGAAAAGCTGACCTATGCCGGGGCCGGATAGTATCGACGAAGAACTGTACGAGAACATGCTGGACATATTCCCCGAATTGAAATTCGAAGATAACTTGAGAGAATTGAATGAAGAATCTATGAAATCAGTTCAAGGAAAAGACAGATGGAGGAAATTCATTATGCCTGTCAGTTCACCCCCCTGTTCACAAACTGGTTTCCTTTAGGCAGAATCCGGGTTGAAGCTGATAACACTAATCGAATATCATAGTACGAGAAGAGAGTGACAGATTACAATTTCGGTACACTGATCAGAAGAAGGTCGGACGAGTTGTATTCTGAGGAGAACTCAGTACTAGTCACCAGGGTGCAATTCTATGCTATCGAGGTAAGTTCAGCTGATCCTTCTTATTTGGCACATTTAGGAGTACAGCCTGACGTCATCAAAATAGATTGCACGAAATCGAGCTGGTCTGAATGATAAAATATATAATGAGGCTCAGGCTAAGAAGAACAAGGCATAATCACAAAATACAATATTAGGTATACCAGGAAGGATTTAAGGTCGATCTAAAACATAATGTAGAGAGCGAATATGCCCTATGTCATGGATCAGAAGATCTAAGTCATTCTTTCATAATAGAGAACAATGCATATATAATAATACACCTTGATTAATCTTACAAGATATGAAGAACTTTGTTTAAACCGTTAAAACATTTCCAAATTCGTTAATCATACCTCCTTCTCTCTCGATCCCCATCCCTTTCCCTATCTCTATATCGATCTTTGTCTCTCTGTCTTTCTTGGTCACGATCACGCTCTCGATCACGATCATCTCTATGTCGATGATTTCGCTCATCTCTCTTCCTACTTGACGGTGAATAACTTCTTTCTCTCCTCCTATCATCCCTATCTCTATCCCTGTCTCTATTCCTATCCCTATCGCTTCCGTGGTTTGCGTCTCTCTCTTTACCTTCATACCTATCTTTATCCCTCCTTCTTTCATCTTGAAATCTTCTTTCTCTACCTTCTTCTCTGTACCCTTTGGAACTGTCACGATCCCTGTCGTTATATCCGCCTGAGCTGTTTTGACCCCATTTACTTCCTGAGCCTAGTTCAGCTGTGTTTGCACTTGTCCCAAATCCACCTCCCGCCGTAGACGTTTGTCCAGAGAGTACAGATGGATCGTTGATGTTGTTATTTGGGCAATCTGTACAATATCCACTTGTCAGCAATTTCTCATTTTCCAGATGTCATGGATGTGTTGGTCAACTGACCTTTACGTAGATGTGGACCACCACCTAGTTTGCGTGGCATCACATCAGTATATCATTCATCCTCCAGCCAAAACCCCCAAAAGAAACGATGAGTATAGATTAGCTTACAATTCCAACAACCATTTTGAGTTGTGCCCACACCGCCAGGACCTGATTTTGCTGCAGTGCCCCAACCTCCCGCTGAAGTATCTTGATCTGCCAAATGGGTATATTTGGATCTTGAAGCTTTTCCGAAATCTCTTACTTGCATCACTTTAGGTAACATTGACATATCAACTGAAGATTCTGTCGCGCCTGTATAATCTCGATGTAAGATATCGTCGTCCTATTTCATTCACGTTCAAATCAGTATGGAAAAAGGGTTCTCTACCACGCTAATAGTTGTAGTACCTCGAGGGAACATGCTCTCCATCTGACCTCAAGTTTAAAAGAGAGATAATTTACTCACTTGATGGAAAGCACCTTTGTGATAGTATTTCTGTAGGAAACCCATCTGCGCTTTATCTTTCTCTCTAGTCTTATTCGCGAATTCCATGTCTTCAGCCATTCGTTGTTCTTCAGGCATCGCTCTCCTTCTTTTAATCTCAGCTTGTTCTTCGTCCCGCTCAGCTTGAGCTTGTTTATCTCTCAATAGACGCGCTAATTCTCTTGCTCGCCATGCATCGAATTCACCTGTTGGATCAAGGTTATCGGTATCATCTACCGTTTGTTCGACAGTTTGCGCTTCACCTAAGGGGGGTTGAATACGCAAATTAGCTCGATCAACATCTTGTCCCAATCGTTTTAAGCGGATACAATTGAAGTAGGAAACCCAGGAGGGTTTCTGATATGCCCAATCACTTTCACTCCTACGTCTCATCGCCTTAAGAGATGGAACAGTAGTACTCACGCTCAGCAAGTTCCCGTCTGATAGTTTCACCTGCCAGCTCCTTGCTAGCCAATTTCTTTTCTTCCCTCGTTTCTTCTTCCCTTTTGGCTAATTCTTCAGCTTCCAAAGCCGCTTTTTCAGCTGTTGTGTTCCTTGCGTTTTTAGGCTTGAATACAGGTCTGAAAACTGGTTTAGGTGGTTCTGGTTCAGATTCTTCTTCTTCTGAATCAGTTTCGTACTCGCTCGACTGACCATCATGAAGCATATCGTCAGCTTTGTTTGTCTTGCTTTCAAGATACCATCATGTGATAAACCTACCTCTTCTTCACCCTGTTTAGGAGGTTTAATCTCTTCATCCTCTTCTTCAGAAGATTCTTCTTCCGACGATTCCTCTATCAAACAAAATCAATCAGAGATAGAATTGATAATTACAATCGAAGCTAGGCCTTCATGATACTAATAGTGATTTATGTACCCCATAGCATCATTGTATGTGATCGAGACTCACCTTTAACACCTCCATTCAATATCTTTCCATTTGTAGAACCGACCTTTACACCACCTAATTCGACTTTCATTCCTCCTCCCCCTGGCAAGATCACCCTCCCAGCTCCGCCCGCGACTATATTTTTGTCAAGCTTAGTTGCTTCATGCCTTTTCTTGATCTGTTGCTTCTGATCTTCTTCTTCTTCGTCGGAATCAGAGTCTGAAGGAGGTGCATCAGGCGCTTTTCCCTTGAAATATCGCATTTTGGTAGGTTTGGCCATTGGTTTAGAAGCAGAGGGTCGCACTCCTGTTGGTGGAGGAGGCATCTTGGATGGACACGCTGACTTGGCAGACAAATTGTGATGGAGAAGAGAGTCAAGAATGTTCAGAGTTGACACGACTGATCTAAGAACGGTGGATGATCACCTCGAACTGGAATAACGAAGGAACGGAATCAAATTGAAATCTCAACATATAGAGTATTTAGCACTTTTAAATTGATATCTCGAAGGTCCGGTACGACGTTGAACTCCTATTCACACCTCACCTGCATTAACCTCGCCTGCGGTGCAACCAGCGACCACGACAAAGCGGATAGTAGCCGAGGACTTGAGGTGATATAGAAGGGAGATGCAAACTCCCTTAGCTCGGACTCGACAGATAGCTCGACTTGCCTTACCTTCACTAAGAGCAGAAACGAAACCTCCACTCTGCTCAAGATGTCTTCATGCTCTTCAGCTTCGAACTTACACTACCAGAATTCAGAACACTCAGAGAACAAGAAAGACTTGTTCGGAATTCTCCTCGAAAGAAAGATGGGTACCTGTGCCTCCTTCTAGCTCTTCGGTGATTACCTCTTCCCTTTATGATTTTCCCTTCCAGGACATTGTAGCTAATTGGAAATGTCCTCAATAGTCACGATCACAGCCTTCAATAACTGATCAATTACTCAAAACCGAATTTGAAACCATCGTCGACTCATCATCTTCCGCCATTCTACTTGACGATATTAAAAAGGCCATATCGGCGATATATCCATTGATATACCGAAGAGAACTTCGACCATTACTTGATCCTTACTTGGAAGAAATATCACTTACACTTTCAAACAAAGCTGAATCATGCAATTTGTCAGAAGAGGCGACAAGGCAATTGATAACTATATTGAACCACTGCTGGACCCGATCCATATTTCTTGAATCTCCAAAAGAAAAGGTTCATTCGATAGAAAAGTCTTATGCTGGATATCTATTTCGTCAATGTACCAATACCCAATACACGCCAAATTTAACGAATTATCTGAATATACTACAATCTGCAATAGAGAAACAAAATAAACACACTCAACCACTACTCAGTAAAGAATTAACTTCTGCTTGGATAGTATTAAGAACCAAGTTGAACATAGAAAAGAAATTAAGGTTTACTTTCAATGGACCATCAATACAAAGTGTCGAAGTCTATTTGAAGGAGATCATTAAAGAAGAGGAGGTGGAGACTTATCTGATTATGATGAGAATCTTATTCAAATCTCAGAAAAGGGAGATTGGAGATATCGAAACTCAAATCCAAAATCTTCGCAGAAAGAATGATTATCAAGGTATAACATCTTTATGGGAAGAATACAAATCACAATTAACTATCAAGAAATCTTCGAATGACTCGAAAGAACAGGATAATACTTTATCCGTTTTTCTCAGGATCTTCAAGCGATCATCTTCAGCTTCTCAATCTTTCGATAAACAATTCAATGAGGTTTTGTCATTTTGTGCTCGACCATACTCGAGAGTCACCTCGCAGACCTTACTAGCTCTTCGAGTAAAACCAGATCCTACAGCTTTAAAAGCAGGACACGAGGTCATATCTCTTGATCATGAAGATATCGTCTCGTCAAAATCGGATAACGCATTGGACAACTTGAAGAGCATATGGAATGAAATGGGTGAAAAAGATTTGAAGATGTACATGATTTACCTAGAAGGTTTAGGCAGATTAGGCGATTTAGGGGGATTGAAGGAAGCTTGGAATCAACTAGTTAAAGATGAGAAGACGAAAGCGATTTATCTCGAGGAAGAGAGGTTATGTGAGTGACTGTATCTCTCTGTTTGAACTAGAAGCTGGAGTTCGATGATAGCGTTGCGACACTCGAAGCTGACTTCATCATATTACGACTCCCAGCCCCCTCAGCGCCTTTCCCACCCGTCCAGGCTCTCAATCAAATGATCTCGGCCTGTCTTCTCATCCCTGATGGTCCCGCAATCGCGCTTGATCTTTTCGGTCAAGCAGCTTCGCCATTATCCACAATTCCAATCAACCTGATTACCATCAACACGATCCTGAGACATCATGCACGTCAAGCTGATCTACCATCAATGTCATCATTATTCACTTTAGCTGAAAAGCTAAAACTGAAACCCGATGTAGTCACATATACTACACTAGTTCAAGGACTACTTCGAGGTGGTAAAGTTGAATTAGCTAAAAAGGTTTTGGAGGATATGTCAAGTCAAGGAATATCACCAAATGAAAGAATGTGCTCAATGTTAATTGCAGATTTAGCTAAAAGTGGATCATCGAAATCGTTATCTTACGCGGAAGAATTATTGAGACTTATGATAAGAAAGGGTATGAAAACGAATGAAGTCACTTGGACAGGATTAATATCAGGTTATTTCAAAGGAGGATGGGAAAGAGATGGATTCGAGACTATCTCAAGAATGGAAAGAGCAGGTCATAAATTAAATAGAATAGGTTGGAACATGTGTTTAAAACAGTATTCAAAATCAAATGGTGATAACATATTAGAAGTTTGGAATAAATCTTTGAAAGAAGGTATTTCACCAAATAGTGATTCTTATTTCTTAGTTTTGAATCCATTGGTAGCCATGAAGAAATGGGATGAAGCGTATCAAGTCATCAATGAAATGAATAAAAGACGTTTTAGACCTGAAAAGGGAACTCTAAGAAATTTGGTCGAACGAGTAAAGTATAGAAGGTGATTAAATACATTTTACGATATGATGAATTTAAACATGATGTGATTAGATTGATATCGCATAAGTACTATATACATATATATGTCGTTTCCTTCCTCATTAGCTTGACATCGAACGCCTGTGATGTACACCTCGCAAATGCACGATGATGATGATGATGATGATGACTGCTTCACGAAGCCGATCTTGTCCATGTCCAATCTGAACCGTTTCATTCCACCGATCTGTTTCACACACTCAAACCGAAAAACGCTCTTCCAAGTACGCCGAGACGTTGATACCTTGCCCAAGCTATAGTCACATCAGGCATCAGCTGGACGATCAGACAGGTTCTTTTGCCAGCTGATCTACTGCACGTTCACGTAGTACGCTACTCACCCCAATATGACCACATTCTACCGTACCATTTACCTATAGTCGGCAATACGACTATACTAACCACTAACTCTAATTGTCTCAATGACTCTTCCCATTCTTCTTGAATCAAAGCTTCTATCTCTGCTTCCGTGTCTGTGTCTGATGATGCGTCCGATTCTGAATCCAGTGAAGAAGGGTATGAAGGTAATGAGGATGAGGTTGAAGCGGGTGAATGAGAGTGTTGTGTATTTACTGATGACGTGGGGAAGGGAATAGGCATTTTGAACTTTGATTTCTTTCAGGCTCAGGCGGTCAAGTACTTTAGCGCTGTATGTATAGATGGTTCTTCCAGATGAATGAGATTGCTTGCTATATATGTGAGATGTCAGAATAAGTATACCGATTAAGCGCAACGTTTCGGGATGATCGTCCAACTTGCATTTTGTCCACTACTCGGTGATTTGAGTGGAGGTTGCACCTCTCTTCACTTCTTTCTCTCTCTCGCAGACTATCATCATCATCTAGATACCAGAACGTCCGATCCATGGCTTCTCCTCTGTGACGATACATGATATAGAGGCTCAAATTGCATGAGCAATGCCAACCAGCAATCGATATCCTCCAGGAATCAATCCTTACGCTTCAACTTCATCTAAAACAACGTCAAATCAGAAAGCCCAAAGACCAAGCTTGACTTCAAGACCGCATGTCCAAGCTTCGAAAGCATTGCTAGATGATGTCGAAATAGAAGAATTTCATCCGCCGGAATGGAGGACTGTGTTGAGCTCAAGAGTCGATCTAGGTACGTCTAAGAGAGAGAAATATATATCCAGAACAGATGAGTAAATTGACCTATCTTTAATTCATAGGGTATCCGGACTTTTATCCTTCGAGGCCTGGTTTCGATCAGCCTGAAGATGTGTTAACGGAGGAGAACGTCAAGAATGGGTTCACAGGAAAGAACTTCATTGCCGTTGGAGTGAGTCTGCTTCTATTCACATTTCCCTACTCTTGTCAATGTATACCCTTCTTTGAAGTTTTATACTTGGGATTAGTGCACATGAATTGTACGGAATTCTACTTTGAGAATGCTGATATATCATGAATTTATAGGCAGAGGTTTTCTCCATGCATGGCCCAATACATAATCACCTAACTTCAGGCGGGTTAAACCTGCTTCAGCAATTGGGGAAAGACTTGATACAGAAAAGACAGGATATGATGCCTAAAGTCGGGTGAGTCCATACTGCTCAAATATCACACACCTCGATTACGCCAGCTGACACATCTGATTAGAGAACGAGCCTTTCGTATCCCCGTTCGAGTAACGTACAATGATACTAAAAGAATTCAATTTCTTACCGATTTAGCCAATCCCAATGTGCCTCTACACAAACTAATGCGAACACCTGTACCACACGGTTTCAAGGGGCTTGAGTTACTCGATTCAATGTTTTCACCTTCTATCGTACCTTCCTCAGGCCACAATCGCACTCCTAGTGGAAGTGCTAAAGTATCATCGGATCCTATACCCATCGATAGAGCATTATGGTTCATAAGAGTCTTAGGTTCAAACGAAATTTCAGCTCATAGAGGTAGAACTCAACCTCAATCGTCAAGTATATCCACTCCAGTCCCTGTACAAGCACCTTCTCCTGCACAGGCAGCCACTCCTTCCTCAACAACAACAATAGTCGCTAACCCGACTTTACCTGTTTCAAGTAATGATTGGTATACTCAAGAATTCACGAATACGTTCATTTCTTGGATCAGAATACAGCTTAGTCAATTAACCCTGCCAAATAGCAGCAAGACGAACGTCAAACCTGGGGTCCCATCGCTAAAAGCTCCAACGGGAGTGCTGAGTGATGAGAAAATGAGGGTAAGATGGTTGGCTAAGTGGGATTATAGGTGAGTCAGATTCAGTAAATTAATAGTAATTTCTTACCTTGGGAGACGCAACGATAGCACGCGATTGATGCGGGAGCTGCATCAACGGCAACTTCTCTCTACTCGTTCACTCAGCGGATGGATGGCAGATTTTCTAGGCCATGCGAACCTTGCTCAGTTAGGATTCGTCTCTCAATTGATAGGAGAGTACCTAGGCGATATGCTCAAGCATATTTGTAACGCTCGACATTGTATCAAAGCGGCTTGTGACAAGGTCAATGAAGTGAGCTCGACCTTGCAGCATCACAAAGGCTTTGGACCCCAAAGACTGACTTGTCGTTGGCAGATTCGAATTTCTCCTGCTGCTCCGTCGTTAAGCAAAGTTGAAGCTATGCTCGTGTCGATCATACAGGTACGTGAGATCCGATGTGAATCTTTTGATAAAGCTCATTCGACGCACAGTCATTGTCCAAGGCCAATCCAGAAGTTCTATTCAGTCCGATCACATGGAAACTGCATTCAAGCCTATTGTTGACTATCCTTCCAAGTACAAGTAAGGGGCTGACAGGAATTACGGATCGAAACGAGGCGATGTGGTTCAAGATGACTGTCGATGAGAGGTCTTCCAGTCCTAGGCGGCAGCAGATGGCGGATATTCAGGTAAGTGAAGCCTCATGCTTGAGGCCGAAGACCGGTTGATGACAAGTGTTACCTCAGAAACTCGATTCTATCTGTGAAGATACAAACATGCTCGAACTCACCCGATCCTTCTTTGACGGTAACTCTTCCGCTACTTCGGCTTCGCCTGACATGACTCGACTGGA
Organism: Kwoniella shivajii; assembly: GCF_035658355.1. Taxonomy (NCBI): domain Eukaryota; kingdom Fungi; phylum Basidiomycota; class Tremellomycetes; order Tremellales; family Cryptococcaceae; genus Kwoniella; species Kwoniella shivajii. The sequence continues at coordinate 698,383 of NC_085909.1, forward strand.
AGATAAAATTTTCATTCTCCTCAATTGGGCGATGGGATTGTTCCAGCTTGGCAGTCATCGACCTTATGCTGTCTATACCATACTCAAGCACTGGCACGAACAACAGGAAGAGCGTCAAGCTAAGCAGTCCAACCCCAATGTCGTAGATCTCTTTCCTCTGTTGTACAAATGGCTTGACACGTCTGCTGCGGCACGTAAGGAGGAAAACGTTCAGGCTATCGGTATTACCATTGGAGAAATCACTCGACAAGGGATGTTTTCCTATGGAAGGTATCTTGAAACCCTTATAGCTAAAGGTCAGACCGCCCGAGGCTGTGCACATGGTCAATCATCATCTCATCATCTTCCCCTGCTGAGAGCGATGCCAATTTTCGTGGTGGCCAAAGACCTCGTACATCAAAGGAGGATAGCACTTTGCGGAGATGACACTGAATTGAAGATGAGAGATGAAGCGGAGGAAACCATGTTGATGGATCAATTTAGAGAGGAAGTGATCGAATATATTCCCGAATTATTTGGATATAGTGAGTTACGATCTGAATATACCATACTGAAATTCAGAACGCTATAAAAATAGTGATTCCTTGCGGAATAGCATTGATTATCAAATTCCTTGCTCGCACAAAATGTCTCGATATCTCTATGTGCAAGCTAGGTTTTGGCTAGCTCCTGGAGCGGGAGCGTTCCTTACAGGCGACAATGAAAGATCTGCGATGAACGCCTCAACGTTTTCAAGGGTATTGCAAGTTTTCAGGACGTGTCGAGGATACGCGACTATAGCGGATTTCATCATTCGTGCATTGCACGATTCTGACGATCAAGAAATTTTAGATGTCATTATTGATACTGTCAGAAGAGATGCGGATGTTTGGACTGCAATGGATGGATGGTCAAGGCTAGGCGATAAATTACTGGACAGGTATCACGCCTTACAAACTCGTGGTAGAGAACATCCTAGAACTTTGGAGCTATTAGATTATCTTGTGATGAAAGGTAGATTGAATGAGGATGAGGTTGATGAAGTGACACACATACATTCAGAGATGTTCAGAGTAAGTCATGAGGCAAACCTTGCTGTCTACAAGGGCGGGCTAATGCCTTATTCAGCCGCCGTTGGCAAATATACCTGGCAAGTTAGACTTCCATGAATCATTGCCTTCTTTCCAACAAGTATTATCCGGAGCAAAGGAAGAAGCCGCGATCAACCTAGCATCAAAACTTTTCGTCAGACACGGGACTTTGGTCAATTGGTCGTCAGCATGGTGGACAAGTATCATAGGGGTTTTACAACATCCATCGGCTCATGTATCACACGAATCAATCGTACGCACAATAAATTCTCATATCATAGCTGTGAAACGAGAATCGAAAGATAGTTTGGAACCGGTCATCATCTCGTGGCTCGAGAGTTCTTCGCCTGCTGCCTTGATCGAAACATTCGGGAAACGTTCAGGTGTAATAATAATCCATTTCCTCCTCGGCTTGATTGTCAACAGGTGCTTGTCTACTCTCACAGTACTCGAACGACTTGTTTATCCAATCTGGAAGCATGTGTCAGGGAGTGCTTTGGCCCATCGCAAACGGTTATCCAGCAAACAAACACAGGCGGTCACGAATATTATCAATATCTCTTCTCAGCTACTTGTCTCGCCTCCATTAGTTGATTCGCTCCCACCTACGAATTCAATCGACTCACTCGTTGTTTTGGCATACCGCCAGGCCGTCTTTTGCGGTACAAGCGTTCAGAATTTTATCCGACATTTACCGCTCCTTGTGGTACTAGGAAAGAGCAATCTATTGCCGGACTCAACCACTTCTACAATTTCATCCATGTTACGGTGTCTGGCAATGACAGCCGAATTCAAGACTGCGGCATTTAGAAATCTCAACGTGCTGAAAGATGCGTTCTTGTCAACAGAGTGGAGTAAGCCATCCTCGGCCTATGGCTTAGAGGCTGGAATGGAGGATACATTAAAGTTAATCATGTCGGAAAAGCCTCCAAGTGAGTATTGCCTCTTCATTCATGTCCTGCGCTGACGTACCAAAAAGATGCATCTACGCCTGCATCCAAATCTCGGCTCTCGACTTTCGACAACACCGCTAGACTGAGTGCTTGGAAGTGGACAAGAATCGTCCTCGAAATGCGCTCCGATTTCAAGGGCCTTGCGCTCCGTATTGCCAATGGTGAAGATATTGCCGATGCAAGATACATCCTAAATCGACAAGTACATGCGACTCTTGATCGAGCTGCAACTGCAGATGACACTGATCTTCTTTGTGAAGCGTTCCGAGGCATGGATAGTGTCGTGACGCAAGAAGTGAGTTTATCCTATATGCCTTTCACTGATTTGTGTTCAGATCCTCATCGCGGGAATGGATAAACTGTCCAGCTTACTAAGTCGAGCCATTGGAGCTGAAACTCAACACCATCTCGAAGGATGTATAAAACCGATCGAACAGGTCCTACGTATACTTGATAGTACATATAATCATTCAACACAATCACAATCGGACAACTCGGTCCTCGCTTCAAGGCATAAACTTCTGGATCTCTTGGCAGTAGCACTTCAATCAATCGACCGCCAAATGTCGGACAGTGATTTGGTCTTACATCAGGATCTATCCCCGCCTCGACCTGGTATCTTAATGCAGGTAGTTACAATCTTGCTGAAATTCACACTGGGAATAATGACGACGGAGTCAACATCGCCGACTATGCCAAAGCCCAATTTCCCTAATTTAGCAGTTTCATATTTCAAGGTGATGCTTGTGAGTGGAAACGATTCCTGACGGAACGCAGCTAAATAGCGTGCAGTCATGTCACAACGCCCTGTCACCTGAATTAGCTCAGGCCATGTCGGACATGCTAGCATATATAATTGACTGTGAGTGAAATTCGTTTGTCACTCCGCTGACAAACAGGTACTCCACTGCAATCAAGAATAGCATGTCAGACTGCACTACTCGGTGAAATCACTTCTACATCCGTCCAAGCTATTGTGACTTCTTCTTCTCACCTCGCTCGCGCTCTTCCACATTTAAGCCCTGTTCGACGCAATATCGGTCTACTCGGACCAGACGTTACCGAAGAATCGCTCGATTCCGCACTGCCATTAGACGATCGGAAATGGGAGTTGTTCGAACAGATGAATCCACCGCCTCGTCCACCTCAACATCAAGATTTATACCTCACTAGTACACCCATCAAAGATACATCATCTATATCCATGTCATTATTCAATCCTAAGATCACTCGTGATGTCATCCCTGGAATTGCTGATTCGTGGACAGAACAGATAGAAGAAGAGCCCTCGTTGCCATGGGAAGATTATGCATCCGAGCGTGATTTGGGTGATGGTTTTAAAGAACCCAATTATGTCAAACAAATATCAACTCAATTGTATAACGGTACAGATGAACATGATTTGAATGAACACGAAACTGGAAATGTCGATGAGAATGAAGATTCATCAGATGATGAAAGTGGTATACCTCTGTCGAAGAATCAGAGCAGAAGAATGTCAACTAGATCGCAAAAAAGTATTAGCATGGGCAATGGAATAAGTTTCGGATCAAACAATAATCCAATTTCGATTGATGAAGATTCAGATGATAATCCTGAACCTGTTGATAATCCACCTCCAGCATCGAAAAGACCTAGAACAGCTTCTAAATCAACCGCCTCTGCTTCAGCTTCGGTTTCCGCTTCGGTCTCAGGAAAACAGAGCACAACAGCAGGAAAAGCACCGGCAAGGAAAACAACAGGTGGGAAAGGTATAAGCAGGAAAGCAACAGCAGGAAAAAGCGTTAGAGGTACTGCGGGAAAAGCTCCAAGGGGAAGAAGGAAATCACAAGCGGAATAGCATGTATGAGGGACGACTGAAATTGTATCGTATAAAATTAAACGTTGTTGTATGCATACATGTGTTGTCGCGATTCTGCCAATATGTGGGTGAGATGGCATCAGGAAGATACTATGCTTGAACAGACAAACATTCGACATGTATTCAGCATCTTCTACATTGCATGCGTGCGGATCTACCCTCAAATTACAAAGCCGCTTGATACTCTCTAGAAGTCACCCAACCTCCCATTACTATCTGAGTCCTATGAAATACTTCCACATTACTCCCCACCATGAATACAGTAAAAATGATTATAATCACTATATGAAAGTCTCCCTTTTCCCAGACGTTCGTTATGGCCCCTATAACATATACACTACTCCATTCCGATAGCACGGTCATCTAGTGATTTTTTGCTTTATCTGAGCTCAGCATGTTCAGGTTGAGCCTTCTCGATATGGTTGTGAGCGGGTTTATCATGATCGAACAATTCGGTAGGATCGATTTGACCACCACCTCTTTGGAAAGCAACTTTAGCCTGTTCGAAGTGGGCTCCATCGGCTTCAGGTCCAAAGAATATACATAAGATACCCCAAGCGATTACTGCACCGAGAAGGATACCGGTGATGGCGGCGTAGTCTGGAATAGCGGTTCCTGCAAGTTTGAGATGCGCACCTGCGTCGGCTTCGATTTGAGCAGCTCCGGAACTGCACGTTGAAACCAAATTAGCAGAATCCTTGTAAATGCATGGCGGGAATTTCGACATACCTTGCCATGTTACCAAGCTAATCGTGATAAGATTGAAATTAGTTCTGAGATGAACGTCATAGACGAGAATACGTACTTGGTATGAAAGACCAGCAAACAAAGCTCTGAAAGCAGGAGGACCTTTTTTCACAGTTCAGCACGGTGATTATATGCAAGTAGCAACGTAAAATTTACTCACTGACTTCTCCCAAGTAGATGGGAACGACTCCCCATGCACCTCTGCGAAGGAAATAAGCGTCAATATCTGGTCTACATGGGCGAAAGACATTTGACTGACTGAACACCAGCTTGTACAAAGAAACCTCCAGCGGCCAATCCTCCAAAGGACGTGGGTAAGATCCATAGTGGCAAGAAAGCTGATGAGAAATGTTAGTTCGAATCGATCACGCGATAAGTAAAAACTTACCTGCAGTCCAGAAGCAACATAGGAGGATGGCAAATCGTCGTCCTACATATTGACTGCCGTATCCAGCAATAGTTCCGCCGGTTACAGCCCCACAGCTGTCCAAAGATGAGTACGTACCCAGAGGGAGACATAGGCAACAAACAGGCTGAACTCACTTAGCGATAATGGTTGCTTTAGAAGCAAGCTTGGCAGAAAGGTGCTTGGTAGTCTTGAGGTAGGTTGGGTATCTGTAAAGCCCTGTCAGCTGGAAATTTCTAAAAAGAAACGCCGATACACTTACAAATCTTGACTTCCGTGACTTGATGAGAGGATCAGATGTCAGCGAAGTGAGGTGGGTTTAAGCGAACTCGCAACCTCAAACTTACGAAAAGAAGTTCTAGGTCATCGATCAGAGAGTCAGCTCTGTGGTGCAACGCATTGCAGGAAAAAGACCTACAAAGAATGTCATGAGGCAAACAGCCCAAATCCATCGTAACCCTAATTGGCGTATTGGCGTTCAGCTCCAATACAATCGACGATGAGTAGCACTTACAATTAGTTCGGAACATAGCACCCAACTCGCCAAGGAAGTTTCTGGTTGTTTCCTTAGCAGTCAATCCTCTAGCTTTGGCTTCCTCCCTTGCAATGAGGAATTGTCTTGACTCGGGAAGGCATGCTCGTACACATGCAGCGAGGAAAGAGAAACCAGCTCCAAAGAAGTAGATTGTACGCCAATGGGGCTTTGAGTATTGGACGATCGTGAGATTGATGACAGCAGCCAATAAATATCCAACTATGATGCCCAGAACATTTTAGCAGATAGACTTTCATCTCAGAAGCATGCTCACCTGCGTAACCTTGTTGCATCATACCAGAAAGGAGACCACGAGCTTCGGCCGGGACGTTCTCCAGAGCTCTGAGGGCAACTCATCAGCTTCACGATCTGTACTGAAACTATTAGGGGTTTTGACTCACGTTTGAGATGCAGCACCCCAGACACGTAAAGAAATTGTTATGTTAGCTTTCCTGAAGGTCAGAAAGAGAAGGAAAAGACTTATCTCCCATCACAATTCCGAAACAACTAAAAATTCTTAAGTATCAGCAAATTGGAGCAGGAAGAAAGGTTTGGCAGAACATACCTTCTCACGGCCAAGAACTGCTGGTACGTGTTGACGAATCCTGATCCAAGCTCAAAGCACATGATGAGCAACATACAAGCGACTAAAGGCCATTTTCTACCGTATCGATCTGAGAGGATACCGAAGATGACGGCACCGAGAGATCGGAAAAGCAAGGTCAAGGTGATGGCTGTAGTGATTTTTGCTGGTTTTACTTCAAATTGTTCCGCGAGTGAATCAAGAGTCAATGATACACAGAAGAAGTCATATCTACATACGCAATTGCGGTCAGTATGCTACGACTGAACGTGAGGCAGGAAGAATTTCTCACCCATCGCTGTTACAAGAAAAGAAGGATCGAGGGGAGCGAATCGTAATCAGCAATAGATATTTCTAAGAGTGTCTGCAGAGACTTACATGGTCCACGCGAGCCATCCAGAAAAGAACATTAACCAGGCAAATGGTGACACCATCCTGATAAGTTTGATTGGGTTCTTGGTAGTGGGCATTTCTCCTGGTGGAGTGCCTCTGATTGACGGGATCATAGCCCGTAAGAACGACTTGTCACCCCTGTTTGCATGCCAGACAGCTAGCTGATCTTTAGCAGAAGCTGACTGTCGATGATGAGGGACATATTCCTCCGAATTGTGGTCTTGAAGTTTTCCGGCTTCAACGTGCGACATCTTGTAGGATTATATTTACCTGTTGTCGCTGTCCTAAATACTTCGATTGTTTGTGAGTGTAGAATTTGTCAGAAGGAAAAGAGAGGGATTGATCCGAAATCGAATGGGAAAAAACAACAAGATCTTATATATGTATCTATCTGGCTTGTAACCCTTTCTACGCTAAACATGGGGTCTGCTTCTTACCGGTTTCACCGGGCAAGAGGCTCCTCTTGTGCCCCCATGGGAGGTAATGGGATACCAGGAACGAAGCTGAACAATTTCGAATTCTGTTTGTTCACTTTTTCAATTCCTGGTGGTCCCGTGCTCTCCGAAGATTCCCAAAAAGGAGAACACCAAAGGTTGTGAATGTCAAGGGGGGAAACACCACGACCATTTGTGTTGTTAAGGACGTACAAATTTCCCGTATCCAATTAGACTCAAAGGCCTACGTTAGCTCCATTTCTGGAACATGGTCATTTGACAGCGTTCTATTTTGGGAACTTTAATCTCGGCATTTCAGCACGAGTCACCCAGCCCCGCAAAACTCCCTGAGTGACATCGATGCCGTTTTCAATTGCCGATGTTCTTTCGATTTTCGAATCTAGGATTTCCAATTTCACATGATCTGATTGACCTGGACCGGGTTTAATCGTTGTTTCGACCGGCGGAGCACCACATTATTCGCGTCGTGAGTTCTGAATATTCACGAAAAACCATCTCAAACTCTAGTCAGACAGCCGTCGATCGCCCTTTCAAGATTGCCGAGTACAGTTTCCTTTTCTGGTAGCATCTCTGCCTGGCGGTCTAGCTTATCGAAATCGCGGCAATTTATCACTTTTCCTGAAGTGTCGGAAAGATACGGTCACCGCTCATGTTTAGGCTCGTCTTACTCATAGATGTCACATACGCGGACCATTCCCCTGTGGAATCAGGTCCAACATTCTTGAATCCCTCATACGACATTTCATGTAGAGAGAGTTCCTTCAAGTCTCGGTGTTGCATTGACCTTCTTGGGAATTTTGTAGCAAGGTAAATCATCAACGAGGCAGTTTCAAGATGTTTGGTACCGTCATGATGGTGGTATTGCTCCAATATAACACCATCCTTTCCTTTATCCCTGCTTACCCTCACGATTGCGCAATGGCCTTTCCTTACATAGCATATCTTCCCTTTGACATCATGTTGACTTTGAGACGTCTGGGGACGACTCGTGCATCATCACCCACTCAGCAAAGTATACTGCATATATAAAGGGATGATGTTTGACGGGACCGTTCTTTGTTTGCCACTCAAACATTCACTCACGCATAACTTCCCAAACGTTGACCGTAAACTTAATACTGGTCCCCCTGAACTGTTTTTACCAACATGCGATTCTCCTCGATCGCTTCGAGCGTGTCCTCCATTTCATTATCTGGGACTCCAATGAACTCCCTTCTGTCTAAGTACTGTCTCGGTCCCACTCGACCGTACGATGTCTCCCCGATGGAATCTCCGAGAGCATCCGTGACTGATACTCCAGCAGACTGGAGCACAAGCGGCGATACTAATCCAATGTCGACAACCATCTTAGGTGGCTCAGGTTCATTCACCCGGCTCACCCGGCCCACTCTTAAAATTGCTACGACCTATACTCTCGGATCGGCATCTAGTCTCCGGAGCTCGTCACTGCCCAACACAATTCATGGTCTCAGAATGGAATCAATTTATGTTCCTCAATCGTACAACTCCATTCACAATCCTTGGGCAGACCCGACCGTGCAAATGGTTCAATCTTCCAGACCTATCGTGGAAACGACGGAAGTAGCACGTGGAAGAGCTGCTTCCATCTACTCCGTAGACAGCGAGTTGGATACAACCTTCTTTGGACCTTCAGAAAAAGATACCAGTACAGACAACACAGCCTGGAAGCTGCAGCCAGACGACTGTCAAGGCAGTAGTTCACATGGCGGATTTCAGGATGTCAAAGCCTACGCTTCCAATCTCTTCTCGAGCCTGACCTCCGCTCTCTCCACTCGATCTAGAGATTGGAGCAGTAGTATTGCTGAGACAATCAGAACTATAACTTCCGACTCCAGACTGGATTACGAGGAGACCGCTTCCGATCCATTCATGTGGGAAACACTCCCCGAAGATAATGATGCTCAAGATGCCCTATCGAGTAGGTTATTCGATACGGAACACAGGCCTCCTAGCGGTCATCTGTCCAACGACTTTCTGCAATTTCCGCGTCGGAAACCGGTGGCAAATCCCGTTGACGAGCTTTACGATACCGAGAATCCGCCGCCTCATTCTACAACCATGTCGGGGTCAAACATGATGAGTGGCAGATTGGCTACTGAGCCGTGGACTGGTTGAATTGAAGGGATTAAATCGTCTTTGAACGTAGATCATCCTTTGTAGTTTTTTTTTCCAGAAACCCGTTGCATGAATGTCATCTGTTGTCCAGCAAAAACAAAAACAATACTTCCGACATAATATGATATGATAAACCAGTCTTCCTTTCAGTTAGCTTCCTCTCAGAAAACTCTGCGTGTTTCATGAGACTTCAATGAGACTTTGATGAGACCGTATGACGACACATCGTCGGTGATGGTATATGGAATTATGGCATTGGCCAAGGTCACTCGTCATAGTAATACTAGCGCGTCTCCTTTGTAGACAGGTTGACTCAGGCGTTACATTCTCCATCCTTTATGGACCGTTTTTCTTTGAAGTCGAAAACTAGTAGTTGACTCAATTTTCCATATAACATCATACCCTCATCTCCCAGAATTTGTCTAACCTCTATTCCAATTCTCACATACCTACTCGTCATATCACTCGATATTCAACGCAAATGAATAGCCAATATCTCAGACCCGATTCCTAGTCCCGTGGATCTCGATACTCGAGCTTTGATCCCAAGTCAGTGGCAGCTAGTATCAATTGGAAGCCTGAGTTGCCTCCCTATGAAGTCGGCTCATCGATCACAAAGTCCGACTCGGGTTGGGATAACCTGTCCAGAAACTCTGCTCAATCATCAGGGAAAGTCGGCATGGAAATGCCTACAAGCGATTTGAAGACTACTAATCATAATGACAAAGAGTGAGGAGCACAGTGTCTAAATCAGAAGAATCAAACTTATGATTCACCTTCTTTAGCCTTTACAAACTGGACGAGAAACATCAAGATGCTTTGCTTGGTCAAAATAGTGAATCAGCATCACGACTCTCTGATTCAAGTGAAGTGTTACCAGCGTGTACTCGCACAGGCGTACCGACACTCTCCCTAGAGATTGGAAACAACAGATCCCTCAACGCAGCGTATGTCTCCGATGGCAAGAGCGCCTTGCCTTCTTTCGCTCGCGACAAGAAAAGTCCATCCACTTTCGAATACTCGGGGAAATATTATGACTCCCAGACCAGTCTTAGTAGGTAAGTGTATGACTGTATGAATTCCAAAATTCACTGACCTTCCCATTGCTCCGTCACTTTAGCCAGGACCATTCAAATGATTGCTCCTACTTGAGCGACAAACCCAAGAAGACATGTCGCTCAACACAGCTCACCCGATCGATCTTGGATCGTATCGTTCATAAATTCTCTACCACATTCAACTCTATGAAAAATTCCAGAAAAGGGGTTTCCGAATCCGCTTTTGAAGCTCAGAGTGGATTTGAAGAGCCAATGGATTCAGATGATCCATTTCGCATATTCTACAACGACAATCAGTCGAGATCAGTCTGGTGTACACTATAGTTCTGTTTGACACCGAAGACCTTGGAACTTAGGTGTCTCGTATCCGTGATTGATTTAGGGGCTGTGCGAATGAATTTGGATGGCGGGTCAAGAGAAGCCGTCGAAATATTGTATGTTTGCTTCCAATACTCATGCAACCGTGCAACTTGGACGCCACAGATCGCCACTTTTGTGGAAGGCACTGTAACAATTGATGTGAAGCATGATGAAACACATGACCGGGGATCCTTTGTGAACACCCACCTGACTGAGTCGTGCTGAGGAAGCCTCCTTTCTGCGATACTTGCCTTGCAACGTAAGCCGTAATGAACCCACTGTTGACGGAGTATCATTGGGCTCTTGAATCTTTTTTAACAGCCCGTTATTTCGTATGAAATAAATTGAGTATTGTGTAAATCGAGATGTCTATAACTGAAGGTACGAGTACTGGTTCGATAGGTATGAAAGCGCAAGTCGATGAGGACAAATCCCACGACTCAGAGTCGGAGGGTTCCAGTATGAATAGCCCCATCCAGTCTTCTGTATTCAGTGTCGGGGAAAGCGCGGATACGTGCAGCTCAGTAGAATCGATTCCTATCAGTCGATCAGGCTCTCCAGCAGCGGATATCCGCCCATTCATTTTCTCATCGGGAATGAGCTTTACGTCTGATGGGGACGGGCGGCCATGGGAACCTCTGTCATCCAGTGTAGTGAGGTGAGTCCGGTGTTAACCGATGGCTTGCTGACGCTTCATAGTATACCACAATCCGAATTCGAATCCGGCTTCAATAATACAGAGCCAAGAACCAACACAAATACCGATAGACCGCTTGATAGGTCCGCTTCATCTCTCGATGGGAACGGATCAAGTGAGTTTGGATCAAGTATGGAAGAAACCGCTCCCAACGCTCGATAGGGTCGTAAGGGATGATTTCCGATCGATTGTGAGTGCATTTATGACATTATACGTCTTAGTCATCACCTGCAATTGGTTTTTATTGATCTTCGCGTAGTTTACACAGTCCACGCAGTAGGAAATTACTCGAACACTTATCACTAGACCTTTTTCGCCATGTATGGGAAAACACCCTATCTACTCAATATCCAATTCTTTACTTTCCTCCCTTCCCTTCTCTCGTAGTCGCATTATATGTATCCAGATGAAGCGAAAAGCTCTTTGTGAATGCGATGAGCTTGTGCCCATCGGGGCCACATGAGTATCGTTCATTCGTTTAAGTTCTTGTTAGCCAAATAGGAAGACCAATATATGTCCATTCCATCCACTAAGCTCATTTTCTTTGGTTTCCATCCAGTCAGAGCATCCCCCAAACTGGGTTTTATCAATGTTGTTGATGCCCAAGCTTCTTCATATGCTACAGGGGCAAGATCGTCAATGCTGTATTTTTAGTATAGAAGCCAAATAAATGACTGACCCGATCGGGGAGTTTTTGCTTTGTATCCGTTACAACCAGAGACTCTCACTACAGCATCTAAAACATCTGTGAGGCGCTCTGTGGCCTGATTCGAGGCCATGAATACCTGACCTCTCAGTAATGGTCCCTTTTGTAAGACGAACGTTAGTACTAATGATATATTACCCGGCGAATAACGACAGGACTGACCCTTTCAGCAACCCTAACATAGAGATCCGCCATATCATCCGTATGTATGGAAGCAACCCTACTTTCGTTCTGATAAACGGTTTCAAAAATCTTTTTCTCAGTTTTACTTGCCTCCAAGGCTCGATCGAATATAGATGTTGCTACCGCAGATCCTTCACGGCCATACACTACCGCACCTCTGATGACAATCCCGTGAACTTTCTCACCTGTGGTGTTTGGAGATTAGTCCAGTATATACATTCACGGTGGGACTTACTCTCAAGAACAGGAATCTCAATCAGGGGACGCCACTGCACTCCTTCATTATACGTAGATGTCGGCTGTCGTTCATCAGTCCACTTGTCCAGTCCACCATATCCACGACTGTTGATCCATAAGCCAGACGTATAGATATAAGTGGGTTTTGGAGACCCCTTGGGTCGATTTACATATTGCAGATAGTTGTGAAATGTGTCAATGGCTGTCTTGGCTCCATTGGCTGATAGTGCATCAACGACTAGACGTTTGAATTAGCGGATCCATCAAGGGAAGGGATGATTGGTTGCTCACCAATATCACATCGAGCAGCTATCTTTCCCCACTCTGCCATGCCTTCTTCGCTAGACGGATCGGCGACAACGGGTATGATCTCTTTAGGGCTTAGCTTCTGTTCAGCACTTCGCGCAGAGCGAGTTGTACCATATACAATGTGGCCGGCTCTAACGAAAGCCTCAGCAGCGGGGAAACCTATGAAGCCTGTCGTAAATCAGGGGACTACTTGGTCAGCTTTTCCATCTCTACAATACTGAGCTACTCACCTGTGGCTCCCAGTATCAGTACCTTCATCACTTCTAGTGATTCTACCGATGTGATATCAACAGAAAGCTCGTCTTCGCTCTTTGGTCTTTCTCGACATGTCGTAATTATGGGACCCAGAGAATGGCGTAATGCGGGTACTCTCACCTTTTCCATCATCCCGGTCACTGCTGGTGGAGGTTTTATGCAGAATGATATCGGAAGCAAAAAAGCGGATATCTCCGACCGAAGGAGATTTTGACTATTTCAATTGACACGTCACTACTTTTCCCGGTGTAAGGCATTGGATTCGGTCACGTGATTCCCATCATGTTCAACCCGGTCTTCAACATAAATTTCAAAATCACAATAGTACTCAGACTAAATTATTCCGTAGACTGCACATCTTACACCTCATGCAAGACGTCGGACCAAGAAGCGCACACATATAGCTTCGATACCATGTCAGAGGATCAGAGAATGGATGTGGATGCGTCGTCCAGCTCGACAAATATCCCAGCTGTCGAAACGTCTGTCAATCGTATACCGACACACCTCGACCTCCGACGACAACTCACGCTTTTAATTGAAGACATCGGATACTCGCCGTCGTCTCCTCCACCTGTCTCAATCCCTCGCATCGTTTTCGACTATCTACTCTTAGAAAACGCAGAAAACTCGACTAGTCAACTCCTAGATGCTCTCTCACTGCTCGCTGCTTGCGAAGGCATCTCAGATTTCGTTCTATCAAGATTTCAACCTATTCTGATTGATCTTTTGGCAAGATGGCTCCCAGATTCTGCTTTTTCAGATGTAGATCTGTGCGAGAGGAGACTTGGGGTTCTCGCAACAATTGCAGAAGCTCATCCCGAAACATGGAGGTAAGCATCCTACACTTCTTGCACTCGAAATCTAAGCTGACGAAGCTATCTGCAATAGCATTACAACGGCATTTATCCTCAAATCGCCTTTCCGCTCGTCGCCATTATCAACGATATCCGCATTAGACGTTAGATCTGTTTCTGCTGACCGAGTTCACTCTCTTCTGCTCTCTTATCTCCGTCTCCTTACAGCGGATCCAGCTATAGCAACTCGTAATGACTGGCCTCTATCATCACTCCATGACCTCCGTACCGGACATCCAGATTGCGGAGTTCGATTACTGGCGATTCAAATTCTAGCCAAGCACAGAGGATGGGGCGAGGAGAAGAGAATGTCGATGGAGAGGGAATGGGTAGGACCGGTTGACAAGGTGGATGCGAGTCTTTTCTATGGATATGAGATTGTGAAAGCATCCAGCCAAGAGCACGAAGTGCGAAAAATTTACGTGGATGGTTGGATGCTGCCAATTCTAGAGTCTCAGCGTAATGACAGAAGTAAGTGATTACTTGGCTACCACATTCTGCTCTATTCTGACAAAATCGTAGTACGACTAGGAGCCCCGAATGTTAATTACTCAATATCTCCCACGATTCTTCCCACCGACCTATGTTCTCATGTTACGCTAGTTGCAGATTCGTTACTGCACTGTGCTTCTGCCGCATCTGGAACTACTCCAACTGCCACGATCCTCCATGTTCGTACAGCACCCACCGATGCTGTTCTCCGTGCACTATGTCCTCTCATCCAGCTTGGTCTTCCTACACTTCTTACCTCATCGCCATCCTCCGGTAAAACCCATATCTTACAATACCTCTCTTCGGTGATCTTCCCTTCTGTTCACCCTACCAACCAGATTCTCACTATACCCCTCGCAGACACCTCCATTGATGTGAAGAGTTTGATTGGTACATATGTTTCCTCACCTACAAAACCGGGCACATTTGAGTGGATGGAAGGAGCTTTGGCAAAAGCCATAAGGGCTGGCAGATGGGTGATTTTTGAGGATATAGATCGCGGAAGTACGGAGATGCTCGTCACTATATCTGGAATAACAAGAAGTCTCAAAGCGGGTCGCCCTGGAAGAAGAGCAAGATTATCCATACCTGGACGAGAGGATATAGAAGCGGGAGATGGCTTCGCTCTGTTTGCTACCAGAACCACCAGAACTGGCTACACCGCCCCGTCGTTCTTTGGACACCATATTTTCAATGAGGTTCACCTTGACGCGCCATCCGATGAAGACATCCTTGCTATCCTAACAGCTGGATTCAAAAAGCTTCCCAACACTCTTCTTACTGCTCTGGTGAATATTTGGCACGATCTCCAACCATTTGACAAGCTTTCAGGTCAAGTAAAGGCTCGTGATATTGGCCTGCGAGATCTTGAAAAATGGTGTGCGAGAGTAGAAAGAAACCTTCCGACATCGGCCTCTATGGCTTCACTTGAGAAATCCGGATCTGATATTTTATTGAATCCCATTCTTCAAGATGAAATATTCCTTGAAGCTGTCGATATCTTCGTCGCATCCCTTGACAATAAAGGTGTATCCTTACAAAAACGAGCTCAGATGTTAGAAATTATTGCAAGTGGACTAGGTATGGATAATGATAGAATATCTGCTTTGGCAAGTCGGAAACCCAATTTTGAACTCAGCCCTGGATTAAAACAGCTTCATATTGGTCGTACCATCATGGATATTGGGGCTTCATCGCGACGAATAGCAGCTCCATCCTCGCGACCCTTCGCCCTTACCAAGCCCTCGTTGATTCTTCTTGAGCGTATTGCCGTATCTTTGGCTCTCGGTGAGCCCACGCTGCTTGTTGGTGAGACCGGTACCGGTAAGACGACTGCTGTTCAACACATCGCCTCCATCGTCAAAAAGCCTCTCACCGTTCTCAATTTGTCAATGCAAACGGAAAGCAGTGATTTGCTGGGTGGATTCAAGCCAATAGATGCTTCAATATCCGCCAGGAGTCTTCAAGCACGATGGCAGAAGCTCTTTTGCGAGACATTCAGTATGGGGAAGGCTCAAAATGGCGCTTATGTGGAAGCTGCATCCAAAGCTTTAGCGGGTAGAAAATGGTCAAGATGTGCAGAACTTTGGTCTTCTTCTGCTCGCAGGGCTATAGATAAGCTTGGAAAAGGCGAGAGTGAAGCTACTACCCCGGACGAAGGAGCACCCCCGAAGCGTAGAAAGATCACCAAAGCTACAAAAGTAGCTATTCAGTGGCAGTCTTTGCTGGTGGATATCTCAGAATTTGACTTGCACCATGTCAAGATGAATAGCAAATTGGTCTTCTCTTTCGTGGAAGGGCCACTTGTCAAAGCCATGAAATCAGGTGAATGGATACTATTAGACGAAGTTAACCTTGCCTCTCAAGAAACACTTGAGGCTATTTCAACTATCCTCGAAGGACCAAACGCCTCCCTGGTTCTTACCGAGCGAGGGGACGTGGAACCGATTATCCGACATCCACAATTCCGCCTCTTTGCCTGTATGAATCCTGCCACCGACGTGGGGAAGAAAGATCTTCCGCCTAATCTTCGAGGACGATTTACAGAACTCTACGTTCCTCCACCAGATGACGATAGAGAAGCTCTTATTGCTATCGTTGCTCAATATCTTGGTGATTCTGTTGCAGGGGATAGAGGGGTGATTCTGGATGTAGTGGAGCTCTATTCTACTGTCAAAATGCTGTCAAGTGCGAAGGAGATTGTCGATGGATCGAATGCAGCTCCTCATTACAGTATGAGAACGCTTGCTCGAGCTCTGACGTTCGCAGTCGAAAGCGCTCCATTATTCGGTCTTCGACGAGGTATATGGGAAGGCTTTTTGATGGCTTTTACCATGTCACTCGATGATGCTAGCACCAAAAGTGCTCATCAAGCTGCCGAGAGATATATACTCGGTCCAATGAAGAACGCCCGTGCCGTTTTAGCTCAAATACCATCACTTTCTGCTTCAATGGATCCAGACGATTTTGTTCGATTCGGCCCTTTTTGGCTTCAACGCGGGCCATTAGGTCCGGCACCTGAATCAAGATATATCATCACTCCTTCTGTTCAATCCAAGTTGTCCGATCTTGCCCGAGTAATACTTACCAAGCGATATCCCGTACTCATTCAAGGTCCAACTTCAGCTGGTAAAACTAGTGCCGTGGAGTTCTTAGCTCGTCAGACCGGTCATCGGTTTGTTCGAATCAATAACCATGAACATACCGACATTCAGGAGTACCTCGGTACCTACGTCACCGATCCTCAAAGTGGCAATCTAGTTTTCCAAGAGGGCCTACTAGTAACTGCAGTAAAGCAAGGTCACTGGATTGTACTGGATGAGCTGAATTTGGCTCCCACCGATGTGCTCGAAGCTTTGAATCGACTACTAGACGACAATCGAGAATTAGTTATCCCAGAAACTCAAGAAGTCATCAAGCCTCATCCCAATTTTATCCTCTTCGCTACTCAAAATCCTCCAGGTCTCTATGCTGGACGAAAAGTTCTATCCCGAGCTTTTAGGAATCGATTTTTGGAAGTCCACTTTGACGATGTACCTAAAATCGAATTAGAAACAATTCTCTGCCAAAGATGTCAAATCGCCCCATCCTATGCGAAGAAGATTGTTCAAGTATTTGAAGAGCTTCGTCATCGGCGTCAAGCCTCCAGAGTCTTCGAATCCAAAGGCTCTTTCGCCACCCTCAGAGACTTGTTCCGATGGGCAGAAAGAGGCGCAGTAGGTTATCAACAACTCGCTGAAGATGGTTACATGCTACTCGCCGAACGGGCTCGTCAGGACGAGGACAAATTGGTTATCAAGCAAGTCATACAAGAAGTGATGAAGGTTACTATCAATGAAGATATGTATTCGCTCTTCGACGAGAATAGCAGTGCTTTCTCTCGGATGCCAATCACCAATCTTCCATCGACAAGTATGGTCTGGACCAAAGCAATGCAGCGACTCTATGCTCTGGTCGCTGCGGCTTTAGCACATAATGAACCGGTACTCCTTGTCGGTGAGACCGGTTGTGGTAAAACGTCCGTATGCGAAGTAATTGCCTCAATGTTTGATCAACAGCTCGTGGGAGTGAACTGCCACCAGAATATGGAGACAGCGGATTTATTAGGAAGTCAACGTCCCGTTCGAAATAGATTGGAAAGGAGATCAAAAATCATCACTTCGCTCAGTCAATACGGCACCATATCTGCAAATGTCACTGATGATGGATTAACGTCTATCTGTACCGAGCTCTCCAAGAGGAGTGACATCGATCAGCAAGTGATAAATACCTGCAAGCGAGAAATCAAGCAGCTCTCAGCACTGTTCGAATGGTCTGATGGCCCTCTCGTGCACGCTATGATCGAAGGTGACCTCTTATTGCTAGATGAAGTTTCCCTTGCCGATGACTCTGTTTTGGAACGACTGAACTCTGTACTTGAACCTGGAAGAACACTGGTATTGGCTGAGAAGGGAGGTGTCAACATTGACGAAGCTACTATAATAGCCAATGACAAATTTCATGTGGTTGCCACCATGAATCCTGGAGGAGATTTTGGAAAGAAAGAGTTGTCTCCTGCACTTAGAAATCGTTTCACAGAGATCTGGGTACCAGCCTTGAATGATAGAAGTGACTTGCTACAGATCATTGGACAATCGTGGAAACGCAAAGAACTGCAAGAATGTGGCCCAAGTATACTAGACTTCTTCTTATGGTTTGGAGACAGATTGGGGGATTCGTCTGGATTGGGTTTGCGTGATATTCTTGTGAGTACTGCTATTTATTCACTGACTTGGACCTGACGGTACTTCAGGCTTGGGTCAGCTTCACCAACGATATGTTTAGCAAGGGTTTGATCGAAGCACAATCATTTGTGAGTTTTCAATCAATAATGCTGTATGACGAGCTGATCCTCCCATTAGCATCACGGTGGTCAAATGGTATTGATTGATGGTCTTGAATCACTACCTCAGGTCGCTGGATTGTCTGCGTTGTCCATTGCTACCCTTCGAAACGACTGTCTAAGCAAGCTCGATTATTATGCTTCAACCCTCTCAGGCGGGGATTCTGTACATTCAGAGCTCGACCTCGCGATCAAAACGACATCTGAATATGTTTCAATTGGTAACTTCGCCATCCCCCGAGGATCTATCATTTCTGAAACTGTAATGTTCCGCTTCGAAGCTCCCACTACCGCACTCAACGCAATGCGAGTACTCCGAGGATGCCAATTACCTAAAGCTATTTTACTTGAAGGTAGTCCTGGTGTGGGAAAAACAAGTCTTGTCTCTGCTCTTGCTGCTACTGCTGGTCATCGACTGCAACGTATCAATCTCTCAGATCAGACTGATCTCATCGACTTGTTCGGTTCCGATCTTCCAGTGGAAGGTGGTCAACCCGGTGAATTCCAGTGGCGAGATGCTGCATTCCTCGACGCAATGCAAAAAGGAGATTGGGTTTTATTGGATGAAATGAACCTCGCTTCTCAGACCGTACTTGAAGGTCTGAATGCTGTTCTTGATCATAGAGGAACAGTCTACATTCCGGAGCTGGGCAAATCTTTCGATCGACATCCAAAATTCCGAGTATTTGCAGCTCAAAACCCTTTACAACAAGGTGGTGGTAGAAAAGGTCTTCCCAAATCATTCCTCAATAGATTCACCAAAGTCTACCTGCAAGAACATACTTCCGAAGATTTGATGATTATTTGTCGAGATCTTCATCCTTTGCCAACAAATATCATCGAAAAGATGATTATATTCAACGAAGAAATGAGACAACAAACCATGATCACTAGAACCATTGGCAGAGAAGGTAGTCCATGGGAATTCAATCTGCGAGATCTTTTCAGATGGTTCAATCTCCTCTCTTCGTCCAATGGACTGGAAGAGAGCATTCATCCAGCTGAATACTTTTCGATGGTTTACCGACAACGATTTCGGAACGAAAGAGACCGGCAAGCTGTCACTCAAGCTTTTGAGGGTATTTTCGGAATCAGGGTGGATATGAGACGTCCCACACCATACATCACTCCTCAATTCCTGCAAGTAGGACACTCACTCATACGGAGAGGGGGAAAGTCGACAATCGATATTCAGCTCACCCATCACCATCTGGATATCGCTCAATCAGTCCTCAAGAGCATTGAGCTAGGTTGGCTCGTCATTCTTGCCGGAGAAAGCGGTGTTGGGAAAAGATCATTGGTTAGAGGACTTGCTGAAGCGGCCGGAAGACCACTGGGTGAATTTTCAATGCACCCTGGTGTCGATACTTCCGAAATTCTTGGTAGTTTCGAACAACAAGATGTCGGCCGGCTTCTCGATTCCGTTTCCCGAGAAATCGCTAGCCTCCTTGAATCGATCTCCGATGTTCATCCAGACACTGCGGCTCGTCTCGCCCAGTTTAAGTCCGCTCGCCAACAATGTTCTAACTCGTCCAACGTCAATGCGGTACCCCTGTTTTGCAACCTCTGTGATGATATCATCTTGCAATTAGCTTCTCACATCGACACCAACACAGCTCGCCTAACCCTCAACAGCCTCATTAAAGCTGGACCAAACGCAGTCGGGTTCGCGTGGATCGATGGCCAATTGATTCACGCCATCAAGAATGGTGGCTGGTTCCTTATCTCCGAGGCCAATCTCTGTAGTGCTTCGGTCCTGGATCGGCTGAATAGTCTTTGCGAGTCTGACGGTGTACTTGTTCTCAGTGAAAAAGGTTCTTCCACCGGTACTCCTGAAATCTTGAAACCTCACAAAAATTTCAGGTTGTTCATGACATATGATCCAAGACACGGAGAATTGTCAAGAGCGATGAGAAACAGAGGTGTCGAGCTGTTCGTAGCTCGATCTGAGGTTGAGCCAACTCAGGTTCATCAGTCGTCGGCGTTGTCGGATCATTCACTACTCCGACAAGCAGCTGTTCTTTCAGGTACCGCAATATCACTAGCCGATGCGCAGGCTACTTCAGCAGCTTCATTAGCCGCTAATAACGTGTCCAGTCAAAGCCAAGAAATCATACCATTCTTGCAACGGATCAAACACACTATCGAATCTGGAGAAAGATCTATTCTCGGAGTGGCAGCGCAAATTCTCAGTGAGGGTCCTGTGGTGGATGCTCTCAAAACCATAGCAAACCGAGCTTGTAGTGCTCAGAGAATCCAGTCAGGCTTCTCATCCTCACTGGTAAGTCTGACCTCCTGCTAATCTTCAGTTGTCGTTGTGCCGAGCTCATTTCGACTATAGCCTATCGATATCGCGCTCAACCCCAACACGCATGCTCAATACCGTGGAGCTGTGTTCACTGTCTTGCAAGCTCTTCTCCGAAATGAGACTCGCCAAGAGGAGATTCAAGCTTGGTTGACCAATCCAGTGAACGCGAAAAGCGTCCTTGCTGTATCTGCTGTTTCGGTTCGACGTGGACCTTCGAGAAACAAAGCTCAACCTGGAAATGACATTTATCCTTTCACAAACCACTTCAGAGAATTATTTAAGCAACAGCTACCGGCCGTATTTGCAGAAAGCTCAGATTTCGGTTCGGTGAGTACATTTGTTCCTCAATAGGTTTGATTGTCGACTGACGATTTATTTAGAACTATTTCGAGCAACTTGAGCGTGTTTGTGTATACGTAAAGCTTATCGAGGATCATGCTAAGAGTAATGCGTTCGACTACTCATCCACTAAATTGCTTGCAAGCTGGCTTAACGAAGACCTTCAAGCGTTATCTCATCTTGCTCCTATCTTGGAGAAGTTACAGACATTAGTAAGAACCGTCGAAATCACAAGCGGTTTAGGTCAAACCCAGGTGTGGATGTTGTTCCGGGATATAGTCGGAGAGTCATCCAATCATGCTCATATCACCAGATTGGCGGAAATGGCAAATGATGTACAGGATCCTGGTAAGTATAGGCTGAAAAGTATGAAGCAAGTAAATGTGACTGATCAAATCCATAGAGCTTCGTCGGTCTGTTCTGCAAGCTTTAGCCAGGATGACTGATGAGACACCTTCTGCGGAAGCCATCTCTGAACTCGAAAGTTTGATCAGGGCCACTCGCTCTAGCGTCCCCATGCAACTGAAAAGCCTCGAAGGATGGACCAGTGGACCAGTGATCAGTGCTCTGGAACTGGCCACAATAGCTGGAGTAAGTGCTTTCAACAATATGCCCGAGCCTTTGACTGATAAATATGATAGGATGCTGGAGGTGCGATAGCAGTGATGCTAGCAGATCCAAATTTGGACCTCAGTACTCTCGTACCAGTTCAACGATCTTCGAATATTTCTCGCTCACCTGCAATAGTCTTCCAAGCTCTGTCGAGCTGGATTAAGAGAATGTGGGATCATTCGAATCCCAATACCGAGGTGAATGACTTGTCTTCGTCTTGACATGTGATAGTAGCTGACCCGCCTGTCCAACAGGAACTGGACGGTCCAGCCGATCTCTTCAAACCGATACGCTTAGCTTCAGCCTTACGTTTCAGGTAGGTCAAGTGTATTATCACTTTCAATCTTTCGCTAATACCTTAGCTTTAGTACGACCGAGACAATCAAAATGTCAGAAATACCTCAACAAGATGACGCTTTGAGTTTCTCCGTCCAGACACTATTGTGGGGTACTCAAGCGACGGAGGATCGGAAGGGAAATACATACGCCCTGGCCATGAAATCTATAGAAATGGTAGGTAACCATACTTATTCAGGCCTCGTCGTGATCTGCTCTAACGACATTCAACAGATACTTTCCGGTTTCGGTATTTCCATTATCTTCAGCAGTGATCCGTCTGCCGCTCTCGCTCAGCTTGGTCAAATTCTGGCGCAGGGATCTAGTGACCCTGCCATCGTCTATCTTCATCAGACCCTTGGCCGCAGAATCCTGCCAGCTTTCAAGAGCACTGCGAATCAAGGTGAAGATCTCAGAGCTGTCGGAAATCTCTGGCTATCGATTTCACGCTTCCTTTTGGATATCTACGTCACTAATATCCCCATTGATCCTGGAGTCAGGCGTTCGCTGCTGGGAGAAATCCTAGAGACACGATTGACACTTGTCCAAGAAGAGCTATCAGCAGCCGAAGCTGGTGAAATAGCTATCAAGGGTATTGCCGACTCCTTACGAATCGATGGTATCAACCAGAGAATCGAGCGATTGACTGAGGATCAAGATGCTCTTGGACCGACCCTGAATCGACATCCGGACGCCAATAGACTATCTTACCTGTTCAACGAAGTCGACACGTTTTTAAACGATCCATATAGCGAGAAGCGCACTACTGAACTTGTTAACGCTTTAGAAAGTGGTCTCACTCAATCTTTTGCAAGAGAAAGCGATTTCCAACTTGCATCGGCTGCATTCGTTCAGAGATTGACATCCAATTATCACGACATGGCCGATCTTATTCAACCAATAATCACAGCTACTCTGTTCGGCAAATTCGGATTACGAATACTGGCAAGAGATGCCAAATTGCATTCAGCTAAACCCGTCTCGACCTTGAAGGATGTAGTGGCATTCCCCCTTGCAGCGGGAGTGCACCGGATCCATCGACTCTCATCTGAATCTGCAGCCAATCTAACCAGCATTATCTCCGAGCAGTTGCTTTCCGCTGCCGCACATACAAGCCTGTTACAAACGAAACAACAGCGCTTGACACACTTACCTGGCCTCTTCCTGCAACTCGATCATCTTTATCAATCATGGAGTACCATTCGATTGCGAGAGCAGCAAGATTCACAAGCCTCTGAAAGTTTGTATCGAGTGCGGAAGACTGACATCGAAGTGCTGTCAGATCAAGAGCAGGAGGAGAAAGAGTTTGCCGAGATGTTTCCTCAATACGAAGATGCTGGGGCAGAAGACGCCGTGCTCATCAAGGAGAAATCAAGAGCAGATGATACCAAAGAAGACAAACGATCTTTCACACCAAATCACGTCTTATCTTTCCATCAGCTTGTTCTTGAGGTCTTTGGGTCTTCTCAGCGTACTTCCAGCTCTCTACTAAAGGGTCTGATCGACGACACTTTACACAATGCCTTTGATAGCTCGGCGTATGATGAAGTACTGGATACCACCAGTCTTGCCTATCAAGTTTCGCTCCTACATCGCCGACAAATCGAAGTCAAAACCTCTCCAGTTCAACCCAACTTCTACTTGTCTTCTAATGAACCGGAAGTAAGAAAAGCTCATTCTATTCTCATCCGCTTGGTTGGTAGACTCGATCATCTCATTGCCGAATGGCCAGAGCAAATGGTTCCTCAGCATATCAAAGATCGATGCGAGCGGATTCTCATCCTAAGCACTCGAAGTCCAGTGGCTCAAGTACTTTCCGCAATGGAACAGCTTCACGTCCATACAGAAGATTGGGAAGCGTATGCCAATCGAGAAAATTCCCTTGGTACCTTCAGAGACGAAATTTCGAGTCTCATTATCGATTGGCGACGCTTGGAACTCGCGTCATGGATGCGACTGCTCGATGATCAAGCAAATCAATACATTGCTCAAGATAACGAATGGACTTTGCGATTGTATGGAGCTCTCATTCACGGCGCCGTCAGTGCCACCGATATCACCAAACACATTGAAGAAGTCCTTCCTATGATCTCCACTTTCATCAACACAAGTACTTTTGGTACTTTCTCTGCTCGATTACAACTTCTTACCTGCTTCCAACATATGGCTACAGATCTTTCGGCTCAAGTCGTTGGCCTTCGATCAATCGCAACCCTACTGCACAATATCATTGCCAATTCTCGCCTGTTCGAACCGAGAATTGCTGATTCTATGCATAGTCAACGTTCAGTCATCGACAAGGCAATCAAGGACTTTGTAAAACTTGCAAGCTGGAAAGATGTTAATGTTTGGGCTCTCAAAGCCAGTGCTCAAAAGTCACACAAGCACCTTCATCGAAGTATTCGAAAATTCAGGGATGTCCTCCGACAACGTGTTTCTCCTATTCTTGGTGAACTTACGGGTATAGTATCCCAAGAAACTGCTGTGTCATCGGAGCAAACTTTGTCAACGGTATTCGACATATCTCCATTGCCGATCCAGGCGATAGAAGCTAGACGTCAAGCGAACCAGACTGTCCCAGATCTTCTTGTCCGACTTGAGACCACATTCACCCAATACTCTCATATTCATGAGCGGATTCGATCTTCTTTGACTGGCCTCAGTGCTTCTCATATGGACAATATAGCGGTTGAGATTATCGAAACCGCCGCTGCTCTTGCCAAAGCTACACCATCTTCACTGACAAAAGAAAACAAGAAGATCGTCAATAATCTTGCCAGCAGAAAGCGAAAAGCCTTTTCAGATTTGCTGAAAGCTCTGCGAGCTTCCGGATTTTCGAACGCTGTACGAGCGGATCAACTTGCTCGTCAGCAATCAACCATCTGGCTGGCAAGCAGACCAGCCATCTCCGTTGAAGGTCTTCCAGCAGGATTTGACATGACTGGTGTAAAGAAAATCGATTCTTACCATTATAAGATGGACGTTATGATGTCAGCTTTACGAGCTGCATTCAACGGACATAATGACGATATAGCATCTCAAGACTTGGAAAGAGGCATCGGCTTCACGGAGTCAGTGTACGCTGCTGCTTTGACTGAAAGAGATAGGTGAGCTTTTCACAATACGATCCCGACAGTAATGTATACTGATATCATGAGCAGGACTGCGATTGAGGTTAAAATTCTCGCTAAAATCTCCTCAATCCTTCATCGTATACGTCACTGCGGACAATCAACCTCAATCTCCGGAAGTCAAGCTATTCTGAGCGCCCTCATTGAAGCAGAAGCATTCACCAGTCAGATCCATGGTGCTCTTCGCGAAGTTGAAGATGGTATTCGACAATTGCGAGAATTGCGAGGGACGCAAGTCCGAACGGATGATACAACAGTACTTCATGAACTTAGACAGGAGACGAGTATACTTGTCCAAGCACTCTCATTGGCGTTGGACTTGTCGAAGCATTCTGGCTGTTTGATTTTCACTGATGGTACGTGATACTGCGCGATCTTTCTTGGCGATCAGGTAACTAACGAAACGAATTTGCAGATGAAGCCGGTTTACTCGAAACATTTGGACGGATCCGCATCAGACTTATGGAGTCTTTCGCTTCTCAAGCTATCGTCTCACCAGATTTACGACACCTCCTTATTCCTGTACTTGATATGGTAAAACAAATGAGACAATTCGCTTCTCCTCAGCCTAAATCTGGTCTGTCTTCGCAGGCCTGGAAACTAAGTGACGAATTGATCCAAGCATTACTTGTGGTCACTCAGCAAATGAAAGCACCACCACTTTTAGAATTGCAAGAAGACGAGTCTCCTCATGTCCTGACAGAGCTCAAGGAGCAACGAAACTTCACTGCTTCTTTGAGAATATCTGAGATCATTGAACGTGTCGTCGCCTTTACGGAGACTCTGACCGACGAACAATTCGCCTCAACTTCTGCTCCTGACTGTCTGGCCAGAATCACACCTTTCCTGGAAACTCTGGCCGAATCTTACGCTCAATCCGTATCCTCTCATGTACAAATCGTGAAAGCAACTTACAAACTGTCTTATGTTGTTGGAAGGATAATGCTTGATCTTGCTCAAAAGGGATTCTGCAAGCCATCTGAACAATCTGAAGATGACGGATCCGGTGGAGATGGTGAGATGACAGAAGGATCAGGTATGGGTGCAGGAACTGGTGACAAGAATGTCTCATCTGAAATCAAGGAAGAATCCCAAGTTGAAGGTTTACAAGGTGAAGAAGAGGAAGAAGAGCAAGATCAGCAGAAAGGTGATGATGAAGATGATGACGCTTTCAGTATGGATGAGGATTTCGAAGGTAAATTGGAAGATGGAAAAGAGAAAGATGATGAAGCTGGAAGTGGCGATGAAGAAGAAGAGGATGAGGACCACGACGAACATGTTGGCGATGTTGATCCTTTAGATCCCGGAGCCGTAGATGAGAAGTTCTGGGGAGAAGACAAAGAAGAAGAGCAGAAAGAAGGCGGAAACGAGGAATTGATGGATCAAAAAACCCAAGAGCAAGAAGGTGAATCTGAAATGGCCGCCAAAGAGAAAGAAGGTAAGGATAGCAAAGAAAAAGAGAAGGACAAGGAGAGAGAAGAAGGAAAAGAGGGTGACGAAGCTCCTGAAGGACTGCAAGAAGAACAACAGAAGGGTGACGACGGCGAAGGCGAAGATATCGAAGAGGATCAAGTGGACCAAGAAGGTGAAGAACAGGGTGAAGAAGATAAACCTGCTGCTCAAGATCAAGACCAAGTCGCTGTGCCAGAAGGAGACAAGCTTGATTTACCTGAAGATTTGAACTTTGACGAAGAAGAAGGCGAAGATGGTGATGGCGAAGATGGCCTGGACGACGATATGTCGATTCCGGCTGATGGAGAAGACGAAGATCACCCAGATCGCGATAATGGTGAAGATATAGATATGGGTAATGAGGAAGAAGGAGAAATGACCGAGGGAGCCCCTCCTGCAACGGGTATAGGTGAGGATGAGACGGAGGAGGAAGCTCAAACAGAGCAGAATGTGGACACGTCTGCTTCCAACGAACTCGCTCAGGAATCTGAACTGAGCAAAGGCGTTAGTGGTGGTGCAGAAGGAGAATCGAAAGAGGAGAAAGATGCTGAGGCAAAGAATGACGGTGAAAAGGAAGAAGTGGAGGCTGAGGCCCAGGGCCAAGATGGGTAAGCCAAAATCATGTTATAGCGAAGGAAGTATGCTGATAAGAGATTCTCCACCTAGACCGGCTCCACAATCCGAACAGCAATCTGGTCCGTCTAACGATCAACAGCAATCTGATGGCCCTGTAGACTCTACCGGTGCCCCTCTTCCTGCTCAAGATCAGTCTCAACCCCAAGCCTCTCGAAGTCTTGGCGATATCCTGAAAGATATTCGAAGACGTCAAGATGAAATCCTTTCTCAGCAAGAGAGGGAACAACCTCCAGATGATCAACAAGCTCCCGAACAAGGTCCTGGTCAAGTCGAGTACATTAAGGAGGATGAAGCCAAAGAAGAAGATATGCAGGCTCTTGGACGAGCTGGAGAGGAAGAAAGACAGAAATTGGAGGATCTCAATATCATTGATGAGGAAGAAGGTGAAGGGGAGATAGGTGGCATAGAAAATCCGGACGACGAAGAGGAAGATACAGAACTTGATAATGGAGAATTCCAAGAACGCGAACTCACTCACCGATCAGCTGCACCGGTCGATCCTGATAGAGAAAGGGAAGAGAAAGCTCTCACTCAAGCAGACATCGGAACTGGACCTAAAGGGCAATCGGCGGAGGATGCTACGGATGCCGATTTCGATATGCTCGAAGATGAAGAAAGCATAGAGAACAAAGATGTCAAACCTGATCTTGAAATCGAAGAACCCGAAGTTGCTCTCGTTGAGTCAGCCATCACTGCCACCGGAAACTTAGCTGCTGAAGACTTATGGCGACAATATGCGTCAATGACCAGTGACTTATCTTACGCTTTATGTGAGCAACTTCGATTAATCCTGGAACCAACTCTAGCAACCAGACTTCAAGGTGATTTCCGCACTGGAAAAAGGTTGAACATGCGCAAGATCATACCATATATCGCATCTGAATATACAAAAGACAAAATCTGGTTACGCAGAACTAAGCCTTCAAGGAGAGAATATCAAGTGCTGTTATCCTTGGATGATTCAAGATCAATGTCAGAATCGCATTCAATCGACTTGGCATATCAAACTCTAGCGCTAGTATCACAGGCTATGAATAAATTAGAAGTTGGTCAAGTCTCCATTGCCAAATTCGGTGAATCCATCGAGATTTTACACCCGTTCAAAGAAGGTGGATTTACAGATTCCGATGGATCAAACGTCATGTCATCTTTCAAGTTCAATCAACATAAAACAGATGTAGCAAGTTTAGTTGAAAGGACACTAAGTTATTTAGCAGAAGCTAGATCTTCAAGTAGTATGAGCTCAAGTTCACCTGATTTATGGCAATTACAAATAATCATATCCGATGGTGTCTGTCAAGATCACAATAAGCTTCGAAGGTTATTGAGGAAAGCCATAGAAGAAAGAGTGATGATCGTTTTCATCATTGTTGATTCCTTACATCAATCTACTACGGGCCCAAGTCAATCTCAACCGGCTGGATCGTCAGCGACAAATGGAGGAGGAAGTAAACCCAGTATTTTGTCAATGCAGACTGTCGAATACAAGATGGAAGGAGGTGAAATGAAATTGGATATGAAGAGATATCTAGATACTTTCCCGTTCGAGTTCTATGTGGTGCTCAGAGACGTAGAAGCCTTACCGGGTGTGTTGGCGGATACGTTAAGACAGTGGATGGCTAGAGTCAGCCAATCTCAGGAATAGAGAAGTTCTCGGGGATCCCTTTTATTGAACGATTTGTGTTTTTCTTTCAAGTTTTTAATGGTTGTTTATGATACCTTCATCAGGATACCCATTATTTCATATAATGTAGTTTGATTTAGCATGTAGAATAGATATCTTGTATGTACAGTGTCATTAATTATCATAATATATAGTATGCATCAGTTGACTTCAGCTATTCTTTCTTCAACGTGATGTGTTGGCTGTCAACGAATTGCGCCCCCCCAGCAAGAGAGCAGTATGAAAGGATGGGTTAAGCGGAGAATATGTATTGTCACAACTTTACGAAAAGAATCAATGCTGATCTATTCTTATCTTAAATCCTTTGACCAAAACTTTGATTGAATTACATTCTCTTCTTCTTCGATCGTTCTGATCGTTTTTCATCACCGTGAAAACACTATATTACCCAATTCAGGAGATCTAACAAATCGAAAAGAATACAGCGTAAGTAAAAAACCGCTGGCATACAAATCAAGTCAGCATTTCTCCCTAAGCTGACGAGAAACATTGCCATCTGAAGAGCAGACAATGCCAGTAGAAAGAGACAAGACACCTTCTCCGCGTAAATCAAGAGCCACTAGCAACAACGATACTTCATCACCCTCAAAAGCATGGTCACAAGCTGATAAATCATTACTGTTCGAACATGTCCGAGTACATGGTGAGACAACTTGGGATAAAGCTGTACCTGGGAAAACAGCTCAGCAGGTAAGTTATCCCATTTTCGCCTTCCACATCTCATGATCGTTCGACCCAAACATCTAATCTTATTGCTGACAGTGGTCGTGGTGTAGTCTAGAGAACAATGGAAGTGAGTCTGAAATAGCGGCCCAGTACTGAAACTATGATGAGCTGACGTGACATTTTGGAGTAAAGGAGAATCCTTCTTCCTATGATCAGGAAACAATGTAATTTCCTCGGGTAGCTGGTATTGCTACTGGGGTTGTTGTTGGGACTATGAAGTGATATAGAGACGTTCTTCAACTCACCGCGCACCTTTGAACTCACTAGGCAGTAATATAAACGTTGGGGTGTTTTGAAAATAGACCTAAAAGGCAAGAATTGGCGTTAAGTCGTGGCCCATTTATCCATTTTATGCATATAGTTCACTTCTCAGTATAAGATTCTATTCAATCTTCTTCTTCTCCTCTGATGCAAACAGATTCGCCCAATCCTGTTTTCTAAAGCCAAAATTGTATACTGCTCTCGCTGTGAAGCACCCCCATAGAACTATAACACAAGCTGCTACACTCTCATCTTCTCCCAGACCCAATCCATAGTCCCATCCGTCCACTGGACCGATCAAAGTCAGAAATAAGGGTGCGATGAGGAGTGGACACCAGGCATCAACTAACATCCATCCTTTGGGAGCTAATTCAGCAGGAGTGGTGAGCCTCAGAGAAGGTGAGAAGAAGTTGAATGTGCTGAATGAAATCGAAGCGAAAGGGACTGCGAGAATGAATGGCACGAGGATCAAAGTTGCGGTTGTAGCAGGCAGTGTTCTGGGTGATGTAGGGTGAAGTATTGGGACTATCGAGAAGCGAGTCAAGAGAAGGGTACGACCGATAGCATCTGGAAGAGCCAGGAATAGCTCGAGCGGTAGGGATGGTTTCTGAGGTAGAAGATGTATGAAAGAAGTGCGTGTCTGGATGGTGTCTGTCAGACAAAGGGGTGGTCAGTGCGCATCCCCGGCTTGCATAGGATGCTTTGTTATGGATCATCAACGTTCGAATGGAGGCTGGAGTCCTATGACGGACAATTAGAACTCACGAATCACGCAAAACAACAGAGCGATATTAGGATTGACAAGCCAAGAAGGCGTTGATCCTGTGCACATTGCTAAATCCCTGATATTCAGCTGAATGCAGTTCCAGGTAGGAGCAATGAAAGAAGGAAATCTCACACAGAAACGTCTCTCCACCGAAAACCACGATCATCAATCCTACTAATTCCTGCCATAACGTCGCTCTTTCTTTCGTGGCGCCATACTTCTTTCTCCCCTTACTCGGTGTGGTAAGTGGCAGAGGATCAAAGACTCCGCTTGCTATCCAGTTTATCACTGAAGATAGACGCATCGCACCAATAAGGTCTATTATGGCGAATGGAAACGAAGGGTGGATGGGCGTAAGGATGGGAAGGAGCCCTTGATGCAAAGCAGCGAGGGAAGACATGCTGACTATGGTGAGTTTCAATTGTCAGGGACCGATCACTGGCGAGTTCCGCTCTAGCGACCTTACTGTATATGGGGATTACTGATCACTTTGAGTGAGAGATGAAGAAGATTGGTGACAGTCTTTCCATCTCGTTGGCAACCTAAACTTATAAGAGGTCGATGCATAAACATGATTGTTCGGTGATGTCCGCTGTACCAACCCTGTATCTTTTTACCCTGAGGTTATTTTCGATTTTCCTTATCGATTATTTCGAATATTTCATGTTTTTTTTTTTCGAAGGTCCCGAACAGAAACCCGAATTATCACTCAGCCATATGAATAAATGGATTGGATCAATGAGTGAACAACATTTAGTCATTGTTTGACATATATACTCTTCTCATCTCAACACAAGACTTTTCACGAACTTGCCGTTTGACGGAAGCCAAGAAGAATCAAGGAATATGTCTGCTCAGAATAAAAAATACCCTTTATGGTGAGTAGCTCTTTCTGTTACAGACATCAGAGTCAATCATACACAATGCGCCATTGTGACATTCATAATGAGAGAAATCTCTACTTGCTTGCTGACGGACCATGATTCCCGCATACAGGTTAGGAGGTAAATGACAGCTTTCGCTCCCTTTTACTGACAACAGCATGCTTCACTGACGTATTCTCTTCCTTCCATCTCTTATCTTTCTTGACCTTTCCATGTAAACGCCAAAATAAATAAAATTTCTTCATCCCTTCTCGGATTTGACCGATTTAGGTGCCGCGGCGTCTAGTGAGTTTCCTTTCTTCCTTAGAAACAAATTGACTTCAGCGCTGACCATGCCATTCTGTAGTGGCTGCATGCTGTACGCATCCTCTTGATGTGATGCGAGTGTGAGTTTAAAGCTCTCCACATTCGGTCTGAATGTCGGGATTGCCGAATTGCGCTGAGATGTCTAATCAGGCGAATGCAAACCTCGACCACTAAAACAACGTTCTCGAATGCTGTACGAGGCGTTTTAGCGAATGATGGTGCGTCGACCTTGATCAAATGAAGTGGGCTTAGCTTATGCCGTCGGTGTCTGTCAGGTGTACGAGGGCTATATACAGGTCTTACAGCGTCGGTATTTCGACAAATGACTTATTCAGTGACCCGTTTAGGCGCATATGATATGATGAAGGCTTCAATGTCAAATGGAGGCAATAAGAAGTTAACGACGGGTGACTTGGTTATTTGTGCTAGTACGGCCGGTGCTTTGGGTGGTTTAGCGGGAAATCCAGCGGACATTATTCTGGTCAGGTGAGCGTGTTCGTAGTCGCAGTTCAATGAGAGTTCAGTGTTGCTAACTTTTCCTCACATTCGGCAGAATGGTAGCAGACCCCACGAAAACACCAGATCAACAGTACAGATATCGAAATGCACTACAAGGAGTGTATAGAATGGTCAGAGAGGAAGGCGCACCGTCTTTGGCTAGAGGGTTGTTACCTAACACTGTAAGTCGATTGCCCAGCTTTGCTCGTAACTCATTTTTATAACCAATGCCGGCCGAAAAGTCATTTGGGCTCCTTCCTCACTTTACAAGCTTTCTTGTGCACCAACTTCTATCAAAGATTACTGACTCGTTTCTCCTTAGATACGAGCAATCCTCATGAATGCCTCCCAATTAGTTTCCTATGATTTCTTCAAAGACCTCCTCCTTTCCCAAAATCTTATGACAAATGGTATGCCATGTCATTTCGTATCCTCTGCTCTCGCTGGTACTGTAGCTACAACGATATGTGCTCCTGCGGATGTCGTGAAAAGTAGGATAATGAATATGAAACATGGTCAAGGTGGTCATGGACCTTTTGCTTTGATAATGGAAAGTCTGAAACTTGAAGGTATGTTTTGACTTATCCTTTCACATCCAACTAGGTGTGACACCTGACACAGAAGCTGATCGAGTCTGGACATAGGCCCAAGATTCCTCTTCAAGGGTTGGTTACCTGCTTGGAGTAAGTGTCATTCCAACCTTTTATCGATCATTGGCAGGTCTCCAATATTATCTTCGTCAATTGACGTGAATTCTTATTTCAAATAGTCCGTCTTACACCTAATACAATTTGCATGTTTGTCTTCCTTGAACAACTTCGAAATGCTGTAGATATGTTTAGGGAAAAGACTGCAGGTGTATCACCGAGTCTATAAGCACAACGTGAACGACAACGGCAGTACATGTAATGCGGTGGCGAGTGGATCCCAGGGCGAAAGCCAAAGCAGATGATCAAGGAGAAGTACGACTTACGGGGGGCGGAACCGAAAGATATACCATAGACTACATAGACATAATACTTGATATCTGAAGGAGGACTTCTAAATGTCCTAAATGTTTGAGGTTTCATCACATACGAGTTGGGTTCCTTTTCGGATCCGAAGTTCATAATGAATAATCTTCTAAACCTATAATTTCTCTGAGAGGCAATTACAGGGATCGCTTCGTATTTCTATGAGAACCGAGAGCTCATCTCCAGACAAAGAAACTGTCAGAATCGGGTTTACTAAACTCTGAAGGTGACTTGAAATCCTTCGAATAGGGATCTACTGTCAAATCCGATATCACCTTTCTACACTTCTTCTTCACACGAAGCTTTAGCCTTCCGAAACGACTTTTGGATGTAGACAGTTTGCTAGCGGAACCACGTAGGGGAAAAGTATCCCTTGTGGTTATGGGTGGTATATGTCCGCGATTGCTTCCGTTCTCAGAATTCTCATAATCAAGTACTGCAGAGCTAGAGTTTGATGCAGAATGAACGATACTTGCCCGTTCATCCGGTTCTCGAGCTTGACCTAAATCTGACATAGAGGACCTGAATTTATCCCAGTTTGTTGGCTTGGAGATGTTATCATTCCGGGTCTGGTACGATGATGTAACGTTTGGGCTTAAAAGTGTGCTGTTGTCATCTTGCAGATAGCTTCCAGCATACTCATGATAGTCCAGAGTCAACGATGGGGATAATTGAGTGGTCGGCTGCGTGGTCACAGAGACGTTCCTCATATCGTCTAAAGTATTAGGTTGTGTCGATTTACTAAATACAGTAGCGTTTTCGGGAAACCCGGAAGGAGGTCGCGATGAATCGTCGAAATCACCGGTATGTGGGATGAATTGTACTTTCTTCCTATGGGGTCTGCGGGAGAAATTGATAGACCTTAAAACATCCTGCGATATCTTCTTAGGTGAAAACGATCTTTCTTTTGTGGATTTCTGACTTTGGAATTGCGTGTCATTCGTGCCAGTTCTTGCAATGAAAGAAGCTATAAACTCCTCCCCAGGATACTCCTCCGCATCCTCCTCAACATCGTTGAATTCAGGGTCAGATCCATTAGTGACACCTAATCTTCCGTACATACCCTCCTCGCCTTCCCCCCTACACCATTCTGGCCCATCATCCGAATCCCATTGTTGATACGTTCGAACGTGTCCAGTCAAAGCGCCCCTGTCTTCTAAACTGTTCAAACTACCATTATCCGGCCGCTGGTAAAAGCCAGGCCTCTGGCTTGCTGCCGACATGTGTACATCGAGATTGTAATCACAATCGGATTGTCCTGTCGAGGCCGAAGGTCGAGCGGAACCGGGAGCGGACATCATACCGATTCCTGAATCTTCACTTGGTCGACTGATTCTGTTATCGAGGGAAGTATCAAGTGGGGATAAAACAGGCCGCGAATTTTTCTCTCCGCGAAAGACGTCGAATGATCTATCCGATTTTGTAGATATAATTGACGAGATGCTCATCTTTCTGAGACGACTCAGAACCATTTCAGCAAAGTGACTGTGACGAAGAGGAGGGGATGTGATGGTGTTTATTGGTATTTTCACCTTGAGGAAACGTGAAGCTCCAGATCGTGTTCTAGATTCTTTCAGTGGGAGGCCTGTATGTTATCGTCCATATGCTCACAATAGTCAGCCACACAACAAGATACAACAAGATAATGCTACTGCCAAGCTCGAAATGGGTACTTGAGGACAAAGTCCAAAATATATGGTATACTATACGAATTTTGAATACTGTAGTGGCGATCAACCAAGTGTTATTAACTAGAGGGTAGAGTATTATCGTTTTCCTCTCTCAGGTATGTTCAGGTCTGATATGAAACTTGTACAAGATCGGCTGTGTGATCAAGTGCGTCATTTATTTCTGTCCAAAGGAACATTGGACAAAGGATGGCAGGCAGTGTTACCTTTGCGGTGTGAATGGTATGTCAAACCGCAAGAGTTATGCTGTACGGGAAGACCAGCTAAGTTACCTGATTCACATCTAAACATGTTATGCCCTGCTCGTCACTTGGAGATGTCATGTCAAATATTTTAGAATCATGAGCTACATGTCACAGGTTCTTTGTCTGAATAAGGATACGACGCACTATCATTTACATTACTCTTTCGTATGCGAAACGACGCTATGATCAGATCTTACAAAAATAACAGGTCTGACATATTACAAGACACATGGAGTTGATCTTCAAGTCATTTTGCTGCTGTATTTAGTACAGCCGCTGAGCTGAGTGGCTGTAGTCTGAAGCCAGCTTAGCCACAGACCGGCAGTGCCAGCATCAATCGTTGATCCACTTCCATCTTTTAAACTGAAGAAAGCTTCCGTACTCGGATAGTCGCAGTTCTCTTTTTTTAATCCCCTTTCTAGAATACTTCTTTCTGTAATCTTATTCTCAGCGGGACAGGATACATTATTTCTCCAACCTCTAGCAGTCAAACGAGCTGGTTCAGCATTACTGTCAGCTTGCGTGAAGGATGTAATCTCCGTGGGGACCTCACTCCGATTGAACTGGGAGATCCCTTCCTGGTTGTCGTCACCATGCGTATTATGCTTAGCTTTCACTGCATCCAAGGTGTCACGAGAGAACGATTCTGCGGTCGGTTGAAGGTCAAGTACCAGACCTTCGGAGTCATATAAAGCGATGTTAGGTGCTTCGTGGCTAGTGATGTATGATGCACTATTTGACCTTGGTTCGAAGGACCGTTTTATCGGAGTACCCAACAGACCAAAAACGCTACTGCTCTTGATCTGTTCCCACTGCTCAAGGAGTGTAGCAGCCAAGGAGTGCAATACACTTCGGGATTTATGCCAGGTTCCAGTCACAGATTGAGGGAATATTGAAGAGAAACTGCGATTGCGATTACCAATGTCGTTTCGAGCTAGGTTCGACGTAGATTGGAATAGCTCCGGATCATCCGGATCCGCCCCTGGTTCATCGAATTCCTCGGTGAAGCTATTCCACCGAAACATCAGTTCTTCAGACTAGTCAATGTGATTCTGGAGCTACAGTAAGGAAATGAGAAACACTTACATGCTTTTAAATCGGGTCGCCACGTTCTCCTTCCCCGGAGATCGATTTCTGGTGGCAATGTCGGTGTCGATCTCGGAGGGATCATCTTGGATACTAATTGAGGGAATGGAATTATCCAGTTGTTCTCCTGTCACCGAAGACACTTCAAGTTTGTCTTCCTGGCCATTCCAATGTGTTTTGTTTTCCTGCGGTAAAGTATCTCCAACTTCTTGGCCAAGTTCTTGACTATTCCGTTTCACTTCTGCATTGGGTATTCTGGAGGATGTAGAAACGGAGTAATGCTTTCGCCTAGCTTTCCATTCCATTGAGATTGCTTGTAAAGCGTCTACATGGCTCCCTGGCTCATGTGTGGCATCAGTGCTTGCATGATGGAGTACATCGTCTCCAAGCTTAGACAAGCCGATGGCCGAATCAGGGACTGATGACATTGTATGGAGGAGCGAGGCTGTGACACGTTGATCTCCAGGGTCAGTGATCGTATTACTTACTGCTCTAGACTTCGGTATCTGAGATATTGTCTGCTAGGCGGATCGACCCTTATTTACTATCAGGACGATGGGGTGGCAAACATCGTGCAGGAGATAACTACATATAGGAAACAGATCTTGTTGATGATATCCGAGGATTTCTTTTGAGTCGATCATAATCAAAGGAGATGATCGGTCGTATTTATTCATGACGCTATTACACGTCATGGAGAAGTTCGCATGGAGATGTTTCATGGAAGCCTTTGTTCCTCTACCACAGCTCGGCGAAGCATTACCGAGCTGTCGAGTGATGCCCACCTTGACACAGTGAAGTACAGCTAGCCCAGAATCAATGCTGGCATATTTATAATACTCTCAGAGAAAAAGTCACTGGTTTCAACATGACATGACATTAGAATAAAATAACTCTGGATGGATAGCGTTGCACTGGGTCACAGGTGATGCATGAAGCCGATCCATCATCAAAACCTATGGTAATAAGATTCCAAGGTACCTAATTCCTCTCTCATGGCCCCAATCTCTGGATCCTCCATTCCTGTGGACCTTAACAGTCGTTCTCTCATAATTGGTATTTTACGCTCTTCCTCCGTCTCTAGTCCAGCAGCCGCCATCGAAGTCTCGTATCGGAGGCGTGCTTCTGACATAGTGGCAGCTTGGCTCTCTTCGCGAGCATTTTTCATTTTCCGAGAGATCTCGTCCCAAGTCATGTGTTCACCTGGAGAAGTGATAGGGTCGGAGGATTTGTTATTAATGGAGAAGCTGTCATTGGGAGTCTGATCAGGTGACTCGATGGAAGATAGGGTACTATCAGGAATGAGTGGCAATGAAAATGAGAAAGCGGGATTCACGGGAAAGGACGTATGGTTCTCTGCTGGGTATTCTGATCGTTCGTTTTCGCTGTCACGAAGTATCCTTATGGTACTCTTGTCAATTGGCTTTTTGCCCCTTGATCTGGATTTAGAAGCTAGATTTTCGAAACTTTGGGACCATCTTCTAGGCCACACTAGTGGTTTGTTGCTCAATCTACTCCACGCACTACTAACTCCTTTCTTCAATCTGCTGGACAAATAAAAGACGCTATGCCCGGAGTTTTTACTTCCGGAACTCTGGTTACCAGCAGATGTATTGTCGGAAGAAGACGAGTCGAAAAGGCTCTGTCTGCCTAAGTCACCAACTGATTGATCCAGGATCGTCGGGGGAGAAGACTTCGTCGGAGAGACGGATCGAATGGAACTGTCCACAAGTCACCGTCAATAATTTCTCACTCAGCGCAACGACAATCTGAGCTACAGAGTGCAGGACTCACTCAGGAAGAACCACGGGCATTCCGGATTCTTCATCAAATCCGAAGAGGATTCCGTTAATGGCTAGCTCTCCAGTTGTGGAAGCTTCCGTTGGCGACTTTCTGTCAAAAGGATCTTCGAACATCGATTGAGGATATGTGGAACTTTCAGTGACTGCAGATCCAGATGGGTACTTCCGAAAGAACTCAGCTAAATGCTGGCGGCGAGCACTCGTTCTAATTTTTTGGTCATCCGAATCAAATTCGGAAAGGTCTTGTCCTGATGAATAGCTGGTTCTGCTAGAGTCAGCGAAGTTTTCGGCTCCCGGACTTTCAGTCCTCGGAGATAGATCTGAATCGTCTGATGGATATGCGGTATATGATGAAAAGGTCTCTTGCGCGGGATGAGCGCTTGGCCCTGATGTATCATCAAGGGCGATCGGAGGAAAACCACTGGTGCCTTTAAAATCTGTCCCTACTCCTGTAGACTGATAGTGTACGTGCCCGAGGCGATCAGAGGACTCGTCTTCGGCTGAGCTCGTCCTGTCATCCGCTAGGTCTGACGAGCTACTTGCTTGAGTATCTGGGTATGGCGCTTCATATTGCAGGGATATCTGAGAAATGTAGCCCGAGTCCCTTGACCATCCCTTTTCAGAGGAGGACAAGGCAGAAGTACGTTTCTGCTTTCGCATACTGATAGTAGGAGTTCTGGAAGCGCCGAAGAAAGCAGGAAAACTCTCTGACAAGGAGGAGACTCTGTTTGAGAGGAATGAACCTCCTCGTGAGAGAGAAAGCATAGACAAATCGAAAGTCCTTTCGCTGGTGGTAGACACACTAGAGATGGGTGGCGATATCGCTGTAGTAAATTCAAAGAGGTTTTGGAAGGGTTCTGGAACTTCAGTCTTTGTGACTGGACGTTCTCGGTAATTGAGGTATTACCAGTCGAGTGATTTGAGCGAATATGAACCGCTGTTCAGACTATTGGTGCTTGGTATAGTAGTTATGATAAGGTGGGAGGCGTCTGAGGACTTGTAAAGAGTAAGGACTGGTAAAACATACTACGCCTGAGAGCTCTATATCATGTACAGTGTATGGGATTGAAACGCTGCAGAGGTCGACTCTGTGAAGAAAGGATTGGTAGGGAAATAAAGGAGGAGAGGTTATAAAGGAGGAGGTCTAAGATTGTGCCACATTCGAACCAAGTAACAACGCGCCACGTGTTTAGATTTGATTCCACCCTGAATAATACTTACTCCAAATATACTGTTCAGCAACAGCAACAAAGACATCTCTATTCTCGTTAACAAAAACAATATCACTTGTATATTCGACAACCCACATCTTGATACCCAGCATCGGCTTGTAACTGTTAGCACGGACGCATATAGAACCTATACATCAGAGTGAAAAATGGTCGAGGACAAATACATAGGTCTAGGCTTGGCGTTGGGCGGAACTTTCTTAATTGGGTAGGTATTTGTATTCTTGCTCGAGTGCACTGCTAACGTTCATTCTTGGTTGTAGATCAAGCTTCATAATAACGAAAAAGGTGGGCGAAGCCCCATACGATCTGAGTGTAGCGAAGGAGAGCTGATGCATCTGTATGTAGGGTTTGATCGATGCTGCAAAGAGGAATTTGGAATACCCACATTCTCATCAGAGACAAACGGGACCTCAGAGTGCATGTGAGCAAGATTTCATTATCCCTTATAGAGAAACTCTTTTGACTGTGGGACCCATGATAGCGGAGGATCTGTCGTATTTACAAAATCCTATCTGGTGGGCTGGTATGATTACAAGTAAGTACCTTGTTTTCCCATTTTGGATTCCAAAGTCATTGCTGACAATCGCTTTCCAATCTATCAGTGGTGGTTGGAGAAGTCGCGAACTTTGCTGCATACACTTTCGCACCAGCAATTTTAGTGACTCCGCTGGGAGCAATGAGTGTTATCATTGGGTGAGCATGGGCAAACCACTACCAGTACAGAATTGGCGGATACTGATATGTATTTCAACCAGTGCTATCCTCGCGTCTTTTCTGTTGGACGAAAAATTGGGTAGATTGGGAGTCTGTGGATGTGCATCGTGTATCGTGAGTCGTTGGCAATGCCATTTTCGTTCTGTTTAGAGTATCGACTAATGACGCTTGAAATCGGTAGATTGGATCTATTGTTATTGTCCTTCATGCTCCATCAGATAAAGAAGTAGAGACAGTAGACGAGATTCTCACATATGCAGCAAAACCGGGTTAGTCACCACCTCGTCTCTCAGCCTTGATCCGCTAATCTCGTCTTCTCCTCTAGCTTTCCTGTTCTACATCACTTTCGTAGCGATTTTCTCTACATACATGATATATCGAGTGGTACCTACTCATGGTACCAGAAATCCTATGGTCTACTTATCTATATGTTCGCTGGTTGGAAGCGTATCTGTCATGGCTATCAAGGTGAGCTTCCAAGATTTCCTCATCTGTTATCCGGGGCCCTGACTGACTTGTGGTTCTAATAGGGTTTCGGGGTTGCCCTCAAGCTGACTTTTGCGGGAAACAACCAACTGACCCATATCAGTACGTACGTATTCGGTGTGGTCGTAGTAGGATGTATCATGATTCAAATGGTAAGCCATCTGGACAAGTCATCATTACAGGTTCTACCCTAATACCGTTTCCTCAGAACTACTTCAACAAAGCCTTGGATACTTTCTCCACCAATGTGTATGTGATAAAGATCATTTGGTGTAGTCATGAAATCGCTGACTTTCCCTCATAGCGTAAATCCAATCTACTACGTCTTCTTCACCACTGCGACCATCATTGCTTCTGCCATTCTGTTTTCCGGCTTCAACACTCCAGGAGGCGTGAACACGATATCTTTGATTTGCGGTTTTCTCATCATCTTCATGGGTGTCTATCTACTGAATATCTCGAGAGAACCTGAAGTCCCTCATCACCAATCCAGCCTTGAATCTGGATTAATGAGTGAGTTTAGCACAGTTTCACTACCATCACAAAACCGCTATTGAACTGTTTCTACTAGACCCACGCATGAGCATGTCTGGTCGAATGTCTATGGACTCCAATCAAGCTACATTGTGGAATTATGGTTCCGTTCCCGGAGGTCCGACCTATGCTCCAGACGGTTCTTTAAACTCTGCTACTCACGGACGAAGAAGTAGTATATACCGGGCGCAAAATTCGACTCTATTCAATGCATTTGAGGAGGAAGGTATGGCCCTTACTCAGCTCCCAGAGGAGGATGAATCAGATGATGAGGATGTGAGGAGAGAACAGAATGCTGGACCGGGTAGAAACTTACTTGGTAAAAAAGGTAGAGAAGAAGTTGCAGGTGGACGACATCCCGCATTTCAAGAGGCAGGGCGATAAGTTGTTGTAGGATCATTTCATTCATGGATTTTGGTATGGTACGTACAATTGGGACGATGCATTCATTTTAACATCGGCTGCGATAACGGGATGCATATTGGGATTCCAATAATACAATCGGGATTAAAATTTGTATGGACAAAGAAGAGTGATGAGTTTCCCGGAATTGTAGGGTGCCTGACACCCTCGATCATACACATCCGAACACACGAATATCTTCAAACACAACGACGAGATAGGTACATAATATCCGATCTGTGCACATTTGGAAACCCAGACAGGCTTGATTGTCCTTTCATTTCACCGCCTCAAGGGATATCTCAATCCTGTGAAGATTCAAAGGAAGAAGCATTAACGAGACTTGTTGGAGTAAAGGTCCTCTCAGCTTCCTTTTTAGGATAATTTGCGAAACGACATGCCCGACCAAGGGATAAAGGCTGAGGATTGACCTCCGACATGTCAGACTTGGGATATGGGGGCTCTAACTTGCATGTCTGGTTACCAAGTTACACAAGAGCGAGACCTCCTTGGAACGCCATCAATTTCACTCATTGATCCTTTTACAGTTTCATTTGCGCCGTTGGATACAAATAACTCATGGTAGCTCCAAGGATCATCTCAAGGGATATATATCTTGTCCATTCTTTTGAAGGTTAATCTTAGAGGATTATCGTACAGCTTTAATAAGTATATAAAAGCCAAAACATATCTAACTCAAGTCATTCTTTTAATTATACAGTATATCCCGAA
This sequence comes from Kwoniella shivajii, assembly GCF_035658355.1. Lineage (NCBI taxonomy): Eukaryota > Fungi > Basidiomycota > Tremellomycetes > Tremellales > Cryptococcaceae > Kwoniella > Kwoniella shivajii. The sequence goes on from NC_085909.1 coordinate 740,930, forward strand.
CTTTATCTTCCACACTTGACCTACGTCCTTCAACATCTCGATCTTTCCGTTGTCCTCTCTACCTATATGATATTCACGACCCTCTTCGCCTCTTGTCTTCTTGGTGTAGCCACTGCTGCTACTTTCACCAATGTAAGTTGGTTCTCATCCAACTGGCGAGTGCGATCGCTGACAAAGTACTTTCACTAGCCTCTCCGGTATGTGTCGTAGCGTAATTGACGAAGTGTTGCGCGTTGACAGACGTTGCTTTCTCCAGACCTAGTGGTCCAGACCCTTTTATCGGTGAGCTATTTCCCATTTATCGTGACATGTCATGGGTGGCTCAAAGTATCATTGCTTTGTGCAGTTTACGATCATGACACCTCGTAAGTCCGCTTGGACTTCCATTACGAAGGTAAACCTGTCAGTAGGTTGCTCACCTGATCAATTCTCAGATCGTATCTATTCATGCAGACCAACGGAGATGCTCTTCGAGTGACTAAATCCCCCACTTTAGCGTATGTACCCACAGGCTCGTTGCACATCCTACATTTTCTTAGGCGGCACTGATGCACACGGTTTATCAGTGGCATTAGTGACTACGGCAATGAGCATCTCGTACTCCAAACTCAAGAAATGAAGGATAAACCGACTGTCTGGGCAGGTGGTGAGTTCGACGTCATTGCCCGGCCTCCTTAACGAAATGCTGTATACTGAACTTAGACTATAGAGATCCACAAAATTGATGGCATATGGTATATCTACTACTCTCACGCGGACGCTGTATACGTTGTTACCGGAACAAAGGATGTGAGTGTTATTAAGCAACTTTGTACATGGTGATATCTGATTGATAACATATGTCACATTAGCCAGTAGGAAGTTACAAAAATCCAGTCAAGCTTTACGATAAAGGATGGGGGTAAGTTTTAACCTTTCATGTTTTTTGGGATTCCAGTTTACATTAACCGTATCACTGATTGTCTGTATGATCAATAGTATTGACGGTACGGTCCTCGTGGTTGGAGTCAATAATTACTTTGTTTGGTCATGTCACTCTGAAGATGTATCAGATAACAACATTGGTGGATCATCCATCTGTATTTCTCCCCTTACTTCGCCTACCAAGATTGATCAAGATCGAATCTCAATCATTAGTAGGCCTGAACAAGCTTGGGAAGAGACTGGTGGGAAGACCAATGAAGGTCCTCAGCCTCTCTATTGGGGTGACCAAATATTGTCAGTACCATCTTCCAAGATATCTTTCAGAAAATAACGAACTAACAGGAAATGTGTGCAGTATCACATATTCCGCAAGTTTCTGCTCTACCGCGGATTACAGCTTAGGATTGGTAAGTGGTTTGAAACACACCCCTACATAGCAGAAGTTGTATTTTGACTGATAAATGTGTTCCAGCTACATTTATCGGGTGATGATCCTATGAATGCCGGTGCTTGGATCAAAAAGACAGATGGACCAGTCTTCAAAACAGGCAATGGGGAGTATGGCCCTGGTCACAATGGGTGAGCTTAGATCTCAGAATCGTCTGATCCTATTGCTCATCAGTAATCTACAGTATGTTCCTCTCCCCCGACAAATCTGAGTTGTGGAACATTTATCACGCAACAACCAATTCTGCGGGAAGTTGGTAAGTACCAAGAAATAGGAATGAAAGATCTCGATATACTGATCAGATCATCTGATGTTTGAAATCAGTGGAAACGATAGATCTACTTTCGCACAAAAAGTAGATGGAACCAATGGTTTGGATTTCGGTATTCCTGTAGGGTAAGTGACAGCTCTTATGGCTGCTGAAAGATCCTACGAGTGGGAAACTAACTTTGTGTATTTGACACTAGACCAGGGCAGTCTGAAGGACCCTCAGGAGAGGATACGGCCTCCAAGCCAGCAGAGAGCGACATCAATGCGGTCGCTACAAGCTCGAAAGCCGTGACCGATGTCGCTACTACCTCCACAAAGAGGCGTTCTCAACGAACTCGACCAGCTGTCAGGATGGTCAACACAGTCACTGTTAGACGAGAGGGAAGCGCAAGATCTAAAGCCAAAAGAGCTAGGTTTGCTGAAGATGACGACGTGCTATAGTATGGAGATTCATTTGCAATTTCGTATCCTCCACATTCTCACAACACCCATTCAGATAGCTACCATGTATGACCAACCTGTAAAGGCAGGCATAATCTCGTATGCTATCCTGCAATGATAGCACTGTTATCTTCTTAGTTTCCTTGCCTCCAATGCTATGCCTGCCCGTCTTCCGAGCACGAATGCCGATGAGTCACTCGACGACCAGGTTAATCACAAGCGAAATCTTTGCGGGCATTGGAAAGAAAGAAAGCTGTCGTGTAGTGGTGTCATTGTTCTCTGCTCTCAGAATCATGTTCGACAGATACTCCGCGAATAGATTGAAAAACGACTATCTATTGAAGTCCGCTTTGCGTTCAAACCCACCTTGTATTGTTCACCTCTATTCGGGTATCTTCGCTCCAATTCAGCTGCATTATCCCCTTGACACTGTGAATTGTCGAATGAGATCCTCATTTGTCACGGAGTCTGGTTTGACACTCAGCTTGTTTTCTCACATAGAGGAGGTCTTGAAACCACAACTCCGCGAGGGCGTTATTTGTAGTGCGTATCGGTCATCCAAAGAGATCAGTCATATTAATTAGTGACCGCGTTGTTTTCTCTTTTCATTAATTTCCTTTGAACGTCAAGCGTTTGACTGGTTGGGACCGGACACCTCGTCTTTGAAATATCCACTCTTGTCCACTAGTTGTTTTCCCCTCCAGGAAGACTGTTTAGTCAGAAGGTCATGCAAGCGAAAAAATGAGAATGGCGAATATCCAATCTATGAAGACAGTCTTTCATGAAAACCTTTCACTTTTTCGTGAGAAGTCAGAGAGCTAAATTACGACTAAATTACGAACTAAATTACAACTAAATTACGACTATCAGTCTCCGCTTGAACATGATTCAAAAGATCAGATAATACTGTAAGCGAGCTTCTTGAATACTTAGATATTCGGTAAGACTCGAGCGAGGAAAAGGTATAAATACCCCACTCCAAATACGAGTCATGGTTTTGAGACTCGTCAACATACACTTTTTCCTACAATCATCTAACAGTCATACATACTCTATATTTCTGAGTGAATAGTACTTCATTATGTCTGAGCAATCAAGAAGACAATCAAGAAGACAGGACAGTACCGGTGGTCGACCATCAAACGATCAAGCATCCGCTAATGGTCAAGGCTCAGCTGGCGGTCAAACAAACAATAATGAACAAGTGCCAGGCTACCATGACTCGCAATATACGCCCCAACCAAACAGGGTATCTGCTTGGTCCAACACCACTGCATCTTCAAGCTGGAATCCCCCCTCTAGTAATCAGTTTTCGGGCTTCTCAGGACCACAAGCAGCTGCAGAACAACTTCCCGAACGTCAAGGTAGTTCAAACGATCTTATTGGACCGGATGGTCGACCTTTGAGCCAGTACTCGGTACCTCGTAGTACTGGTCCCAGGTATAGTGAGGTCTCCACCAGACCTCCCAGTTATGAAAGTAATGATCGTTTCCCTCAGCAACAGGAAATTCCACCCACCACCTACACGCCCAGCAATCCTTTAACTGCTCGTGATGATGGACCGTCCACTCTTGTAGCTGGAGTTCGACGCCCTTCCGGGTTCCCATCTCAGAATAGTAACTCGAGAAGCCAAGGCGGTTGGACTTGGCACCCAGCTAGCGGACAATACTACTATACCGATCCCAATGGAAACACGACTTGGAGCCGTGGAGGCTAATCAATGCAAGTCTTGATCGCGTAATTTCAACTTCGTTGTTCCTCGCTGTCAGAATTCTGTGTTGAAGGAGAGAGCCAATACAAAGAGATCATAGTGTGTTTGCGCCGTTTTTGTTGATAATCACCCGTAAAAGGTTTACATAGTCGATGATAGTAGTCAATACATAGTAGTCAGCAGTCAGAACATGCATTTCATAATGCGCAGCCTCTCAGCGATACATGGCCAATGTGGTTAGAGCTAAATACCCAAAGAAACCCTAATTTACATACAATGTATATATTGATTACATGATGGACAGCCCCTTTCCTTCTTGTCATATCGCTTCAATTCTCTTTCTCTCACCTTGAGTCTTTTCTTCCCATTTAGCAATCATTTCTTCGCCTTCTTTTTGCATTTCTTGAAATCTCTTCTTCATTTCAAACCTTACTAAATCTTCTAAAGTCATTTTCTTTTGTTCTTCAGTTAATTTCACTATACTGTTCCTGTCCTCTACTCTATTTCCATTCTTCACTGTCGTTTGCGCTTGACCGTTACCAGGTGTATGTGCTACTGGTGAAGAGATTAAGTCCTCTATGACCTTTCTAGCTTCGATTGCACCTCTCATGAGTGACGTCTCGAATACCTCTCGAGGCAAGTTCGAATGCGGTGATGGTTTGGTGGGTTGAGTCGAGCGTAGAGTAGATTTCGATCTTGGTGTAGGAATAGGTGAAGACGGCGGTATATTCGCGAATCGGTCTAATTGGGATAAAGGTCTAGCTGAAGGTGTTGGACTTGCCGGCGGAGGTAAAGGTGGTAATGGTTTCGAAGAAGATGATTTACTTGATTTTGATGATTTACTTTGTGATGAAGCAGTTTTGGATGACAGCTTTGAAGGAGGGTTTCGAACAGGCTCTGATTCGACTTCAACATCGCAATCCATTTGTCCTTCATTCTCAGTCCCAGATCCAACTTCGACTTCTGATTCTACCGGTATGACCTCATCTGCAGTGTATACTTCTTCAGCCTTTTTCTTTCCTTTACCCTTAGCGGTAGTAGCTCTAGGTTTAGCTTTAGTTGCCTTTTTGGCCTTGCCTTTAATATCTTTCGCTCCTATCACAGGTTCTTCTTCTTGTGGTACTTGAGATTGGGATATGGATCTTATGGTGTCATCGGCAATCTCTATCACATCCGGCTCGACTGCAGATTCCGACTCGGGTTCTGGCTCGGCAGCATCTTCTTTCTTCTTGCCTCGAGCAGTAGTCTTCCTTCTTGATGTAGTAGCTCGGGGTTTAGTGCTTCGCGACTTGGTAGTACTCTGCGAAACTATTATAGAGTCTTCTACTTCCAAAGGTAACTCTGCTGATTGGTGAGCTTCCTCTTCCGCGTCAGATACGACAGATAAGGCGACGGTGTTCGCGCGTGTAGATCTAAACAGTAGAACGATCAGTCAATCGTTTCGGGTCGATGTTGTCAAATTGGATGACATGCTTACCTCTTGGGCAACTCGGACTTCTTTCCTCGTGACGGAGCCTTCACCTGTGAAATCATCAGTTTCTATCTTGAGCTATACACGGAAACATCACACACCACTTTCTGTTCACTGGGTCCGCCTCCTTCCAACTGAGCTCGGAAAAAATGACAATCAGGTACTTTAGCCTGATGTATTTGCCTAGAATCGTCGAAAGTTCCGTCATCAGCTACAAGTGTCTCATTAAAAGTTGAAGCATGAAAATAGTCGGCTCACCATGGATCATCAGTAGCTTCCCATCCCTCCACACCATATTCGCAATAAGGGCACATGACAGCGTCTTTCGATGTTACAGAAGGAGAATAGACGAATCCAGCTCGAGCAAGCTGAAAACCATTTTGATGTTAGCTATGTACTTGGATGTCTACTAGCTTGCAATGCACAGATGCACGTACGTTTTTCACGGTTGGTAACCAGCCAGCCTTTTGTTTATGTGGCCACCATTTCTTGAATGTTTGTTCTCTTACGAAAGCTGAATCTACTGACTGAGGTAATGATTCCTGCGTTGTATATGTTGTTCTATACCATCAAAATTTATATCATCAGCTTATTGAACTTGATCTCTCATACGTGTTGGTCATAATTGAACACGAATAACAAGGACTCACGTGTATGAACCATCACTTTGATCTCTTTTTCTTTTCTCGATTTTAACAGTACAAACCATTTCAGCCCAGGCACAATTACCTCTTCTTGCATGTTCTTTGAAAGGATCATCATCCTCATCCCATCCACCTAGTTCGACATTGCAAAGGAAACATTTACAGTTGTCATATGATTCAGTTGATGGTCCTGGCGTGTGATAAAAGCCAGCTTTGGATAACGCATCAGGTGTCAGATTAGGATGTGTCGATGCCTTTAATGGGAATGCCGGTTTGACCTTTGATTTGGGTTTGGTGATCGCTTTGAATGATTCTAATCGAGAATCTATGTTCTGCATCTTGAATCCTAGACTCAGACGGTCGATCCAGCTGGCAAGGTCAAAGGTGGTGCAGATGGGGAATCAAGGTATTCTCGAGAAAGAGGGAGAGATATAATCTTTCAATCGTCTAATTGTTGATTGTTGGTGTTTTTGATTTTTGTTGTTGATCTGAACTTCCCACCACGCGTCTGTTCGACAAACGTGACAAATGGTAAGTTACGTAAGGCTGGAGATGCCACATTGATGAAACTGTCCTCTATGACTGATTATATTCCCGTATAACCCCGTCATTCAGAAGTGCGGCTCTCTCATTTCCATTGTGATTTCAACTTTTTGGATGATAATAACTCTGTAGATCGATTGTATTGAAAGAACAAGTTTTATCGTTGCTTATAACCATCATATTATCCACTCTGCGGTCCAAATGTCACGAGTACTACGACGAGCGTTTTCGACTTTCCCTTCCAGAGCCGGTCCCTCAACACCTCGAATCCCTCCATCCACTTTATTCCCTTCAGCATCATCCGTCGCGACTACTTCACCTCAAGCAGTCCGACGTAGACGTATCGAGAAACCTCCACACCCTTCATCTTCTCCATCTCCCTTGACAGATTCAGATCTTCATTATGCCAACACAGAGAAGAAATTCCCCTTTGAATTGGAAAAAGATTATCAATCCTTACTTCAATCTGCAACTTTTGATGAAACACTCACCGACGCCGAATTAAGAGCTACTTTCTTGAAAGGTACAGCAGAATGGAGATCTAGGATTAGAGGTTTCGCTCCAAGAGGTAAAAAAGGCAGACATGATTTCTTGGTGGGTATAATGGGTGGTGAACAATCACAAATCGATCAAGATAAATCACTTCTTCAAGGAGAAGAAGAAGGTGAAGGAATCTCAAATGAAAATACAAACGATTCTGAACAGATCGTCGGTCAAAGAATCTATTTACCAAATATACAAATCAGATTAATGAGAAATCACGTACCTGAAGGAGAATCATATGATCCTTTTATTGCGACATTTAGAATACCACCAAGTATGACTAAAAACGATTTACGTTCATACCTTCTAGCTGTATACAATCTGAAAGTGACTTTTATCAGAACAGATAATTATATACCTCCGGTTGGAAGATCAAGAACTGGTGAAGTACAAAGAAAAGGTGGACAAGGTAGAACATATAAAAGAGCTGTTGTTGGTTTAAATGAACCTTTCCATTATCCAGATGATATGGAAGAACTTTATGCCCAAGGTATCAAGAATGGTATGGGTGATGCCTTAGCGAAAGCTAGGGATACTTGGTTGCAAGAAAATTACAGTCTGAAGACCTCTGAAGAAATGAGGAAGAGAGCAATGTTCAAATACTACAAAGGTGCAAGATGGAGGTCGAGAACCCATGCTAATACTGTGAGTACAACCCTTCTCACCAATACCACGTTTTTGTCCCGCTGCGTTCATACATCCATCCATTTTATTATTTCCGCGCTTGCTTTTCTCCATTCTTCAACACGGGTTTTAACCATCGCATTTGCTGATATCAATAATAGGGTAATACCGTACGAGAGATTATGAAACGTCGACAAGAAAGAGAAGATAATGTGTCAGAGGAAGTCAAAAGACGTTGGTCAGCAATTGCTCATGAGTCTCTAGGAAGCGGAGCTGGGAGTGAAGGTCAGGCTCAAACTTTATAAGTCTGCGCCGCAGATGATCACACACACGAACATGCATTTGCATATGCATTGGTCGATATATGTTGGAACGAGAATCGTTGCTCTGTTGCTCGATGATCAGCTCAGTGGACAGCTTGTTCGACATTAATTCTCTGCATACGACTTCACATAGACCTAGAAACCAAAATACCAAACATCCTGATGAAAATTCTACGACAGAATAAATATACGTTCGAATCTATATCCACAGTGATCCCGATTGAAATTATATAGCATGAGTTCTACCATCACCTTCTTTAGGAAGAACGTTTAAAGCTACTGTACTACCTTCGTTCAATCTAGTTTCTAATTCAGATTCCATCTTACTTTCAAAACTAGTTGGACTTATACCGATACCCATTCCATCTAAATCGGTCTGACTATTATCAGTTCCTTTAACATCATTCAATTCCCATTCTTCGGATTTATTCATCTCGGCCAAAGTTAAACGATTGGTAAATCCTCTGGAAGCAGTAGTAGCAGGATATGTCAATCCATTGCCATTGCCATCGCCACTGAATGATTGCCCTTGAGGTGAATTGGCTAAAGTCGTTCCTCCATAATTCGATGAAGTGACCCCGAAATTATCAGATTGAAAAGTAGATGTTGCATTTCTGGAATTCTCAAAGCCTGATGAATGTGTTGATCGGAAAAATCTTGATTTGCTAGTCGGTGCTGTTGAATCCATGGAAGTGAGTCCGGTCACTCCGTTCCACGTTCTATACCAGGTAAAACTCATACATCAATATGATTCGACGATTAGTCTGTCAATTGTTTGCGGTGCCATTGACTTACCTGTTTTGAGAAGAGGCTTGATCCCTCTTATACCTTGCTCGACAAGACATCAGACCCAAGATCAAGGCGATGGCAAGCAACAATGAACTTATCGAGCTCATCTATTACAATGGTACACCGTCAGCGATTTTCGCACGTGTCATGACTCTGCTCTTCGCTTCACTAGGAGTGACATCGGTCTGGCTACTTACGATAGCTTGGACCTTAATGTAGGATGATGAAAGGACTTGAGGTGGTGACAGATCTGGTGTACCTATGGCTTCCGTGGCACTTTTCATATCGAAAAGCAAGAGACCAAAGTCAATACTTTGATTTGGTTGGTTTTGAGAAGATCGCTATCTACTTACGTTGGACTCGTTGTACCGGTGCTCGTACCGGTGCCATTCAAAGGTACTCCCTATATTTGCTATCAGCTTTATTCACTTCACTTGAACTTGTTCACATGCTCAGGCAGAACTCACATAGAATGCACAAGCTTGAGAAGCATAGGCTTGACCGTATACTGCGTCTTCTGCAGAACAAGATGTTGCCCAGCATTGCTGCGTGATGAGATCAGCGATGGCGCGTTTGGACCTTTGCAGATGTCAAACTTACTCCTACGGCAGTGATGTAATCGCTCGAAGCACAAAGACAAGTCCAGTCGGATGGTCCCGAGCATTCTGTAGTAGGCGCTGTACCCATACTGCGTATCCCATAGAGCAAGTCAGCTGTAATTCATTGAGGTAGTCTGAGTGGTCATTCGAGCACTTACCAAGTCACAACACAAGTTGGAACACCGGCTGTACTTGATCCACTACCACTTTCGGTACTAGTTTCATTCTGTCTTTTGCTCATCTCAAGGAAAATAGACCTGGAAGGTGCCATATTATTTCGTTTCGTATCTTGGTATGAGAATTGGTAGTAAGGAGTTGAAAATCAGTTTGTAGATTGAGAAGACGTTGACAAAAAAGAAGAAAAATACTCCATCCTGTCTGATTTATAGTATGTTCAAGTGCCCCTTAGATGGACCGATCGAGCGCAGGAGAACAACAAAACTGGTGCACCTCTTGTCATGCACCTTTACATCGCATCTGTCCTTTTGTCTTTGAACCACTAATGAACACTAATGAACAATACAGTACAGAGCAATAATGAAGAACAATAAAAAGAATTCTCAATGATGTTCTCAGGGTTCTTTCTGTATTTTTCACCTTTTCGGGTAATTATGACTGTCAGAACAATAAAAGCATGTCAGTCAGGAACAACAACGAAAAAGACTACCATCACCATGATTTTATATTCCGAAACAACAACAATAAACGACTTTTGCATACCATACAAAATCACATCAACAGAAGCCTTTTGTATCACGGACTGCGAGTAAACATGTCGGTCGTTGCTCTTGGGCAGATTCCAGATGTCGGTCGATCGAGCGTGAAGCTACCTCATAAGGAAGGCGCTGTTCCTTTGAGTCAGAGAACTCCTTTAATCTCGGTCGAGATATTTGCATGATATTTATTCATTTCAGGTGGAATACAAACAATACAATGCAATGCTATGCAGATGCTATGATGAGAAGGTCTACGTATCTACAACGGTAATGATGCTATTTACAAAATTGATGATTGTGATACTCATGGGTTGCGTTGAATCACCAATGAGCATCAGGTATATTATGTGCGGGGTATTCGTCCCAACCAAATCTATTGATTTGATCACTACGACGTGGTTGAGCTTCTTCTTCTTCTTCCAACAAAACATCCGCCTTTTGTATATATCTATTCCTTGATGATAATATGTAGTACTCCTCTATATTATTTCGATTTTGATTTTCAACCCAGTGATTTCCACTTTCATCTTCGAATTCATCATTGAAACTTCTCACCTCTTCATCTGTAGGATGATCCCATTCGATATCATTCTTTTCCCAGTCTAATCCTTCGATCTCGCCACCAAAGTTCAGTTCCATCCATCCTCCGAATAACCTTTTGGCTTTTCCGTCTGTTGTGTCACCTTGATCATCGTTGACGCAGAACATAGCTAAGTCAGGTGTGGCATCGACAGATTTCAACGCTGATTTGAGTTGCCCATAATTGTGTATCGCTGAGAATCGTGATGGTGTAGAAGCTGAATAAAATATTATCAGTTTCGTTCCAAATCCTGTAATGTTTGGGATGAAGGAGGACTTACCGAATGTATATGTATATCTGGATAAGAGCTTGATACACCATCTTCGCAATTCGATACCACCGTCTATCCTCTGCAATGCACCGGACCAGGTATCCTGTCCTGGGAAAAGATTGGCTTTCAATGAGAAATCCGATGTTTCCCAATCGTCCGTAAGTGGTAAGAGCGGTTCACTCGTTTTCCAATCTCTTTGTTTTTGATCTTGAGGAGGATAGAAGACTTGATCTGGTGAAGGAAGGAATGCTTCAATACCTCTTTGACCGGAAGCGTGTACCAAAGCTGTAATCAGACAATCTCCACAAGCCGGTTCGGCAAAAGCCATATGGGTGAAAATATCCGTCGCGGAAAAGTTGTTGGCGTTTTCGAAGAAGAAGGTATAAGGGAGACACTGCTGAAGGCTGAATGTACATCGACCCGATATATCATCCGAAAGAAGGTTGAGATGACCATCAAGAGAGGCTGAAAACGTAAGTGCGTGTCAGCTTCACTTAGATCGTCACAAAGTGTGGTGGAAACAATGTTGACTTACAAAATTGGTAGCTTGAAGCTTGAGGATTTTGCCAACCAGCTTGATCATTCAATTCGAGTGTATCAGCCAAAGTCATCCTATCTGCTCTTTGAATGATAATCTTTTGGTGACCTGAAATATGGCCATCATTGACATCGAGTAACTTGACTAATTGATCTTTCGATTCCCTTGTCCAAACACCATCTTCACCACCTATTTTAGCTACGATCCAAGACCAAAGTAATGCTTCCCTCCATCTTTCAATTCTGAGATTCGTTGTCAACCAAGCCATTTCGACATCGCCGTGACCTCTTTTACTTTCCCTAAATTCTCTTGATGACGCTACACTCAGTTCATCTTTCCACATTGTTACAGCTTCATGTAATATTGATTTAGATTGAGTTTTGGGTAAATGATGTAAATACATTCGTCTTCTTGAAGGGAATCGTTTCGATAACAACTCGTTGGCATGTTGTAATGCACCCCATTCACCCGAATCGGTCAGTTGCATAGGTGTCATGGAGGGATCAACCAATAATCCAGCATCCATTCGGATAAGATTACCTAATAGCGGATGTCGAAAATCTGATTTTGACAATGATCGAAGTATAAACATATCATCATTTAGAGCAATGAAATTTTCCGAAACATCAGTTAACCAACTCATTCTACTTTCGATTGCGAATGAATTGAAATTTGGCAGAGCAAGTGCTTTCCATTCTTCTTCGTTTTCCCAGTTCACTTGTACAGGTGTCGGAGGAACGATTTTGGCTTTTTTAGGCAATGCTGTGTCATTCTTATTTATCCCCATCGGATCATCAGGGTTTATATCATCTACGATATCTTCGTTGATATCGAGCTGAACAATCTCTACTTGGTCCGTTGTTGCTGCGGAATGTGTGATTTTCTCTCCGTTGGATAAAGTTGGAAGTCTGAATATATCATTGTGAAAATGCCATTTGATTTTACCTTGTGTTGATTTTTGTGTATCCCAATTTAACCATTTTGGAATTTGACCAACTCGCCAACCGGCATTTGACGAATCATCAAGATCCAAATTGATTTTATCTTGCTTTGATAAATTCCAATCTGCCGAAATGACATGAAGTTTTCCTACGTTTTCTCCTAATCCTTTTAAACCAGATCTTACTGCACCTCTCAATTCGCCATTATCCCTCCAATGTCTTTTCTTGCTCATTACATCGACCCCTTCTTCCGTTTCAGCGATTAGGATGTTCTCCTGAAGATAAGGCGAAGTGGCATTGACGAAAAGATATACCATATCTAAAGGTTGCTGTGTGGCATCGGTAGATAAAGAGCTGAAATCTGAAGGTAATTTTCCTGTTGAAAAGTAACTTTCCAATACATCGTATGGTAATCGATCGTGAATAGGTGGCAGTAGTTGTACTTCTTCAAGCTCATGTGGTGGTATCAAGATATGCGTTGGATCGTTGACAATCTCTACTACTTGTGTCGTCCAATTGGATACCATGACTATTGGTTCAGTCGCGTTTTCTTCACTCGATGAAAGGTATACTGGTTCCTTTGCCGAGTTGTCTACAGCGTAAAATTCGACATAGAAGTATACCAGAACGATCACTATAGATGTAAGAGAAATTATTCCGAGTGTGGGAAGGAATATTCGATTATTCCGGACTGACTTCCTACTTGACGTCGTTTTATGAAATGGTAATTCTTCTTTCACTTTACTCCATTTCGGCATAGGTATAAAACCTAATAAACCTGTTGATTCTGAAAGTTCACCTTCAAATTCATATTCATATTCGTCATCTTCACCATGTTGATATCCTTTATCTCTATCTCGAGAACTTGATGAAGATCGATCTGAAGATGACGTCGAGGATGATGCTGAAGACGAAGTATGTATAAAAGGTATTGTCATAGGAAAAGATTCTCTTCTACTACTACCGCCTTCAACATTTTCTGACATTTCACTGGATGTTGATTTTGAACTAGAAGAGTCTATACTTGATATACTTGATGTTGGTGAACAAGGTATGATAGCATATGGATTAGACGAGATTGAAGTAGATTTGGTAGTATGGTAATCATTTGATGATGTGAATGGATACATCAAGTATCCAAATACTTTCGTACGCAGTCTTCTTGGTCTTATGATCATCTTTGGTACTTCTCTTCTTTTTCGCAGCTTCTATAGAAGCTATCAATTCGGGGCCGATACCAATCCTTGCTTCGAAATTGCTATGCAGTAATTCCTCCAAATACCAGCACTCGTTGAGCTAAAAATGGATTTCGGGCAATCCGAGAGGCACTACTGTAGGTTTGTCGTTAGGGTAATGAAAACCCCCGTAGTAGACGTAGTCCTGCGTAGTCTCTTTCCAAGTTCAAGTTGGAGTTATTTTTACAATTCCTTATCTAAAGAAAGGCGCGTGATCTGATAAAAGTTGAACAAGCTTGTTAATGCTTTTACTTCTGCTTTTCGCTTGGGATTTTTTAAGGGAATCTCTGCGGTTCGGTAACCCCAGAAAGAACCGCAGTTTCTCCTATCTTCTCTCTCTGACTCCAATAATAACCTATCTTGCTCGTGCGACGCTATTGCTCGTGTGACAATTTCCTCGGTTTCACAATCGGTTTGGAAACTAAAAAAACTGGGGAAAACTTAGATGTGACTTGCGGAGGAAATGAAGCGGAAATGACTAAAGTGTGATAAATGTGTGAAATCGATCAGTGTAATGTTGTTATTGTTTTTCTAAGCGCAGTCACTGAGAGGAGGTTCAATATATGTGTGTATATATATACATGAGTTGATGTAGGACTAACCTATATAAAGTCCTCTTGTGACATGTTCACTGATGTTTCCTATTCGATCGTAATGAGGATGCCTAAAATAAACTGGTATATATCTATTTTTGATTCTTAAGTCATGTTACAAAGAGGAGGGGGCGTAAGGCGTAGATCGATGACATGATTTGACTGCGCTGGAATTTGTAAAATTGTAAAATGATGTTAAGTGATACACGAAATACAAAATGTAGCTGGTGAATTTAGGGAAGAGGATAGGACCCTCAGAATGGACCAGCTTACGAGAAGTAGACTGGTCTAATGATCCATCAATACAGACAGGTCCAATAAAATACCATTGATTCATCGATTAGGTCTAAATTTATATGTACCCGGTGTATGTTCTATTTGTAACATCATTTCTCTTACTCATGAATATCTCTTTACCCCATAGATCATGATTTGTGGAGAATGAAGAGTGAGTGAGTGTGGTGTTTAGGATGAACGTTTTGTGCCTATTGCGGTCTGGATATTGTTTCTGATGTCGAATGTATATTTCAACGCCCCCCTTCATGTCTGCCATCATCTTTATCACTTTATCTCTAAAAATAGACTGGTGATATTATTGCTTGCATTCGAGTCATTTGGGTATATTTTCACGTTATCACATGAGTCTGATTAGCTAACAATCACGTAAAGCACACAGGCATGTATTCAATCCAAAATACGCAGGAATCAGGAAGCAAAACAGAAGAAGCTACGGCACTCGCCCTCAAATTATACTACGGACTACGTATGGGGGAAGCTGCGGGTGAATGAAAAGCCTTGAGCTTGAGGAAGTAGACTGTCCGGCACGGTTCAATTTCCCTGGACCCTCCCGTCGCCGGAAAGCAAGCAAAACTTAAATTGTATTCCTGATATGTGAAACTTTCTTTTTTTAGCATGTCCCTTGATTCCGGCAACTGAACCCTTTTAGGTTCTGATTTGATCTACAAAATCGAATTCGACATCTTTTTAGTGTGAGTCACAGTTTGTTCGTGAAAGCGCTGATCCGCCACTCTGAGTTACATTCCTCCCTGATGATACGTAGAGTGGGTCCTATTCATAGCACCTGTCGATCATCGGATGATCCTGTTCCTTTACATCATGATGAAAGACGTGCCTGAGACGATTGATCGCCGCTTGCAAGAGGAACAAGCTGCTGGGTCCCCACTGCACGCTGCACTCACTTAGAGTATCAAACTGATGTTGTCATTTCGCATGTGGGCACGACCGCAAACAGCTAAGAAGCTGAAATATCACTCAAGAAGACTTCGTGCATGCCTAAGAACAGATACTGGAATGGATCTACCCTTGATCATTATGGGTACTCAAACGAAAGTGCTTCGCTTTCAAGTATCACATATATCCTTGTCAAACAAAGGATGTATATCCAGAAAGAGTGTGACAGGGATTTACACTGCATACATCCTTTCACAGTATGTCATCATCATGGGCCCAGTTCATACTCGAAAATGAAGCGCATATCGAGACACGACTTTGTGCATAAATCAAGCCTTCAGCTTTGCCACTCATTCTAATTTCCATCTTCACCAATGAAACAATCTACTCACGACGAATAGTACTGATTTACGCTGATACACTATATGATGGACGATGGCATGTCTGAAGGCGAATACGTTTTGAACTACTGGGATGATGATCCAGGTTCAAGACGATACTGTGATGGAGCAGGTCCAATCTTTGCGCCTTTTTCTGCTCCTTCGGCAGGATCAAGATCGAGATTTAATTCGAAATCAAAGTCTAGTGATAGACCACCTGTGCCCTCCTTATATGAGGAAATAGAACATCAGAAATCACTCTATCATTCAGAAATCACTGATTCTGTCATCACCCCAGAGCCAGATACCATCAATGAAAATGGCGCAATCACTCATCAATCTACCTATGACCAAACAACCACTCCCTCTGCACCATCCCGAACCTCGTTGGAGTCAGTCAATCCTGACCCCTCTACTGTATCGTCAATTCCATCCACCAACATCAGTATACCGTTCACAGTTCGACAGCTATGATCAATGATCTGTCCTCTCCCATATGATAACACCATAAACATCAACGTCATGTAATACTTATCTAGGTTTACTTACAAGTCTATATACTATGCACTCAATCTGACAAGACGAACTATTTCTACTTGATATATTTTTCAACAAATTCTGCGATCGGAGTTATATATGTATCCCAGCCTTCTACTTCAGGTCCCTATAAATTCGGAGCGGAAGGATTGGTTAGTTTATGTATCACTTTAGCCAAGCCAGGAAATGCATTGAAGGAGATTGATGATAATGACGCCAACTGAAAAACTCACGATATACTTGTTGTCGAATTCATGAACTTGCCCCGGTTCCAGACAAGTTAAAGTGTCAATTCCCATATTATTCAGAGCGTCTGAAAATATTTCTGCTTGAGTGTAATTGACCACCGGATCATCTTTTCCATGAAGGAACGCAGTAGGAGGGTACGTAAGCGTTCCATTTCTAATTAGATGTAAAGGCGAATAAACTTTTAATCTATCTAACCATTCTCCATCATTTTTACATTCTTCTTTCCTTAATAAAACGTCCATCAGAGATCTTGTAGTTCTAAGATGTCTCTTAATATCGTATTGAAACCTTTGTTCTTTCGTATATTGAAAATCCGGTACACCCCATATTTTCCGATACGTTTCTTCTGAAATGTCAAATTCAAAGGGACAAACAGTTAAAGCTTTTGCTGGATCCCTGGAATTAGCTCCTTCGACCACTTCTTCTTTCGAAAATTCACCCGATAAAGGCTGAATCTCAACTGGATTTATCGGAGTTGAAGATGTCGACGATAGGTAAGTCAAATCCGTCGGACCATATATATTAACAATAGCTTTTGGTGGTAATGGATTCATTGTGTAGAAAGGCAATAAGGAAACTATCAATCCTCCAGCGGATTCACCTATAAGGACATAATTATCTATATCCACTGAACTTGTATTGCCGATTATTTCTGATAAATTGCTTTTACACCATTCGAAAGCATCCTTGCAATCTTCCACTTGCTGTGAGAGTGAGACATGAGGTGTGAATCTATATGAAACAGATACGACATGACACCCCCGTGGTCGAAATGTCGGTATTACCCATGCATTTGGATTATAATGTTTTCCTGCACAAAAAGCACCTCCATGAACATACATTATCCAAGGGGACGATACCCCTGAGCTTGAGTTTGAGTCTACATCAGAGGGCCAAATTCGTAAATCGCATGAAACGCCTTGATCCACTTTGTAGGTATGATCAGAGAAAGGTGTAGGGGGTTCGTGGTAATACAACATGTCTGTCTATTGGCCGGGGTCTAGAGTGCCGCGAGATGGATTGTGATGACAGTACTTTGAAGACCTTTGTGTGATGGTCTTACCGTGTTCATGTGCTGACGATACAGTACTTTTCTTCCCACTGCCTGTGTCTGAAACCATTATCAATATGGTTCTCCGGTCTCAATACATCCCATTTTATCAACAAGTTTGTCTACTCGGCATTCCGGTCGCCGGATGATGATCAACCAGTGACAATTCGGACATCTCCGCTTTCTTCGATCACGGCAGTGTCCTTAAATGGGGGGTGTACTTGAATACTCACGCTTCCCCTTGTAAAAAGTGAAGTGGAGGACGAAATATCTCTATAGACAGACTTCGAAAGAAATCATTAATAATCCTTCATACGGAATGAATATCAACAGTTAAGGATATACCAGATATAGTATGCCACCCAAAAGACCTCTGAAGAGACGTGGCGAAGATGATGATCGACGTCAATCGAAAAAAGCAGGTAAAAACAAGAGGGAAGTGACCTATGATACATACGATGAAGCTTTAGATGGTATGTCAAGAGCCCCTGTAACAAGTGGAAATTGGATATGGTTGAGCTGATAAATCAAGATAGGTGGAGTGGAAATGGAAGAAAAAGGTGAAAGATATCGTGATGGTGATAAAGTATGTCTCCATTTTCATGGTCTCGAATAAGATGAAGTGAATATTAATCACTATATGGATCACCCGTATAGGCACAAAGATTCTATGAACGCGCAATAGAATTATACGAGAAAGCTTTAGGTTTCCATCAGACATACGATGCTGCTTACAATCAGTGAGTCATGTCATTGACTCAAAACTAGCAATCTGCTTACTGGCTTTATGATGATAGGGCACGAGCATTGTATACCATTTCCACATCATTCTTACTGCCTCCTACATCTATCAAGCCACTGCGTCGATCAATTGATCTATATCGACTGGCTACAACACTCACAAATTCACCTTTACTCCGTATGGACGTAGCCTTCAACCTGTCCCAATCGTGCTCTTCTCTATCTGACATATTAGAAGACCTGGATTCGGGAAATAACGTAGACGAAGTTAGAACATTAAGGGAAGAAGCTAGAGATATCTTACAAGAAGTAATGGATGGACAAGAGGAATATCTCAAAGCCACAGCCGAAGACAATGACGCTGCTGAACTTGAAGAAGTCGTCGACGAAATGGAATCTGGCGCAGAAGAAGAATCGATGGAAGTGGACGAGTCAAAATTGAATTCAACTGAAGATGACGATGGAGATGAAAAAGAAGAAACGTTTGAAACTCATTTACCTACTCCATCCACATTTATAGATACTGTATTGTCTCTAATTGACTTACATTTGACGCTGTGGGACTCGACTCCTGAACCTGAAACACCAAGTGAAGAAGAACAATTGAAAGTTCGATCAATATTAGACAGAGCAAATCAAATATCACCACCTGGTAGACAAGCAGAATTAGATCTTTCTGAAGTTAAGGTTTTATTGAGTATGGATAATATAATATGGGAAATATATAAATCTCAAGCAAGACCTAATATGGGATCAGAAAACACACTCGAAGGTGCAATCGCAGCTCTATCCGCCATATTAGGTAGTTTAGATGTCACTCCACCTGAAGAATTAACTGTCAGACCTGAAATATTAACTATCTTAGCTGATACACATACAGTCGTCGGAAATAGAATGATGTTTTTGAATGTACATTTACCGGTTGGACCAAGTCCGTTAGCTCAACAAGCATGGTATCACTTTTCTCAAGCTACAACACATCTGGGAACAGCTCTTGACCTTCCCACAAGTGCGTCAACACCCAAAGAATTCAAGCCCTCAGTGTTATCATCGCTTAGTAAAGCAAGTTTATCAAGAGCTAGATTAGCACCTGTACATGATACAGCAAAACGGAATGTCGTTCAATTACTGGATAACGCAAGTACTTACGCAGCGAGAGCAGGTGAAGGTCTAGGATGGAAATTCCTTCGATTGGAAGGTTCAGCTCCACCGGCATCTACTGGTCTGAGCTTGAGTATAGGTGGAATAGGTGGAAGTGATACACCTTGGCAAGCAGGATGGGATACTGAATTACTAGCAAGAAATATTGTATTGCAACAAATGAGAACATGTCTTTACGCTTCGAAGCTTGACTTGTTGCCGGAAGAATCAAGGGAAAGGTACAGGAGTGGAATAGAAAAATCCTTGAAGAAATTGAAGAGTTTGATTGGGGAAAGAGCCTTGGAAAGTAAAGACGTCGAAAGGTTTTTGGCTGAGATAGAAGATGACGAAGGTCGTCTAGAAGATAGAGAAAGGGGTTGGTGGAGTGATACCTTTGCATGACGACAGCATTAAATGCCATGAGGATAGGGCGGTGTACGCTGTGCACTCGATACACAAATCAGGAGACAACATCAACACATATGATAGACACAGGGACAACTTGAATATCAAAACACTTAAATATAGCCGTCCCTGATGGCAGAGGGATGGGTTCTCACTTTTCACAGGTACTGCGGATGGGAATCACTTGGTAGTGCACACAAACATAGTATTGTGGCGTTGTTTAGTACCTTTGTGCTCGGATCTTATGCAACAACGCCATGTCTGTGAGATCAAAGTGCTGAAAGGAGTCAAAAGCTGAAACTCGCACAGTCATTTTCCCCATTGATGTCGGGTGCGAAGTATGAGAAAGGGGTCGCGATCTCATCTGGATTTGATCAAATGGCAGATTGACTGACCAATCCCCTCCGTAATGGCAGGATGATCTCATTGAATACATTCACAGAACCTCATCATCGCAAAGATTTCAACAGGAGGCCATGAGTATCCTGCCTACATCCTCCTTTACCTCTTGCTTTGTTCAGTCATGAGTACTGAAAAGTAAATCAGAATGTTCAGACCATGATTTTAGGTTCTCCCTATCAAACTATATTGACTCTGACAACGAGTGCTTTCCACTATCCACCTTTCGCATTGATATCGCAACGGGCTGTACCTCATCAACCTCATCTTTCACTACAGCTGCGTACATCTCCCACAGGAGCTGAAGACAAGGATCAGGATATGTATTCGAGAGATAGAGACAGACTATCCATTGATACGTTCACTATAGGGTTGGATAGAGATGCACTATTCTCTAGGAAGAATGATGTAAGCCATCCTTTTTGCCTTTCATCACCAGATAACGAGTACGATTGCTTACTTATCGTTCTATAGGTGGCGAATTTATTGAAGCATTTAGGTCCAGCTGTAGAGGATAGAGAAGAAGGGATAAGTTCAATATGTGATTATATCGAAGGGAAGAGGAGTAAAGGCAAGAATGATGAAGAAATCAGAAGGAAGTTAGGTATCTTGGAAGCTATGGTGAGTTTGGTATAATCTCTATCTTATCTTATTTTACTTTTGACTGTTCGCTCAGCTATTACTTGAGACTATGTTAACATTAATCTTGTTATAGGTTCCAGCTGGTTTAGGAGATGTGTTCGTCAATGGTTCGTTCGCCTTCTCCTCTGAATTCCAGAGTAGAGATCGGATTGTCTACTGATTCATTGGTTGTTATGGAATCTCGCAGCATCCCTACGGTCTGGCTTAGCATTAAAAATCACTCAGTGCCCTCCATTCCCGATACGACCCGTGCACAGAGCCAGAATATCATTATCATCAATGATGACCTCCTCGTCCTCCTCGTCGCGTCATTCTCTGGTACCAGTCCCCGTTCTCAGTTCAGCTATACTGGAGTCACATCCATGTTCAGCGTTGTCAGACTCCTCAGAGGAACCCTCTGCAGCAAATTCGTTATCTCCTACCTCAAATTATCCATCTTCATCATCTCCTTCCTCATCCTGCTTCTGTCGAAACTCACCGGACCATGGGATCTCACCACTACCACCTTTAACTTCCGACCCTGATTCCCCATCTACGCCTCTCACCTACCCATCAACATCATCTTTAGGTAGAGCTCCAACCTTGCTTAGTCCACTAGCATTAGGAGGTTGGGGTAGACAATGGGAGAGATCGTTCCTATTTCGAACAAAGCCACAATCAGATGGCAATAGGATTAATTTAGAAAGATTTCCTATTCCTCCTGAACATACTCCTTCACCTTCGATCCCGAGTCCAGATCGCAATTCAGATGTGAACTCTAGTTGTTCGATACCGCCTTCATCGTCTGCCTCATGGATCGAAAACAAGGAAAGACCAAAAAGATCAGTTTACGTCCATGCGTTGACTAAGGGAAAGCAAGTCCCATTACTGGGAATCGATGTTAACATATCACAACCACGTTCAAGCTATTTCATTGCAGGAGATATATCTCCCATCGACCCTGACCCAGGATATGGGGTATCACCCACCAAATCGGGAATGACAGAGAGAACTCTAGATCAATCATGGCTTTCAATCTCAGATGACAGTATGAACCTTCCTTCA
The DNA here is from genome assembly GCF_035658355.1 of Kwoniella shivajii. NCBI lineage: Eukaryota > Fungi > Basidiomycota > Tremellomycetes > Tremellales > Cryptococcaceae > Kwoniella > Kwoniella shivajii. The sequence continues at coordinate 762,913 of NC_085909.1, forward strand.
TCAAGCTTTGCCTCTGTTTCAGACGACTCTGAAAACAGGTGGGAATGGGAGGATCCGAGAGCACTAGACGATGAACAGAAGACTGTCACAGGTGTAGAATCAAGTAGATGGAGTGCTATTTGGTCTGATGTAAGTCGTTCCGTTCCGTATGCTTGTGCGTTTTGGAAGTCCAACGCCCGCGGCAATACAGTCAGAAGAGTGTAAGAGATCAATATTAACACTTCACATGACATATACATCTAGATGTCTTCAACGGAAATGCCCGATCAAGGTATATCACATCTTCCAACTGAAGCCTCGATGATCAGAGATGCCTATCTAGTGAGTCTGTAGTCATGTTATATGCCAAGCAGCACAGGGACTCTGACAGAGCGATTTCAATTGCAAATAGAACATGATCCAGCCTTCCAAATTGTCGAATATGCCAGGTCCCGAACAAGGGGATTCCCAAACATTACTGATGGCATATGCTTAATCTGCACAACGATGAGTATATTAGTAGAATCCCCGATATATACCGAGCCATTTTTCAAACAACAGAGCGATTTTACTTGTGCATGTTGTCATCGCATCGCATCGAAGTCGAATAGTTAGTGTCTTAGCTTCTGTACATTACCCCAAAATCAGTCTGGCCATTTAGCATGTCGAGAGCAAAATGATATACGAGTCCTCACGATGATATACGAACCTAATGATGATCAAATAATGTTAATCTACAACAACGATCCTACAAGTCCACGTTCCCTTCCTCATATGGTTCTATAATCTAGTCCTCGGGTGATATACCTTTAGGGGGCATCTTGATCCAGCCTGCTCTTTCAGCTAATTTATTCAAGATCCAACCGCTCAAACCCCAAATTTCCAATTGATCAGAAAGTTCACCATTCTCCTCTAAGCCGACTTTCCTCTTCCCTTCTCCTTCTCCTTGCCCTTCTCCTAGTCCTTCAGCCTTATCCGTTGAGGAGCGAGAGGAGGATGATGGCGGTATAACGTAATCTGAACACTGTATTCTATAATAAGGTTTATTTAGATCTAATCTGAAGTAATGCGTTTTTAGTTTTTCTGGACATTGTAAAACTGATAATGGTAAGGGTATGATGGAAGATACTTCATCTTCGTTAGGAACGAAAGATGATATAGGTAGTGACGGTAAGGTTTGTGGTATTGATGGGAATGGAGGTGGATCAGAATGGATGAATCCCTATTTGCGATAGATCGTTCAGCGGAGGTACTCTTATCGAAACTTCACCACATAAAGAATAGGATCTCATGACTTACAACAAAAGGCCATACTCTAGTCTTATTACCTAAGCTGTATTCAGGATCTAACATTCCTAATATCTCGATGTGATTCGGGGGTAACGCAAGTTCTTCTTGAGCTTCTCTCAAAGCAGTTTGAATAAGCGATTCGTCTGTCTACAACAAGAGAAAGTCAGTCAAGTCAGTCAAGTAGATGTTCGCAACTATGTCAAGCTAGACCAGACACTTACAGGATCTGCTTTACCTCCTGGAAAGCTATCAGTCGTTTGGCAATAGTAAGCTATCTGACCGATATACGATTGGACATTTATATAGAGATTACTCACCTAACTTCACCAGCGTGGACCCTCAGACCTCTTCCTCTGACTTCCATCAGTACATGTGGCTTCCCATTCAAGTTCATTAACGGTATCAATACCGCAGATTCGCTTGGTGTTTTTGTGAAAGATACATTATGAGCTGGTAACGGACGAGGTAATGTCGGAGGTATAAGTGATCTTCTCAATGTTCGCAATATAGAAGTGCAGAAGGGTTCTATCGTAGTCGTCATGTCGATTCCTGTGTGATCAAGCTAATGGACTGGGGGGAAGAGGAGGGAATGGGGGATTTAAGAATGAGACGTTCGTCATATCTTTATACTCTATAAGTAGTTCGTGGTTGTTATTGATCCTTCTTCATCTCGGACCGGATCAGCAGCAAAGCCGGTAAATCCCATTACAATTACATTTATATAAAAGCGGATCAAAAAGTCCCAATCACACCCGGTTAAAAGGTAATGCCGATATAGCACAAACCAATTGATGCATGGTTTACACGTGGCACTTCGCGTCTCGGTATGTGAGATGATATCTTGTTTCCTTTTTAGCTGTCATCATCAAATCACCAGTTCCATTTCAGCCATCACTATATCTCCCTCTCCTCCAACATCCACAGAGCGACAACAATACTGGAAACCTTCATCAATATCGAGAGGTCGACATTGCGAGACTGTCGTAATTGCTGTACTCACTCAGTAAAACCGAGCATCTAATATCACTTCCGCGCAAAACAAGTTAAACATCACTCTCCCATCTCAGCATGTCAATTTCAGTGACATCACCTATGAGTGATGAAGAGCAGAAGCTACTGGATTATAGAAACGCAACGAACTTCAGGTCTGTCAAAAGAGCTGATCCATCAGTGGCGCAGATATTGGACACAAGTGTATATTCAGTGATATACAATTATGACGAAGGAAGTGGGAAATGGGAAAAACAGAAGCAGGAAGGACCCTTATTTGTTGTTAACAGGTGAGTCGTACCTTTCCTTCTAGCGTACCTCCCTTCTTGGAACGCTGCTGATAATGTGTCGTCCCTGCTGGATCAGAGACAAGTCCCCCGAATGGTCACTGTATATGTTAAATAGACAAGGCCTGAAGAATCCCGCTATACCTCTGATACCTGGAGAAATGAAATTGACAATCGTTGATCGAGCAATGTTACAGGTGGCCAGAAGAGGTGATAGTGAGTTTCTTTCTTGCAGCTGTCGAAACCACGGCAAACGGGACAGCTGAGGGGTCAACACCCATTCGCAGAACAACGAATAGGAATTTGGTTCTCGGAGGGTCCAGAAGCTGTAGATCGATTTCGAACGACTGTCTTAGGGTAAGTTGGGCTTCATCTCACATCCTACATCCACCTGAAATGATATGGTTTGCAGGATATGCGGAGAGCCTTCAAAACGACCTGATTTGCCAAATGTCCTTTCCTCACCAGATAATTCGGCTGCTCTACCTACACCTGTAAATGAAGATGGTTTATCGAGGTTATTCGCTGGACTGATCAAGGTATGTGTTGTCCTTGCTGATCGAAACCTAGCTTGGTAAACCTGACACAGAAATTCTAGTCTCCTCCCATTCAATCTCCCCCTGTTAGACAAGCTGTACCTACCCCTCCAACGAATACAACGACGATAACGACTGCTACGACTTCAGCCACATCGAATGAGCCCATCTTATCTGCCAATGTAGCTCCTCAACTACCCGCAGCTGTATCTATACCGACTCAAGTGAACAGTCACACTCAGGCACAGCTACCTATCTCGCCTCCTCCTCCACCTCCAATGCATTCACCTCCTGGCCAAACCGCTGATGATCTACTAATGAGTATATTGGGTTTTGCTCCTCCTCCCACCCCGCCACAACACCCACAAGAACACCAACAGCTGCCACAGCAGCAGCAACAAATACATCAGCACCAAGTCAGCCCCGCAGTGCCAGTACAATCACCTCATCCTATGCAAAACATCCCTCCTGCACCTTATCCACCTGCTCCTGAAATACATCAATTCCCCGTACATCAATTCCCTCCGCAATTTCAACAGCAGCAATATCCACCTCAAATACATCATCGACCAACACCACCTCCCACCCAACAATTCTCTCCTTCAGTCCAAGCTCAACAACCACGTTATCACAGGATTGGAGATGCATCATTCGCTCAAACCGTCGCTTTACCATCTCCCCATCAGTCTTCGGTGATACCTTCCCCTGCTATATCGTCCATTACCCCAGGTACAAGAACTCCAAATGGTTACAAAATCAATATAGAATCCAGAAATATCATGTCAGAAGCAGTCGTTGACGGCGTAGAAAACAGAGAACGAGACGAAGGATTAACAATCGCTGGTATAGGATTAGGAAAAGAAAACAGAAAAATGGAATTCAGGAGAAGATTAACGGATTTGATCTTGGTATGTCTCACTTTTCCATGGGCGACCATCAAACGTATGAGACTGATATTTTACCACGAATGAATAGACCGATGAGAGATTCGTGGATGAATTGTGGGAAGCTTATTTGAACAGAATGAGTAGGGTCGCTCAAGGTGGAGGATGAAAGACGATCAAGTCTCTGCGCCTTGTTTTCCGGGGTGGGATAGGAGTCACTAGAAACGAACAAGACAATCGGTCTTCGCAGGATTGTGGAGTGAAGTGCTTTGTGAATCTAGCATGACAGAGGTGCATCGAGTCGGAGAAGCGGAAGATATGGGTGGAGGAGCATCGCATCACTTGGTTCTATGGTTGGAGTAGCTTTTTTTTACCTTTTTTTTGGGCCTACATCCGCATACATCAGCGATCTAGAGATGAGGACCTCCTGTACGAGTCCTCTTCGCCCCATGCATTGACCATATGCTGCGAATCACAATGCTAGAAGATTGCCAAGTACTCGTAGAGTATAGCAACTCTGATTGTGTCTGATCCTCCCATTTAGTCGCGTGTATCAGATAAAGTGCGTGACGCGGGGGAAGTGTTATTTGCCACGGTTTCACATTCCCATATATATATCTATATATATATAATTGCTATCTCATCAATCATCAAAAACACTCAAATCCGAAGTCATTGACTGAGCAAGCATACCTCAAGAGAAAAGAATCAACCCTCTTTCTCCCCCTTCAGCCTCTCGGGGAGCATCAACCGAAATCATGTCTCTGCCACTTCATTTACGATCATACCGCGAGAAATCAAAGGATGAGCTCTCTCGTGATTTCTTCAATGCACCTTCGCAATCATCTTTACCGGGACCCTCAGATCCTCCATCAGTGGTAAAACTGAGAGAGAGACCTTATAAGAATGGTCAAGAAGAATTACAAGGAATGGATATCAATGCTGTTATATCAGTGGAAGGTAAAGAGGAGGTATACGTGAGTACATCCTAAATGTTCACTGATCTTTTCAAAAAAAACAACAGATTGGAGTAGACAACAGACAAAGCGCTGATGTTTGCTCGTGCATCGCGAACTGAACTATAGGCCGGTCGATTGAGTCTACTGCCACCTTTTCTATGTTTTATAAGCTTAGATAGGAAAAGCTGCAGATGTACTATCCCTCTATACACAATCAGAAGAGTCGAAAGGTGAGCTTATGACTATATTGGACGTGAAAGGAATCATACTGACTGGATAAGATATTTAGACTCAACTCCAGAGCTGGTGTATTCGCTTTGTCTCTTGCAACATGGCATGGTATGAGAATTGTGAGCTATGATTTGACCTATATAGTGTGAATTAACCTGATGAGAATTACCTGGTATAGATCCTTCAACTTACTTCGCTCTTACCTACGGCTGAACATTTCGCTATTCTCTTGAGGGATGCATTGAAATCGCAAGTACGTGGACACATGCTTCTTTATACGATCGTTCAAATTTGGTGGTGCTTTCATACTTATGATTCGAATCCATGTCTAGCTGTCTGCAATGAAACAATTAAAACCATTCTTACCATCAATGTATTCAGAATACCTATTATCCTCACCTGTATCAACGGCAGCCGGCGTGCAATCAACCTCAGATCATCTATTATTAGGTACGGAGCTGGGTGAAAAACAGACAACGACGGCAGTAGCACATGATGGTGAAGGAGATTTAAGAGGTCCAGGTGGAGAAGGAAAGGGTATATATCAAAGAGGTTTGGGTGAACACTTTGGTTTTCCAGGTGATGCTAGAAAAATGAGAGAAAGAAGTAAAATGAAGTTATGGAGAGAATATTTCATGAGTAAGTGACTTCCGATATGATTTCTCACGCGAAGTGCCTCCTGTAAATCGCGCATACAATTATGCTAACGATATTGAGCAAAAATAGTTCATGGCAGAAATTTAACTTGTATGCATGCATCCTTGAGATTCTTCGGACCACACTGACGAGCTCTGATTCTTGTAGTACTGCGTTATCCACCTTTTCAAAGATTACTTCAGGTTGGTTTACCCTCGAGACTGAGAGGTGAATTATGGGAAGTGATGTCTGGATCAGTTTGTAAGTTCCCAAATCAATGAGCACATTGGCAGCTCCGTATCCTTCTTTCATCTTCATCACGACTAAGTATATGCTTGATTCGTAGATCTTCGATTCTCGAATCCCGAGACGTATGGTCTTCTTCTTTCACAAAACGCAGGAAAGCAATCTCAATCGACGGATGAGATTGAGAAAGATTTGAATAGATCTTTACCGGAATACAAAGCTTATCAAGCTGAGGAGGGTCTGGCTAGATTAAGAAGAGTTCTAGTAGCTTACAGTTTCAGGAATCCGGAACTCGGGTAAGTTTACCCCCTTCTAATCCTTTTCCAAGAGGTGTACGCTAAGTCACGACGGGTCGTGTAGATATTGTCAAGCCTTGAACATTGTGGTCGCCGGCCTACTGATGTAAGTTAGCTGTTTTACCACCAATCCTGTGATTGAAGCTGACGATGTGTATAGCTATATGTCAGAAGAACAGGCGTTCTGGTTATTGGAAGTTCTCTGTGACCGGATTTTGCCAGGTTATTATAGGTAAGTTAGAAATAGAAGGAATGTAGGAATGATTAGCTGACCACCATTTACAGTCCATCGATGGAAGGTACTCTTCTGGACCAAAGAGTGTTCGAATCACTAGTACATCGATGTTTACCTATGATTCAGGAACACTTCGTCTCGGTTGACGTGCAGATATCAGTTGCCTCTTTACCGTAAGCTTTCATGCCCACATTAGTTGCTGGATTAAGCTTGTACCAGCTAACGTTTATCTGTCTTTAGCTGGTTTCTGAGTTTGTACATCAATTCCATGCCACTCATTTTCGCATTCAGAATAGTGGATTGTGTCTTAGCTATGGGTGTGAAGGTGCTATTCCAAATCGGTCTCGGTGAGCTGATCATAGCCGTGTTTTGCTTTACATAGCAGCTGATCACACGTTTCTTCTCAGCCGTTCTCAAGATAAATGGAGAGGCCCTACTCGAGGTCACCGATGATGGAATGTTCATCAACCTTATGAGGTCATACTTCGCCACTATTGGTGATTCAGCACATCCTGATCATCCTGATCCACGAGTACGAGCAATCACGAATTTCCAAGAGTTACTAGTTGTCGCATTCCGAGAATTCAACGTAATTACAGATGACACAATAACGGCCGAACGAAGAAGACTTCGAGCGATCATATCTGATGAAATCGAAAAATTCTCCAAGAGAGCTGCAGTAAGAAACCTGAAGAATATAGGCAGATTTAACAAAGAGCAAATCGGCATTATATACGATCATTATTTCTCTGCCATATGCTCACCTGAAGCTGGACCTTCAACATACACGGGGAACGCTTTACCTGGAGATCAGTTCGATCAACCACGAATACAAGTTGATGCTCAAGGTCGAGTAGAAACTAGAATAGATCATAGAACTTTTAGAGTTTTCTTATCTCAGTTGGCCACTTGGGCAAGAGAAGAAACTGTTACTACAAACGCATTCATACAAAGAACGGATAGGAGAGTAGCGGATCATGAATTGATTGATAGGTAAGCTGATTTCTTTTTCAACATGGGCAAGTGATGAAAGACAACGGTTGGAGCTGATTTTATCTCTACTTGTACAGATTATTCTTCGCTTGGGATTCACAGAATCAAGGAACTTTATCGTTACAAGATGTCGTACTTGGTTTAGATAGGGTAATGACGGCTGGATTGATGGAATCGATAGAATGGTTCTTTGAATTGGTAAGTGATCCCTCATTGTATGGCAGACCATCTTCCAGGCTGACGGCTTGATACAGCATGATAAAGATAAGGATGGGTATTTGACGAAAGATGAGGTCATACAATTATCGGAATCACTTCTTGTAAGCTAGCCACCTCTCACTTATTGCCGAGTTTCAGCTTACATAGCGAATAGTTCATCTTCCGAAATGAGCCTGGAGACATATATCTTGCTGCTGTATCGAAGTTTATCCTCAATGCTTATGACTTTGGCGATGCTACTGCTCCTGAGGGAAGCGTGGATGAAAAGGTACCCATTAATGGAGATAAAGAGACTGCTTCCGGAGCAAGGGAGAGGTCAAATTCGTCTGCTGGACCGCATAATTTGCCATATCTCAGTGAGTTGCGGCCGCGTCGCAGCTATACACCATCTCTAGGCCATGATCTTCTGACAGACTACTTCTTGTGATAGACCTCGCTACATTCCGAATGGTCGTTCTAGCCGACGAATTGCTTGAGAACTTCTTTGCCAGTGATTTGACCGCTTCCTTCCAATTGGAGCAGACTGGAGACGAGGATTATCACCAAGCACACCAAAGGTCAGAAGGTCTTTTAGGCGGACTGATGAACCTTGTAGTGACGAACGAGTGAGTAATCTTTTTTTTCCGCAGAATGGGGAGCGCAACGAATTGGCACAGCTGACATATAGTAACTCTTCACAGAAACAAGAATCGTCTGAACCGACTTGCAGATGGATTCGGAGCAGCATTAGGCAAACATGCTGAATGGCGTAAACCATCCTTATCCAAGACATCCGATCAAACAATATCACCATCACAATCAACAGATTTACGTGCGCGAGAATCTTTGTTGACACCTGCTCAGCAAGCTGGACAATTCCAGAGACAAAGATCACACTCGGCGGTATCTACGACATCGACTAAGACTGTCGATTCAACCGAGACCGCAACACCTGATGAAAAGAGATCGCTCGCACAAGTAGAAGCTAGGTATAGGGAAGAAAGCGAAATGGTAAAAGCTGCGCAAGAAGCAGTGATGCACAGACCAAATTTCGCTATTGATGCAATTGGTGACAGTGATGATGAAGGTGAACCAGAAGGCGATGACGAAGGTGTCATGGATGAGGTAAATAGGTTTCATTGTTTCCCTGAAAATTCCAGGCTGATGATTTGTTCAAAATACAACAGGTCGAAGCATTCCTCAAAGCTCATGGAGCAGATGATGAAGGACTCAAAGGTGAACAAAAGAAAGTTGCAAATGGTGCGTTGATCTCGCGTTCTTGCACGATTCCCTCAACCACATCAGCTGACAACAGAAACTGTAGACCTGCTCACGGCTGAACCGATGGGAAAAAAAAAGCCCACGGGTGATTTAGTTGATCTGTAATATGACAAATACAAGTTTATGGTAAATCAATGCGGATCTCCCTGATTTTTTTATTGATCGCCTTCTATTGTGCAGGCATCTTTTCTTATCTTTCGATGTGCCCTCATTCCGTGCCATGCACTTAGATATAGGTCGCAAACATCCTAACCCGCTTCATCGAATTTTAATTTTACGTTGTACCATACCACATGATGATCCAGATTATATTCTGCTTGATGCAACGAATTCAATTAGAGACGCTTTTCACTTTCGATATAGCCTATGTGCAGAAACCCAATTTTCGACTGATGACATGCATGAAGGTACCAGTAATTTCGTTTCGCTAAAGATGCATGCAGATTCAGATGATTATGTTCTATTATACATTGATATAGCTGACTAATATATTGAGTGGGGCATTACCTATCCTACGTAATCGACAACAAGAACGTCTTTTCCTTCCCAGATACAGATTTCATAAGCCAACATCAACAATAGCTGACCGAGAAAATCAACTAAAGCTGAATGTATAGGGAGCGTATAGGAGCTATCATAAGGAGATAATGGCATATCAGCGAGAGTTTGCTCATGGACTCAGACTATGATTGAACTTACTCTGGATCTAGATCTTTTGACCAGAAAAATAACGTCATCCGATGCGCTAGCACTAGTGAGATACCGGTCTAATGATTTCACAACTATTAGTGTCCAAGTCGTCCATGAAAGCGATATGATCATGGATCAAGAGGGGAGGGTAGGGAAGGGAATGGAAATCTTAACATACAGTGAGAGCATAACAAACCCAACCAGCCCAACTTAGACTCAGATCAATCCATCCTGCCCAACTAACGAAAACCAGAAAAGCAGCTTGACATGGGAAAGCGATTAAATACAGTGTCATTGCAGATTGAAAAGGTGTCATCCCTTCTTGGTCAGTTGATTTTCCGAAATTTCTAGGACTGGTTGTGTTGATTTCAGTCTGTTGTTGGCGCGGATGCGGATGTGAATGCGGATGTAAGAGCGTATGAAGTGATGTCGATAGTCTATTAGCATGGATAGCACCTATCGATCCAGTAAGACCTGCATTGCAATTCAGTCAAGTCAGCCATACTACCATCCTTTTTCTGCTATGCTAAGGATAGATTGGAGTCAACTTACCAGTCATCGAAATCGCTAACAAAGCAAACCCACGATACTTTCCAACACCTTTAGCCAAGACCATCCCTGTTCCACTTGAAATAAGCATTGCTCCAATCTACGCCCAATCACCCCAGTCAGCTTCGTATCACCCCATATAGGCATAGATCTCAATTGTCGTGTTTGGCAACAAGAAATCTGATCTGCACTCACCAAGGGGAGCCAACTGCCTCTGGCAACGTTTTTGACCCACTTATTCTTAATCACTCGTCTGGTGAACCAACCTGCGGCTATCGACATTGTTATGACTGCCAAGAGGGGTATGACGGTATCCATAGTCCCTACAAGAGCGGTACCTAATAAGGCGAGAATGAACAAAGTGAGGAGGTCACCGAGACACGCAGCGACGGGTGGTGTGATGTTGTCTGTGATCGAGAAGATAAGCGAGGATTTCAAGCACGAAAGAAATGGTTGTACATTGGTATGCCTCGAGGCATTAACATGGGTGCTCGACTTACCTGGATCAGCACCCCACCATCGCGCTAAAATGATCAGACTACCCATGAAAGTACCTAGAACAGCACTCGATATGCCTGCTGCACCCATTCCAGTAGCTAGAACCATCACTAATTGTTTCCAGCCGGGTCTCGTATAGCCTTCATGCCATTCTTCACCTGCCATTGCTAAGCCTGGATCTAGAGGTTCGGAAGGTTCTCCCGGTCTAGTAATGTTGAGATATGCAAGAGGATTACTCGGAGAGGAAGATGGTGATAATGATCCCGGGTTAGGTGTATCACCCAAACGATGAATGGTTAACAAACCTAGTATGAATGAAATCATAGCTGCCAAAGAAGATATCAATAAAGCTTGTAATCCCAATAAAGTCATATTTGCAATCAACATTTTTCTTCTCGTTAATCTGTGATCTAATTCTCCTATATTTGCTGATGTACCTAATCTTGCTGATAAACACATTTCTAGATTTCCTTTTAAATTTCCTATCATAGGTACCAATATGAACAATTCATCGACTCGACGAAATACCCGCCATCGAGCTAGATGTTCCAGTAATTCACCGGTGAATACTAGTCCGATCAGAGACAGTAGGAGGGACGGCGTTGACTGTGAGATTGGGGTGAGGGGAATAGTGGAGTCGGTGGAAGAGAGGAGAGTATAGAGGATAGCGAAGGGAAGACGAGAAGAGAGGAGAGTATAGAGGAGAGGAGAGGAGAGGAGAGGAGAGGAGAGGGGAGGAGAGTAGAGAGGAGAGGAGAGGAGAGGAGAGGAGAGGAGAGGAGAGGAGAGGAGAGGAGAGGAGAGGAGAGGAGAGGAGAGGAGAGGAGAGGAGAGGAGAGGAGAGGAGAGGAGAGGAGAGGAATCAGCAATCGCACAAGCTGTCGTAGAAAAATACAATTTACCTCTAACAGAAGGCTTCTCAAATCTTTCCATTTACCCAGCTTTTTGGTACTTCTCTGTAATGCTTCTTCCGATTCAATGAAATCCAACTTGCCTTTAATCGGTCTCGTCTGATTCTGATTCCAATCGTCCGTATCGGGAATTGTATCGAATAAACCGTCTTGTTGATCTTGATTCAATTCATATTGTTCCATCTCCCTTATCTTACGTTCATGCTCCTCCTCTTCCTCATTCTCGTTGTTGGGTAACGCTTTCGCTTTCCCTTTCCCTTTCCAAGGTGAAGTATTACCTTTCCAAATTGGAAAAGCACTTTCATCTTCAATTCCATCGACTCCTATACCTTGTCTTGCTGAAGATCCACTCGCATATCCCGCGTTTCCATTGAATGCTGTCCCGTTTAATCCTTCATCTGCACTATGAATCGGCTTGTAGTTCTCGTAATTTGGGGTATCTGAAGTCGATCCAATAGTTATCGATGCGAGTCTTTTAGCTTGTCTATAATGTTCAGATATATCCCTCTTCAGTATTGGGGACATCGTTATCTCGCTCTTAATTTACGCTTCTTTCAGTTATACCATTTGTACAGGGAGATATCAAGAAAGCAAACGAAAGTTTGTCGAGATTGTCAAACAACGATGCATGTCTTGGTGGATGATATCGATTCCAATCTCTTTTTCAAACATCTCTGCCATTGATTGAATCCTGGTTAAAATGATCACGTCAAAACAACAAAAACACGTGGCGTACCGGTAATCCGATTAAAGCCAATTCTTCTTCTGTTGTCCTCAGGCAAAACTTGATACTATGCATGATGACTTATTAACAACGTATATACACAAATATACAGAAGGGCTAATTGATATAAAGAAGCAGGGAATGAATTCGGGATTTCATTTGAGGGGTGATAGTACATTGTCGGTATGGAATTTTTCAAGAAGTTGGTATTTAAGACATATCGAAACCTGCACCGGATGTAATAGCTTGTAGAAGTTTGATTCGAAGTGCATTTTCAGTCTATGACAACTCGTCAGTCAATTCTGTATAGCACGGAATGCAAACCTTTCCTCTGCTCAGTTTTACTCACGGTGTAGCCAGGTAATTTCAGGAGGTTGAAACATGAAGCTAACAGAAGCTACATCAGCGGAAATTCATTCCGGTATACAATTGCACCAGACTTACATGCCGTAGGTAATCGATCTGCATCAGCTCCGTTAAATTTCACTCCAAATTTAGGATTGAGGTATGCGAATCCCAATCTGAGAGTATTTTGGTCAGTCAATATTTGATATGGTAGGCCATATAATCACTCACAGAGGTGGTCTCGAACAACTAGTGACAAATCGTAATAAAGCTCTTCTTTGTTCATGAGAGAATCCCTTAACGACTTTCCAGAAAAGTCTAGGAGTGATATCATTCGGGAAACCATCGACTGAACAATGTGCCCGCAGATCATCGATATCGATTATAGTCTGTCACGCTGAACATCAGCTATTGCCCTTCATCGTTGGCAGATTGATTGATGTGAAATTGTCACTAACCTCTTCGCCACCAATAAGCTGTTGTAATTCCTGTTGATCAAACATTCGCAACCCTGTGCGATTAGGTCAGCTTCCTTCTGGGCCAATATGCGTGAGAAAGCTGAAACATACATTTCGCATCTATGAGTTCCGATAAACCGTTAAAGAAAGCTTTACTCTGAGCGGCAATCTGCCTATCAAGCTTATATTTGCATACAAGCTGGATATCTGGAGATGATACCATGTCAGCTTAACAAAGAAGACATAAAGACGAGTATAGCTAGTCAACGTAAACTCACATTCATGCCTATTCTCAGCGGTTACAGCGATTTCTGATCCATTGTGAATCAGATCAACCGTGTGCTTTACGCCAAATTCTGCGTGACCACACTTATTAGATACCCCTCTGGATGATCAAGTCATGATAGCTCACCATCTTCAGTTATAGCGAAGTTCAGAGCTAATTCCTCGGGTCTAGGATAATTTTTGAGGACTGTAGTCGACCTCATCAGCAATGACTGATATATCAAGAATCATTCCGCTTACTGATTAAACCCTTGTATAATTCCTTATCTAACGAATTCAGATCATCGAGATACGATTGTCTGCCAAGCCATTTCGCCACTGCGGTCGGAAGCCATCAGCTTACCGTGCATCGCAGCTGGGCGCGCGGTGAAGCTGACTCACAGAAGAAATCGGCAAAGGAGACATCGACAAGAATACCTTCATACATTGCTTTGCCGAGAATTTGACCGATCTGCAGCGTTATCATCAGCTTTGCCCCTACGAACGTAAGCGTTCGATCAAAAAGCTCACAAATCGGTACCAGTTCAATTGATGTGCTGTTAGAATCAATCAGCAGTTGTCGCGAGTTCGGTATAATTCGATTACTTACATTCGGTAGCGTAAGAATGGGGATTGGGATATAACTCATTTTGATCAGTAGCGAGCCATAAGCCTCTATTCGTATCAAAGACCTCTTTAGAGAGACTATCAAGGCGATGAGTAGATTGTTTAGCTCATTCGATGACATTATGATAGGGTTTTGGTATGGCTCACTTCGTTAGAAATTCCTTGAACAGTCCACCGCCATCAATACCAGCTTCTGTCAAGCCATACCTGTGATCACACGGATATCAGTCTGAGACCTATTTTCCCTTCTCATTGCAATCATCAGGGGAAGGGATGGAGGATAGACTTACTGATCCACAAATGTAATCTCAATTCTACCCTTTAATGCAGGTCCAAGTTCACCTAATTCATCAAAGCCATCTTGAGCAATATTGGTTCTTCTGATCTTAGCATAATTCCTATGTCTTCTTCCGTGATATTCGATTCCTAATCTCTGCTGATCGGATCTGCATTCCAGTATGTCAATGATTGTAGTCCTGGAAAGGTGTACATGAAGAAGAAGAGAGGACTCACTCTATGAACTTCCTGAAAACTTCTAAACGAGTTTGGAATGGTACACTCATTGGTAAATTATTCAGTAAGCCCAATCTGGGTGATATATATGCCATTTGTCTTTTCGTGAACCTTTGTCTTGCTCTTGCCCATCTAGGCAGAGTAGTCGAATCATTCATCTCGATATCACCGTCGTCATTCGCTGAAGTGAGTTCCGCATCTTCGTAGCTACAATATAACACGTAGATCAGCATTCATTTTTGGCATGTATTTTCTCTGTGAGACTGGATAGCTTACACTGCAGCCTCGACGAAACCCTTCATGTCCATCTGGGAGCGCATGACCCAGAAATCAGGATCCGCAAAATTGCGTCGAGCACTATACCAACGAGTTGATCAGCTTGACAATTTCATGTGTGTGACCTCAGCTGAGTTGACTTACTTTCGCTCGACAACTCTTACTACACCGCGCGTGAACAATCCTCTGACTTCCTCATTTCCCATAGACTGTTCTTTCGAGGTACCGGGAATCGAAGAAGTGGCCACACCATTCATATACCCCCAGAAGGCTAGATCCCTCCAAACAGCAGCCAAATCAAGTATTTCATCTGTTGTAAGAGCGTTGGATGCAGGTGTGAAGAATTCATCATCGGGAGTTAAGAGTAGGTAGTGATTGTACATATGCGTAAGGAGTAACAGGGGTGGGGCGACCGGATCTGAAGTTGCAAGGTGGACATCAGCATGTTAGAGTCCAGCATGGGGGAGCCAGAGCTCACTGATATTGAAGGTATCCCATGATTCCCTCTCAGCCGCATTAACCCATTTGCCTCTTACACCTTCTCTCCATATCCTCTTGGTTAGACCTCTACCTTTTTCTCCCTCGGTCAACGAATCAAGTATTGCTTCCCACTTCGGACTACCTCTAAAAGCAGAAAGAAGTCCGACGCAGAATGTTGCAAAATCAGATAATATACTCTTGGGCGCACGAGAAGAAGGTGATATTATGTGTGAAGTAAGTGTTGATATATGTTGAGGTGTAGCTAAAATAGTGAGTTTATTTGATATATTGCTTGGAAGTATCTGACGTCGTGGTTGGATGTGACGAGTCGAAGAAGGTATGATTGAAGGTTGTTCGGTGTTTTCTTCTTCATCATCTTCACTTTCATCTAAAAGTGGTAATGGTTCATCATCATCTTCCATTAATCCATCAACCCATTTACCCCAACCTTCTTCTACACCACTGAGGACTTTCCCGATAACGTTCATCCAAACGCCTGCCCCTTCAACTCCATGTCTAGCTAACATTTCTCCCGTGATACCGAATGTAGCTAGATTAGCTAAGAAACAAGTTTTACCCATTTCCGACGATAATCTCCCTTGATTCAGAATATGAGTGTTTTGGGATGTATAAGGGAGTAGCAGGGTGAACAGGTTAAGATTTGTTGACAGGTGCATCAGAGCTGGTATGGGCAGTGAAGAAGGTAGTGTCGGGATTGCAAGTAGGTGATTGATTAACGGTGCGATCAATGGTGATTCACCCGATGGCGGAATCAATGAAAATGGAGCTGTGAGTAAGCGGATGAGGGGAATAAGAGAAGGTTGTTTCTTCTTTGGTAACTGGTTAAATAATAAATCAGCTATTCAGCTCACTATGAATGACAAGCTTATTACTCACATTCCTAGCTATCAACTTCTCCATGCTTTGTACTATTTTCTCTACCCACTGCTTGCCTTCGACAATACCTACTAAAGTTTCTTTGGCATATAGCTGAGCATCGTTCGGGAGCTGAACATATGATTTAGGATCAAAGATGACTTCCATTGCCAGGAGGAGGAGAGGAGTTTTGTTTGAGCTATGTGAAAGTCATCAGTCAGCACTTCTCATGGACGCTAGTCACCACGAATGAGAAAAGGCCAATTGGCACGGTAGATGATACTTACGTTGGGTCTATATTGACCAGTTCCAAAATCCGCATACTGAGCAGTCCCAAGACGATTGACCAATCTTTATCTTGATTTAACGGCTGAATCATTCTATATACACGGTCTGACATAATTTGCGATCATCAGCTATTCACTTTGAAATATGAATCTCCTTAAGGCAACTGTAATGAGACTTACCATCCTTTTTCAACCCTAATTCACACCATCTTTCCATTAAGTTTTTAACATTTTCTTTGTCACTTCCCCAGCCTTTCGCAGTCAGAAGCATCAATCCTCTACCTATCTTTCCAACTTCATTTTCATCATTCAACGCTATCACCAGATCCCTCTTCGTTTTACATGATGCTCTTCTACCTCTCCATACTTTTTGGATCTTCAGAGCTGATATTTCTTCTTGACGCTTTTGTTCTCTTGCTAGCCTCTCAGCTTTGATCTTATTCAGTAAAGCTGATGAAGAAGTGGATTGCGAAGTCGATAAATTTATATCATTGTATTTTGATGAATTTGAAAAATCTGGATCGAACATTTCGTATGAGTGGACTGTCAAGCGACCACAAGCCCCGATCTATATATACTCGGGGGGAAGGTCCTATATGAGCAGTCACCCAGTCCTGGAGATGTATCTTTTGTCTGAGTGTGATAATCAGTTGCAAGCAAAAGAATGAGGTGATCAATAATAAACTGCACCTACGAAGCATCATTCTCGGTTTTTGTTATCGCCCTGTGCACACGTCATCACTTTACAAAGCTCTATTTCGGTTTGCCACCAAAGCAATCGATGAAGGAGTAACAGGAATGAAGGAGTACTTCACGTTAATGACACCTCGTTTGCTGAGAGTGAGACAAAGCTACAACTGCAAGCCAGCTGCTGGTGATGGACATGATATTAATTGTTTTATTCATCTCATCATAATCTTCTTCCACTATAATCAACATGTATATAGAAACAAGTTCGACCAAAGCGATCATCGTCATTCTTCATTTTCCTAATCTACTACACACATAACATCTACGAGAACGAGAAAGGTGAGGAAAGCGACCGAGAAAAGACGGTGTTATGCACAAAAAGATTGAGAAATTTGCTATGTAATTGATGCGAGCGGTGATTGATTGGAAAGAGCGTGAGTGTGTGATATGTATGTATATGTGTGAGAATGAGAAGGTAAAAATGAAAAAGAAAGATATGTAACCCCAAATCAGAAAAATCCAGAAATCTATTCTCAAGCTTTCTCACCAATCAATACTGCAGTTTCGCCCCTTGAATCTGCTCTAGTGATTTTTTCAAGAGAATGTGATCGACCCAACAATCCAGGTCTGACATCTGGAACGGTAGAGACGATTCGGTATCTTTCACTTGGAGGAACGGATAAAGTCCATCGGTCAGCTTGAACAGCTTGAGGTTGACCGAAAGGAGCTTTAGGTACCGGACCTTGTGAGTTGAGTTGAGTTTGATGTAATCGGTGGTCCTCGTCTTGATCAGCCAAAGATTGAATATCAACTGACGAAGCGGAAGCGGAAGATACAGGTGAATTGGTAGCTGATGAAGCAACTGATTCGGCAGGTCTTGACTTCAATGATTCAACTTCCATTCCACCGTCAAGGATACCAACACGCATCATGGCGAGTAAGTTATGGGCGGCATTGGAGTGGTCGTATACACCACCGAAGAAGGCAGTAGTAGCGTCGGTACCGATGGCTCTCTTGATCAAGTGAGCACCACCTGGGTGATCCTCGATGAAGGATGAACAATCGTGGATGAAACCGTGAACAGCAATCAAAGCTCGCTCTTGAGATTCAATCTTGAAATCGTCCCAGCTGATCACGGGAAGTTGGTTTGACGATTGAGGCCACTTGAGTTGCTCGGCCTGTTCTTGTAGTTGTTGAAGCTTCATGGTGTACTGACCTTTCTTGATTTCGTTGTCAGGGAATCGCTTAAGGTGAGAGGCGAGTTTGAATTGAGACATAGTCCAGATGAACCATTTGGTTGGGTCGTATTGGTACCATTTGATAGCATTTCGGAAATCCATGGGGAATTGATGGTGGAAATTGTGGTAACCTTCACCAACAGTGCAGAGAGCGGTAATGAAGTGGTCTCGAGGAGTGTGCTTGTTGTCAAATGGTTGTTCACCAAGCCAGTGTGCAAGAGAGTTGACACAGAAAGTAGACTACAAAGAATTATTGTCAGCTCAAACCGCCCAGTCCCCGCCATATTTAATACTTACATGATGAACGAAACATAATCTAGCAGCTCCAGCGAAAAAGAATCCACCCCACCAATCTCCCCAACCGAGGCCAGCAACAACGGTAGGGACGATGAAACCCATAAGGAAAAGCAAGGGAACAAAGTTCTTGTGTTGCCATCTAACGACCTTGTTTCTAGATAAATCGGAAACATCGGCGGAACCGATCTTTGTTCGAGGTGCGACAAGCATCCACCCAACGTGAGCATGCCAGAAACCTTCATGGGCAGAGTAAGGATCCAATTTAGTGTCGGTGTATCGGTGATGAGCTCGGTGACCTCTCGACCACCATTTGATGGAGCCTTCGACTGCACCAGCACCAGCAAGCGCTAACACGAACTGAAGGGGAACAGAAGCGTTATATGAACGATGAGCCCACAATCTGTGGTAACCAGCTGTGATACCGAGACCGGTGAAGAAATAGTAGACAACACTAACGCAGGCTCAATTAGCTTCGATACCCCATCAAGTAGTCAAATGACAGATAACTCACCTCCAAATAGCGGTCTTGCTGTTCCAAGAAGTAGTGAAGATGCCGTAGATGGCGATTGTCGGTGTGAGGGTCAACGCCAAGAAAGAGATCCACTGGATATTCTGGAATAAGGTTTTCCATGTATACGGTGGAAGAGACTTTTGGTGTTCAAGGGTGTAAGTGACATAGTTGTCAGGGATATGTCGATCTGAAGGTTCAAATGTGGGTTTGATGTTCTTGATCCCGGCGAGTTTATTGAAAGCTAACAATATCGGATGAAAGTCAGTACTATTGAGATGTTGGCTGCGGTTGAGAAACTGAAACTTACAGCTCTCCTCTTTGTCTGGTGTGGTGGGTTCGAAAGCTGGGTCAAGCTTGTCAACGGGAGAAGGTCTTCGCTCTCTGAGCTGTTGAGGAGGAGTTTGAGGAGAAGTCGCGGTCGACATGTTTGTCGATTTCCTGTGAGTGGCGAGAATCGAGGGGAAAAAGGTTGATTGCAGAGAAGAGTCTCTCTGAGCTTATTTTAGTATCGTGAAGTGGAGATATGACGAATATGAGGAGCGAGGTTTTGAAAGGATGCCTGTGGTCTGAGTGGTAAAATGGCGATCCTGAGAGAGGCGAGTTTTTGTTAGATGAGAGAAAGGGGGGAAGGTAAAGATGAGAAAGAGAAGAAAGAAATGTATTTATAAAAGAGATGCATGTGAAATATGTACTCGTCCATTGCTTTTTCCCAAAAGTTCTCCATGATCTCCCAATGAAAACGTGTTACGTATCAGTAGTTGGGATGAGTGCACTGTGTTGTAATCCACGATTGATCCATGGAAAATTAAAACCACCAAAATAACGACCATCACGACCAGTTTGTTGGGGATATACACGTGTCAAGCACGTGGTCAGATACTGGGCGATCGGAGATGATCGGTTTCACATGCCAAGAGTGCCATGGAAAGTGTGTCATCGCAAAAAGCAGGCAACAAGCAGGAACATATCGCATAGTACCATAGGGAGGAATCGGATGGAATCATGCTGGGATCCAATTGGGGGTTGCAAGAACGAAAAATGGTGCGAACGTCATCATGGATTTCGGGGTGATCTTTTCTTGTAAAGATAAAAAGGTACCAGATGAGATTGTTCCATATCAAACGTCATCATGGGAAACGGATGGAATGATCTCCACTTTTGTTACCACGTACGTACCTGTAGAAACCACTGCGGTGATGTATTATTATGCCTGGATTCGCACTCCAATTTTCACGAAGATACCACGATGACAACGACTCGTTCCCCGTGTGGTATAACTTAAGTTTGGATGTGGGCTGGATGTTATCTCATGCTGTTCTTTTCTATCTGGAGACTCGGCAAATTCCAAAGTTTTTGCCACTCAGGGTGTTTCCACGGGGGAGATAACGATGTCATGGGGGGCCGTGATATGGAATCTTCGTGGATTCCTTCGAAACACGTGAAGGGGAAGAGTGAGGGATTTAATTGAGTGTACCATTTATCAGACCGGTTAACACGACGCCGATTAAACCGGGAAAAGTGGGATTTGGAACAACAAATCAAAGTCAGCATATGCACAGTTGGTGATGTGATGAACAGGTTCTGAAGAAAGGTATCAAGCAGCGAAGAGTTCTGCATACCTACAAGTACGAGTAAAATGGCAGACCATCCAGTGCTTAGATACCTGTCTCCAGGTGCATGGTCTTTGGTATGTCATTCACTGATCTTCGATCGGCTTAGTTCGTGTTAGACTGACGGCTTGATCATTCAGATCGAACCTCTCATCTCTCAACGGGCTAAAGGCCTTCTGACCTCTCTCGTCGAATTCCTCGAAGTGAGCATTCTCTCAGCAACACAGTAATATGTACTTCTTGCAACCACACTGCTTACTTTCCTTTGCTTCTAGAATGACGTCCTACCTTCTGAAAAGCTATTCCACGCTCAAATACCTTCTCATCCCCCAGAAGCTCGATGGGCGTCCATACCTCCCGTTATGGAGAGGCTGAAACACAGAGCAAAGGGCTTGGGCTTATGGAATCTGTGGCTGAGTGGAGGTGACTTTCAAGGAATGGCAGGCGGTGAAGGAGGTGGATTAACTAATCTTGAGGTGAGTAGTATGACTTCACGCAACGGATACAAAATCGATGCTCGTTTCGATCGTCATGAAGTATTCATGACAAGTTGACGTTTTATTCTACTGGTGGTGTTTTGAGTAGTATGCTGTAATGGCCGAGATCATGGGTCACTCGGCAATCCTAGCTCCCCAAGCTACGAATTGTTCAGCGCCTGATACCGGTAATATGGAAGTTTTAGCTAGATATGGTACGCCTCAACAAAAAGAAAGATACTTGATACCTCTCTTGAAAGGTGACATTCGAAGTAGTTTCTCCATGACGGAATATGGAGGTAAGTTATACTTCAAATCCTGCTCTAATGAAATGTCATGAGTTGATATATGGATTGTAGTCGCTTCTTCCGATGCTACGAACCTACGGAATACTACTGCTTTACCTGATGATTCAGGTAACCTGTCAGTGAAAGGACATAAATGGTGGATCACAGGTGCAGGTGATCCCAGAAATGTCATCCACATAGTTTTAGCAGTGACAGATCCTAAGAATCCGTCTCCGCATAAAAGACATTCGTTGGTATTAGTGGATCCTAGAGCTAAAGGAGTGAAGATTGTGAGACCTTTGACTGTGTTTGGATATGACGATGCTCCTGAGGGACATTGTGAGGTCATTTACGACGGAGTCAAAATTGATGTGGAGAATGGTGTCGTTGGAGGAACAGCTGGGTTAGGTAAAGGTTTCGAGGTCAGTCATTCAATCTTTGTCCAATCCCGGCAACGGCTGATTGTGAAGTGCAGATTATTCAAGCAAGATTGGGGTGAGCCAAGACTTCGATGATAAGGCGAGTGTGTTGGCTGATTATATCACGATCAACCAGACCTGGAAGACTACACCACTGTATGAGAACGATCGGCATTGCCAATAGAGCACTTGATATCCTTTTACAGAGAGTATCTGATCCTAATCGAAAGACATTTGGGAAATATCTCAAGGAGCATGGTATGTCTTCACGAAGTGAATGATGTTACGACTTTACTGATGCCTAGGTATAGGAACCGTCGTTGCTGATATAGCACATTCAAGAGCGGAAATTGATCAAGCTAGATTGCTGGTCTTGGCAGCGGCCAGAAGAGTTGATGTTGCAGGAGCTAAAGGTGCAATGCAGGATATTGGAATGGCAAAAGTGAGCTCGCAATTTCTTCAATTTCACAGTAAGAAAGATATCGGATCGTTTACATGGTTTTTGCTAGTTCACCGTACCTAGTATGGCATTAAAAGTAGTCGATCGAGCGATGCAAGTTCATGGTGCGGAGGGATTGTCTGAAGATACACCTTTAGCCTACTATTATGGTAGTTTGAGAACTTTGAAATACGCAGATGTGAGTCAGACTCCACATCCTTCTCATGTATTGAAGACTTCTTCGAAGG
The DNA here is from genome assembly GCF_035658355.1 of Kwoniella shivajii. Lineage (NCBI taxonomy): Eukaryota > Fungi > Basidiomycota > Tremellomycetes > Tremellales > Cryptococcaceae > Kwoniella > Kwoniella shivajii. Next base: position 785,667 of record NC_085909.1, read on the forward strand.
AAAGCATGTGGAGCTGACGAGATCCATTGTAGGGTCCTGATGAAGTTCACATTCAACAAGTTGGAAAGAATGAATTGAAACGAGCTGAGAAGCTAAAAGAGAGGACCGAAATGATCAAGCAGAAAAGTGATAGCTTATTGAAGGAAGCTGGCAAGCTCAAGGCGAAGTTGTAGTAAAGCCAAGAAAAGATATGATTGTATTAGTATTGAATGTATCGCTTATCTACCGATCAACGGTATCTTAGTAACCATTTGACGACTTAACTTGCGCGACCCCACCTTTGAAAGGACATCTTCCTTTTGGGCATTATCATTCACTTTCGTTTCTAGGTTGTTTCTTCTTCTGTCCTTGTCTTACTGGATCGTCAACCTCTTCAAATTCACTATTGCCTAGTACCATATATATATTTGCTGAACCAAATAGTAGGTCACTTGTACTTACCTATTCCAGTATTGCAATCAAGTTTAAAAGAGTCCACGACGAATCCTGTGCTGACGTTATGATGTTTCTTCCTATGGTAGTACTTCACATATATTCAAATGCCAGCTATTCGAGATACCAAACCTCGATCCCTGGTTCCCAACGTACATTCACCACCAATGAAAGGATGGACTAAAGATCAGAAGGTGCAATTGTTCAATCATATTGTAAAGAATGGTGAGAGGAATTGGAATCACGCTGTTGATGGGAAAACAGGACATCAGGTAAGTCCCCTTTTCTTCCTTCCACAACAAAACATATTGGCACGATGACAGTCAGGTGTTCAGAGGAGATGGATAGTCGCTAATACGCAACGCGTCATTCGTCATAGTGTATTGATCAATGGAAGTGAGCGAACTTTCGGTCTGCTTCGATGCTGTCTAAGATTGTCGAGCAAGCTGACGTGAGATCGTTGAAGAAAAACACTTTTACCTCAAATACAAAGATCCCTTGGGTTCTGACAAGAAGCTGATCCCACGCTGCCGATGCTGTAACAGTGTGTAGTAAGGCGTGACCATGACGTATCAGAAGAAGATTTGGCATGCATTATGCTGGTATGAAACGATCGTAGGGAAAATACTGAACAGCAGAAAAAGCAACCTACTGATTCTAATCATTCTCATTCTGAGCAACTCCACTTTCATCTTCGTCAATCAACGGTAGACTTGGGTGGTGATTATCTTTCCATGATTTCATGGTGCTTGGTTTCTGCTTTTGAACCGCGTTCGCTAAAGTAAATGGTGGAGTTTTGGGCTCGTAGGGCTCGTTATTAGCCAGATCGTCAGCTATCCTGTCATTGAACTGGCGGATCTCCTCGTCCTCGTCCCATGGATCCCAAGGATCCCATGAAGCTTCGTCTTCATCTGGATACGACTCAATGCGTGTTTCACGTTCGCGTGCACCTTGAGAAGCATTTCGATCGACTGTCTTTTCACTCAGAATACTAGGTCTAGAAAACATAGATTGAGTATTGGACGACATACATGAAGTACTAATGTCGGCCGAAGAGAGATTTGCGGTGGACATCGCTTTATAGCGAGATTGGTAAGTCAGTTTGAGATGTGAAATGAGCAAGCAACAATGAATTGTGATTCAATCAAGACACATCAAGTTTAACAGATATGATAGACAGTGTCACTGATCTCTCCAAACGACCTTTTGCGGAATTTGTATTATGACGTAAAGAGACCCAAAGGTGTTTCCATCCCCCCCGTTGATCATTTCCATCAAAAGAAAGAACGTAGAAAGGATATTCATGTCTTTTAGCTCGTGGCAGAGTATTTGCCCCGGGCTGGCATAAAACTCCAGCTTGAAAACAAAAGTGCAGCGAATTCATGGTATGGAAGACATAGGCATATTGCACAACAGTATAACAGTAACTATAACTCTACTGGACACATACAGTTGACATTTTCGGTTACTATCTTGTGATTCTTGACTCCTCATTCAGATGGGGAAATTCATTTAATACACTTCCGGCTTCAAAAGGCTCGCCCAGCCATTGGTCACTCTGGGTAAAAAGTGATGATACTGGATAAGATTGTTCCAAGGTAGAAGGGGAGGATTCCGGCATAAAGCTGTTCTCGTCCGTCGGTGATGTATCCAATTCCGAGGCGGCAATCGATTGGATTTCCGTTTGTTCCTTCTGTTTGGGAAGAAACTTGTTACTCAGCCGGGAAGTCATTTCGAAGAACTTAGAGCTCATTTTGGACCCGAAAGACACGTTCGATGCTGATGGTAATGCTGAGATTGAATTTTTAGACACGCTATAGCTCTGATCAACTTCGCTACGTCGCAATGTATGTCTGACCTTTCCTGCAGCGCTTTGCATGCTTCTGAAAGGGTGGCTGATAGCACTCATCGTAGTCGCCAAGCCTCGTCTCCATCTCCTGTTCGCTGGATTGCTGGGTGAATGGCGACTTGGTTGACTCGGAAGCGTACTGAACATAGGACGGAATGCAGGTTGGTCTTCAGATCTGTCTTCGGCAATACTTCCAAGGCGATTAGATGGTGGAAACTGGGAATAATATCTCTCCGATCTTGCACTTCTTCCAGTAGTTCCGGTATTTCGACTACGTTCTGAGCGACTAGCGGGGGTTAATTTTAGGCAAGGCGAGCTGGTGCTTGTTGATCCAGAATAGGTGACGATGGGGTTTGCCTGTGAATAGCTCGAAGAAGTGGAACGTGTACCCCTATTCAATGATTAGTCAGATGTAGCTGCCACTACCCGGACTTGATTGATGGCAATGGATAGACTCACCGATCCTGAAGACTCTGGAAAGAGCACGCTGAGGGTTCCTCGGATGGCGGCATTTCTTCCGTGTCTGACCCTGCAGTATTCGATAAAATCTTCGGCCTTACGATCTCATAACGTGTTTGTCCCAGCGACAAACAAGATGGAATTGTGAATACAGTAGAGTTAGCAATGCTTTCCCCAAGCACGCTTCCTAGAGGCCTAACTTGGAAAGCTGAAGGGGGATTTTCGGGCACTGATGTTCTTGAGGGTGCGTAATAATCCCGAGAAAAGCTTGGGGTATCCACTGAGATATCGAAAGATCCTTGTGTAGTGACGGGAGGGGAGTAGGGTATGTATTTTGGCCCAACATGGGATGAAGACTCATCTTGTGCTGTGGCTGGTGGAACGTAAGCTTTGTATGGATTTCTCACGTCGCCAAAAGGAGAATCTGGGTTCGTCCGTGATAATTCGGAAGGTAAGAGATCCCTATCGTTCGGAGGTGTAGGTAGACCAGATGAAAACACCGTTCGGGGCTCAGTGGAGGAGAGGACGCTGAAGTCACCATCTAAAGTAGCAGATCTAGTAGATATTTGAGCCTCATTTGCTCGATATTCGAGCTCACGGCTTTGGTACGAGGAATCACAATCTTGTGACCAGAATCCCGCCCTTAACGTTTGGCTTCCATGTACAGAAGAGTATCCTGGCGCGTATGGGATTAAGCTTTGACAGGTGCTTAGTGACATGGTAGAATTAGTTGGCAGTATTAGGAAGTGGAAAAGCGGAAATGCTACTGGGGTATTGCAAGTTGAGAATGTTCGCGTACCGTTGAGAGGAAGATCAGTGGTATGAGACACCGTATATTTGATCAACGTTGTGAAGAGGAGAGCTAAGCTATTCTGGAAGGATTAACGTTTAGACTCGAAGACAGGAAAAATGTTAACTGCAGATAGATATTGCGAAAACGCCTGCACTTTCGCGGTGATTTATGTAGATGTCACCGTCCATGTGGTTCAATGCAAGACATATTTGGGTGGTAAAGGAGGTTATCTCGTGGGGGAAGGGAACTCAAAAGATGTCGTCAAATTTGAAAAGACTTTGTTTACCGTTTCAAGACTTTTGTAGTCATTCAAACCGGATACAACAACAACCCTAATGACATATTTAGCTGAAAGGAAGTCAGAACCCGAAACGCAAAGTCTTGAGAGATCCTTGACATACAATACAAAGGATAGATAGTTGAAAGAGTGTAGGATTTGAAGTAAGTGAAACAACGTCAATGATATTCTGAAGTGTGGATGTGTTTTACTTTCCCAGTCCTCATCTTGACTTTTTCATGTCTGACGTAGACTAAGGTTCTGTAGCCACTGCATAGGATAATCCATGAAATCACAAGGACCACAATGACTTTCCACATCAATTCCCTTTTTTGTATGCTCCGAGCTCTTCGAAACGAGCGATGGTATCCCTGATCGTTTCCTCAAGGGTATGATCTGATAGACCATCCATTATTAGCGAAACAACTTCCAAGACTGTGACATTTGAGACAGATCTTACACTTGACTCCCAGTTCTGTTTTGCTTGTAGAAGTGTCCAAGCTATAGGCGCCTTCGGGAAGGGCTTCAGAAGATTTAGGATCTCCCTTGACTATGAATCTGCTTAGGTCAGGTCTGACCCTTCGAGCTGTATTGGCTATCTTCTGAGAAGTTACTTGATCTCCTGCAGTAATATATCTTCCGTTGGATTGCTGGGTTATGCCAGCGTAAATAGCTGCAGCGAGATCCCGAACCTATCCAACATGGATCATCCTGTCGTCAATAAAATCCTACAACTGTGGATTCAGGCTTAAGGTAAACTCACGTCAACATATTGAGCGTTATACTCAGCTGGAAGATCAGCGTCTTGTCCACTGCAGAGGAAAGCGTATAGCTGGGCGGTAGATAAATCGGTACCGGGAGTGCCTGCGAGTTCTTCTTCGCTGTTGATGTGTTGAGGTGGTCCATAGATACCTTTTATAGATCGTACCTTGATTAGCTATTACGTGATGACATGGATAAAGGCATCAAGGATCGACTTACCTGGAGGACAGTATGTAGACAAAGGCCATGAGGCTCCAGTCTTTTCTCTGATATCCCTTGCAGCTAATTCACCATATTTTTTGGAAATAGAATACCAGTGTGGAGCGATAAAACCTCTTTTCGATATCCAGTCTATATCAGCGATCCACAGTATATATTCGATAATCTGACGTGGGAACATACTCTTTTTTGGCATCCTCTTCTGTCCAGGGTACCCAGTCCTTTTCGCTGTAGACCTTGGATTTATGAGAGCTCATGGGCTGAAAGTAGTCGACGATGGAAACTGTGGATGAAACGTATGCAACAGCCTGGATAGCTAAATTGTATATCACGGGAAAATTTAGCTTCTTCGTTGCACCAGATCACCACTTATGATGTATGGTCATGAGGTAGATCAGACTCACAGGCGACCTTTGCAGCTGCCTTGAGTGATCTTGTGGTCCCTTGAATAGCAGGATATGCGAATTTTTCATACGTAGGAAGAGTCATGTCGAATGGTGAGGCGGCAAGTACGACCTGCGCCAATTCAGTTCATGCAATAGTACACCGGCCAGCCAGCCAGATTGATCAAGACTCACTGCAGTGACGCCCTCCAGGGCTTCCGTCCAATCAGACTCAAGGAAATCAGGTACGATAACCACTGTTAACCTTCCTTCATCGGCTCCTTTCTTGAGCAGAGGAAGAGCAAGGACCTTGTCCCTCTTGGAGGACGATCGAACCGTACCTCTGACGTTCCAACCGCTTGAGAGAAAGGTGAAAGCGATATGAGGAGCGACGAAGCCATTGAGACCGGTAATAAGAACAGTTCCAGCTGACATGATCGGCATGTGACTCAAGTTTACGAATTCGAGTGTTGATCGCTGAATGCAAAAAGTGATTGCTGTTTGTGAAAGTGTGGACCTGATTACAAGAAATCAGATGTGGTCAATTATATACCTTGGTTAACATTACATCCAATCTTCGATTTATAATCTAATCTCTGATTGATAATCGGGAAATAGTAAAACGTAAGCATGCTGACATAAGATCAAGTGATTCATCATCACTGTACAAGCACAAAGTATAAAGATGCTGATGTGTGATTATTGTATATGACCGATGGCCATGAATGGTCCAAAGACAGGAAGGCCGTCGGTCCATATAAGTGGGTCAAAAATCTGGCTTATTCGGCTCAACCGGATACAGTTGAACGTTTAGGCAACCTCTTTTAGGTTCTTCATGTGCGCTACATTGCAAATGGCTCAACATTGGTTTAACATGTGACTTTGATCAGACATACTTTGCATATCATCATCGCTGTATACTAACCAGTCATTTTCTGCAAAATGCGACAACTCTTAAAACGGGGACTGCCATGAATCCTATCTCAATCGCAATAGCGTATATGGGATACAACCAGTTGTTCTTCCTATCAGATTCCCCGGAATTGGCTTCCAAAGATATGTGGGATTTGTGAACCCGCAGCAGTAGAAGGGGGTACATAAAATTGCTGCCCGATATTTGGCATTTGATTTGGTTGCCGCAGATTGGAGTTCAGGACATTTGCCGTCGACCTGTACGGACAGAGGCTCAGCTCACACTCCGCAAAGACTAGTTGACAACTCACCAATCTCGATAAGGAGCGCTATTCTGACCACTGAACGGGTCATCAGGATCGAGCCATGATCGACCTTGACCAGGGTACGCTTGGTTGCCGAACGATGATGAAGCATTTTCTTGCATCATTTGCATGGCAGCTATAGTTGAGAAACGGAGTGACATTAGTATCTGCGAATCCCAAGGTGGTGTATCTGACAACGAGAATTTGACTCACTTTCATTGTAACCCTTCCAAAATGGACCGTCCATTTTCTCCCAGGTATGCTCTCGTCGTCCAGACGCTGTTGAATTTCCGGTGAATACTGATCGCAGAGCTTCGGTAGCTCTACCAAGTAAAGACGGCGAGTTCTCACTACCTCCAGGTGGTGGGCCTGGGGGAATCGTACTCGCTTGGGGAACCTCAGAAGTTCGCCCTCCGCCACTTGGTACATTGGATGTGTTTGTAGGATCTTCGGGACTGTTCGTTGGACCTTTGTAGTTGGAGTACCAATCCTTCAACCTCTGTTGCGTGTTTCGCTTGCTGGTAGTACGGGTAGAGGCATTCAAAGAGGTACCTGTAAATCCTCTTGATGGATGCGGTGTTCGCGCTCTGAAGACTTTATTCTTCTTTTTGAGTCTCCTTCTCCTTCCACTGGTGGATGTGACTGAACTAAGGCCGGAATTTTTTGTCTCCTTCGGCATTGATACCCTGGAATGGAATACAAGACTCTCGAATGAGCTCGTACGTATCACATTGACGAAGAAACAACTTACCCGATGTCTGACCAGTCACTTTCGTCAGACCCAACAGCATCAACCGTCTCCGCAGTTTCAATACTTGTATCTCGAGTTGTACTATTGCCGTCAGGACTGTCCGGACCTGATACTATGGTATCATCTGGCTCAGGTGATCCAGGACGACGTCTGGTCCGACCTCTTCGAGGCTCCACTGTACTTGCTTGCCTGCGCCTTTCAGACGAAGTATCGGTATAGTTATCAAATGGAGATGGTGTCCTTGTGCCACCTGATGATTCCGTTCTTGTAGGCTGTGTTCTCGTTATGCGAGGTCGATGCTTTTTCGCAAACTCTCCGAGGGTATCGCTTACAGATTCAAGTGCATGGCTGGCTAAAAACTGCCCGAGTTTGCGTAACACTCCTGTAGATGTGCTTGATGGTCCTGCTGTATGTGGTGATCGGGATAGGGACCGGGATCCATAGAGACTATTATCATCGCCGTGGGAGTATCCATGGTCTGGACTTTCTCCACTTCCATCGTTGTTAGTCATAGACATGGTTTAGTGAGTAAAGGATAATAATTGCGTATATATCGAGGGCTGTAAGCTTATCGTGATGGGGTGCTTCGTTCTGTAGAGAGATTTATATCGAGGACTGGATTGGTTGTTGTGTTTGTGTAGAGCAAGATTGATGTGCGGAAAGTGGCGACCGCTGACCGAGCCTCTCTCTCTCTGACAGCTAGCCCTTTTATGCTCGCCCGTCAAGCTCGTTTCGAACGTACTCGATACGATCCAGTGACGTTCACATACAAAGGATAGCATGAACATATTGTATGTTTTGTCCGTTAGGATGAATAGAGTTCACATGAAAGGATGGTTTGGGCCTCCAGTGACGACATCCAATGTTCATCACCCCGAGACGAGTGAGATGCGAGGACAATGTTATGTGTTTGAGATATCTACGTCAATTGAGTACACACTGTTACTCTGCTTCTTCACTAATTATTCGATCCATGTAGTGAAGAAATGGCTCCCGTTGGTGGATTTGACCAAGGGAATCTTACAGCATCATCCAGCTGCACAATACTGATGAAGTGTAGATATATGCTCGATATAATGTGATGCTTTCATACTGCCGTTCTGCTGGGATGTCAGTAGACAAGCTCGCTCTCCGCTGAAGCTAACCAGCCAAGCTTGCATCATGACGTGCGTAGCACGATGAAGAGGGGTGATAACGTCCAAGTGGAAGAGAGATAGTGACGTGGCAATTCCGTATCCTGTGGGAAGTCAGCATGTTTTGATTCCGTTCGTTCAGTAGTTAATTACAGCGACGCGCATGCTGCTGTCGCCCTATGATGCTTTAATCATTCAATCCCATCTTTGAATGCGACCTTCATCGTTGAACTCAATAGCATACTCCCATTCAACCGCTCGACATCGAATTCAGAGCAGAATCTTACACCCAGTCCGCGAAAGAGCTTTCGGTCCCGCAGGAACATCTCAACAATACACCTGATCACACTCGTTGTCGCTCGATCCCTTTCCATTCCTCCCTTAGCTCGCCTCGTCTCCAGTCAGCAAAATGGCCGTGGCGACTCAAAAGATGCCCAAGACTCCTTCTGTGATCCCAGGCGGAAGTATCAAGGTGAGTCATCATATCGCTGGGAGTTTCAGCTCTTGTACATGGACGGATCGCGAGCTCACGTATAACCCACGAACAGACGTATTACCAGAATAAGATCGAAGCTGCTGAATTAAGTATTACGAAGAAAACTCAAAATCTCAGACGTCTTGAAGCTCAACGAAATGCCTTGAACACCAGAGGTAAGCTGAACATCGACCGGTATTCGTTGATTAGAAATTCGGAAGCTTGCTGACGCACTGAGCTCATTACAGTGAGACTGCTTCGAGAGGAATTACAGGTCTTACAGGAGCCAGGAAGTTATGTTGGTGAAGTGGTTAAAGTGATGGGAAAGAAGAAGGTCTTGGTCAAAGTCCAACCTGAAGGCAAATATGGTATGCTAACATATATGGAACGATCTCTCCGTATCAGATCATTGACGCTGATTCCTGGAATATTGCAGTTGTCGACTTTTCCCCGGATATCCCTCTTTCCTCTTTAACTCCCAATATCCGAGTGGCTCTTCGAGCCGATTCTTACTTACTACATTCTATCTTACCCAACAAGATTGATCCTCTCGTATCACTGATGATGGTCGAGAAAGTTCCTGATTCCACATACGAGATGGTAGGAGGGTTAGATAAACAAATCAAAGAAATCAAAGAAGTGATTGAATTACCAGTTAAACATCCAGAATTATTCGAATCATTAGGTATAGCACAACCTAAAGGTGTGTTACTTTATGGACCACCCGGAACAGGTAAAACTTTACTAGCAAGAGCTGTAGCACATCATACAGACTGTAGATTCATTAGAGTATCAGGGTCTGAATTGGTGCAAAAGTACATCGGCGAGGGTTCGAGAATGGTCAGAGAACTTTTTGTCATGGCAAGAGAACACGCTCCTTCCATCATATTCATGGATGAGATCGATTCTATTGGAAGCTCCCGAGGGGAGGGAGGAGGCGGAGGAGGAGATTCAGAAGTTCAAAGAACGATGATGGAATTGTTGAATCAATTGGATGGTTTTGAACCTACGAAAAACATCAAAGTGAGTGTGAAAAACGAGAACAATCACAGGCTCTCTCTTTTGCCGTTGTTGGAACCGCGCTTTTGGCTGTGACGAAAGCCGTAGCTAAATGATCGATCCTGTCTATAGGTCATCATGGCTACCAATCGAATAGATATCCTCGATTCGGCACTCTTACGACCAGGTCGTATTGATCGAAAAATCGAATTCCCTCCCCCAAACCCCGAAGCTAGAATTACTATCCTCAAAATCCACTCAAGAAAGGTATGTTGCCCTGACCGAATGGCCACGCAGTGTTAAAGTGCTTTTCGGCTGATCCTTGCGCTCATTGTAGATGTCATTACAACGAGGGATCAACTTCAGATCATTAGCTGAGAAAATGGGTCATTGTTCAGGTGCAGAAGTTAGAGGTATATGTACTGAAGCAGGTGAGTCAGCTTTCGATAATGTATCCCGCGCAGAAGGCATATAGGAGCTGATCATGAATGTCATTGTTTCAGGTATGTACGCTCTGAGGGAGAGAAGACAATACGTTGGACAAGAAGATTTCGAAATGGCTATTGCGAAGGTATTGAAGAAGAACTCAGAGAGCAATATGAGTGTCAACAAATTATTCAGTTAAGCAGAAGCGGATTCAGAATATATGATTCTGCGAGATGGAGTTGGGGGTCAATGTATTGTAAAAAGACAGAATAAGAAATGATAATGAATATTATTGCATGATTCTCGTTGAAACCCCGTACACTGGCCTATTTTGACCCACTTCATTGTCTCGGTCGTGTTCTATGCATCAACAGCAACATAATCAATTGTTACCTGTTGACAAACGTCTATATCACACGTAATCCCCACACATAGTGCGAATATCCTTTTCGAGCTTGTCAAGAAGATTTTACTTGACTTCTTCACCACTCCCTGCACCTCTTTCATCACCCCTCAATTCTATACCTTTCCCTGCACCTCCAGCAGCTCTATTAGCGTCATCCCGTATCTTTTCCAATTCTTCGTCTGCTATTATCGGGTCTTGCGGATCAGGTGCGAATGAAGTCATCGTCCTAACCACTAAATCCAAACTTGATAAGAAAGAATTCGTCGATAAGCGCAATAGTCGAACTGTCGTTGTTTCATATTTCCTATTAGAATAAATTCAGTCAGTCATCTAATCTGAGGACTAGGTTAGAAGGTCGTGTGAGACGAGTTTCATTGAAGTGCGACCATAAAGAAGGAATGAGATCTGTCGACTTACGCTATTAGTACTTCACCCTCAACTGACAATTCCCGATACACAAATACCCCATTTTGTTCTTTGTCTACTTCCAAAGCTTTTCGAGCTATCTCAGCATGTTCTGATGTGTGAAAAGGTATTCCAAGTGTTCTAAGATGTAATTCTTTCAGCAAAAAGAGACATGGCAATAATCATGCTGCTGAGCGAGGACTTTTCTACATGTTGTTCTTTGACTGGGGGCGGATTGAGATGGGAATGGATGGGATTGTAATGTACTTACGTGGTATGCCATCCTTCTCTTGAGGGTCCAGCGTGGTTTTCTTCAGTCGACATGTCTGTTTGATTTGATGGGCTCGAAAATCAATGAACGAAGGATGACACAGGAAGATATAAAGTACTCCCAACTTTCTTTCTTCATTCGATGATTACCCCTCCACCTCCACTGGGAATGAACAACGAACAAAAGCGCGAATTATCCTTGTTCTTCTTTCTTCTTGTCAATACACATCATCAAGCGTAATCCAAAGCCGCTGGACTCATAAAGATCAAACCCTAGTTGCCGATAGCAAGTAGAGACATAGTCAGAGGACAGTCAAATCTTTCAAGGTCGAATAGAGAGTAGAAAGATAAGCAAGATGATCAAGGTTAGTAATCTGAACCTCTTTCGTCCCTTGCCACTATCTCTCGCTGACGAATTCCACCTTTGTTTCTTCCTTTGCAATATCGCTGTCCTACTCTGCGGCCATTATACTTCAAATACAATCTTCGAAACGAATTGATGTTTAACACTGTATCTCAATCTCGTCATCATAAATTCAACACCGACAACAGCTATGGTCAGTCAAGAAAGATGAGGAGGCAGCGAATAAGAAGAAACCAAAGATGACAGCTGCTCAACTTCGTGTACAAAAAGGTGATTATCTTATCCACTTCAATACTCAATCTTCATTCCTGCAATTAGTTTCGCTTGCATGCTGCGGTCTTGCTCACGGAAATGCATAAACGGCAGATTTGACCGAACTTGAATTACCATCAACTATGACAACCCATTTCCCTGATCCAGCCGACGTACTCAACTTTACACTTACAATCACACCCGATGAAGGTATCTACAAAGGTGGTGTATTCAAATTCACTTTCAATATCAGCGGTGGATATCCTCATGAACCTCCAAAGGTCAGATGTACACAGAAAGTGAGTTGTGGTTTCAATGACAAACAGTGGATAGGAAGTTCGTATTGCGAAGCAGAGATATAGTTATTCGTTTGGCTGTCAGAGGTGCCCTGGCCTTGTCTTTTAGGAGGGAATCATCAACACGAAAGATGGCGTTGCCGTTCGATACTGATGATGATCAGCCTATTCAATCTCTGCATGTTCCGTCATGTGAGAGAACTGGCTGACCTTCTTGGTCTTGTTAGATCTATCATCCTAATCTTGACCTTCAAGGCAACGTATGCTTGTGAGTATACTTGGCTTGTGTGATAAAGAATCTTCAACGTGTGTGCTTTACTCATTGATGGTCGATCTCGCATTTAGAAACATCCTCAGAGAAGATTGGAAGCCTGTTTTGAACCTTTCATCAGTGATGATTGGTATTCAGTACCTGTTCCTTGAGCCGTGAGTTTTCATACTTGCACTTCACCTACTCGATTGAGTGCGATATTTGTCGTTGATTAGCTGACAATACTGTGCAGAAATCCCGATGATCCACTGAACAAAGGTCAGTCCGTTCACTATCTCTTGGATCCTCCATACGAGACACGACGTCTTTCACGCATGGATCGAGTAGTCCCTCCATCGCTGTGCATGTACTTTTACTGACTTGTAGTGTATCCGAGCAGAAGCAGCTGAGGATCTACGACGTAATAAAGAAGGTTTCGTCCAAAATGTCAAGAACTCAATGAGGGGAGGTACAGTGAAAGGAGAAACTTTCGATCGAGTACTCAAGGTTTAAATGAATTCCGATTAGCGTTATAGAAGGAGTCACAGAACTGCGATAAGGTCGAGTGACAAACCCCTGAGTCTATGTGAAGGGGCTTATAGATATTATACTTGATAATTTAAGAGTTATGAGATGAACTTGTATATATTCATGCAGTAGGTATCATTATGCGAGGTATCACACCTTTTCCTTCCTCATTCAGTCGTCTGTTCCTTCTATCCTATCATGTAAAGACCTTCAACAGAACCGAGAAGGACAACATCATTTACCTCCTCTACCCTTGAACCATTTCCTAACTTTGGCCAGAGCGTACCAGAAACTCTTGGTAAATCCAGCAGTGAACAAGCCTTTTACCGATTGCCTCAGCGCAGGTCGATGAATGATATTTCTTAGTTCTATACTTTGTGTCAGCTTACACTCTTCAGGACAACAACAACGACAGTGACAAAGAAAGGCTAGGCAAGCTTACCGGTTGAGATAATTGATCTGAATCTAGGATCACCAACGTCTTTGATCCAAACGTCCTTCCCAGTTAGGGCGGTAGCTTCAATCGAAGGGAAATGGGTTGATATAGCTTTACGCAAAGACAACGGTAAGGAACTGAATAGTTCAGCTTGATGTTCTGCTGAGATAGGTTGCTACAGATTGGAATCATATCAGCGTAACGTATTCGCTTTCCGGTGACGGGAACAGTCGATTTAGCTTACATTCAATGATGTTTCGCCATTCTCTTTCCATATCAATTCTTTTCCTTGATCGAATGTAACTCCCTTTTGCAATAAGAAAGGACCATACATGTGTCTAAAACCTTCTCTGGCGCCTTCACCTCTAACTATATTTCGCACTTTTTCAGGATTTTCAGCTCCAGGAACAGACATCCTTGGATCACCAGAATAACTCAATCCAGCTATTTTTTCCCATAGATAATCCTCTTCGAATGATTCTGGACATAGTAAGAGTGCCATTGATAAAGCTGATTTATGGTTCGTTTCCAAGGCCGAAGTCAAGGTAGAAGATGAAGAAGGAGATTGTAGTGAAAGTGTTGGCTTTTGTAATCTACCAGATAAGTAGAATGTTTCCCATTCGACTAGGTCTGTGATAAGTGACGATGTTGATATTATACCATATTTTACTGCCTATACTACATGATCAGTATCCCTGTGGCCGTGCTGCAGAGGGGGATGAAGGAAAAGGAGACAAGAACTCACAGTACCATTAAGCTTTACATCTGTAACGTACCATACTCCGGCACCCCAATTCTCTTGTACATGAGCTATACGTCCTGCACCCATTAAACGAGCATGCAAAGGGTAATGTGAGGGATTTTGACGAAGATTGATCGTATGAAAGTCTATAGCTGAGGGGGTCGAGATGAGAAGGTCAGTAAGTGATGGGGGCTACAGACAGAGCATTAGTAAAAATGGGCTTCTGCAATCGCTCAGCAGAGTCGTTTCATTCATAGATATTACTCACATCTCCAGGCTTAGCTTTGGCCTGCTTCATGACCCCACTTCCATAAGCGACGGCCCAATCTATCGGCGCTTCAAAAGTATCTATTATGGGTCGAAGTCGATGATATGAAGCTTGTTGATCAGAAGGTGATTGGTGTAGCTTTTCAGTGACATAGAAACGTACTGCTATACGAATACTTGGATTTGATTGGATCGTTCGTCGCGAGCGATATCGAATGGGTGAGCTTGGGCGCAGATCGTAACATAGCCAGGGAGGGAATTGAGATAACAATGGCCTTGAGCGTCCGCATGATGGGACGTCAAACTTCAGGAAAGAACCAGTTCTTGTAGCTCTGAATGATGTAAGAGCCATCTTGTCGTCCAAAATATTTCGCTCCAGTCCACTTTGAGCCTAATGTAATTCTCCAAAAGGGAATCATGCACTATAGATAGGTCGAGATATCGTTCATGTTGGCTCTAATCGAAGATGGAGCATGAAAGTGGAGGAAGGAAAGGGTGCCCATCCTAAAAGTGCCACATTTAACATAACTCCGGATGACACTAAATATGTATGTATTGTGTGTTAATTATATCTCCGATAAGGACAGTCGCGCTTTCATGATTGATTGAATTCATGCTGAATTTAATGATAATCTTCAACTCTGGGATCACTGATTTCATCGTTCTGCTCTCCGTATATGGGTCGGCAACAGCAGATAAGGAGACATGTCATTCAGCTTTGGTAAGCTATGTCTTCACAATCTGCTTGAAATGAGCTGATGTCGTATCGTTCAGGAGCTCAACCGAAACCTGCCTTTGGCGGTTTCTCAACACCCAATCCACAAGGATCAACGTCCAACACCGGTGGCTCCTTATTCGGTTCAGCACCTTCTCAGCCTGCAAACCCTTCCGCTTCACTTTTCGGCTCGACTCAGCAACCACAACAGCAGCCACAACAGCCAGCTACTGCAGGAGGGCTTTTTGGCTCGACCACTAATCAACCTTCGGGTACAACGACAGGAGGGGGATTATTTGGTTCAACGTCACAACCTTCAACCGGTATGTTCGGATCAACCGCACAACCTGCTCAACAACAACAACAGCAACAACCAAATGGAGGCGGGTTGTTCGGATCAGCACCAAATCCTGCAGCCGGATCATCAAGTGGAGGAGGATTGTTCGGTTCAATGAACACAACCAATAACAATGCGGGCGCAGGAGGTAGCTCGTTATTTGGTCAGCAGAATAGTGCTAAACCTGCTGGAACCGGATTATTTGGATCAACAAATCAACCTGCTGCAGGAGGATCAAGTATGTTTGGACAAAGTACCACTCAGCCAAATTCCACTGGGACGGGATTGTTTGGTTCAACACAACAACCTCAACCTCAACAGCAACAGCAACAAGGCGGAAGTCTATTTGGTGGATTTGGTCAACAGTCACAATCGGGGGCAAAACCTGCCGGAGGTTTGTTCAGCGGTTTTGGTGGAGCGAGTCAACAACAACAGCAACAGCAGCAGCAACAGCCACAACAGCAAAATTTGCAAGGGTCTTCAATGTGGAATGCCAACAATTCAAGCTTAGGGCAAAGTACAATGGGTGGACCAATGAACGCTTCTACTTCAAGTAATGTGAATCCCTACGGCGTGAAGCAAGAGCCCGATATGGAGACTAGGATAAAAGATATTCAAGGAGCTTGGGATAGCAATAGTCCTGATTGTAGATTCAAGGTAAGTTACTTCCCATACTTTTTGCCAACGAAACCGAAAAGTATTGTAAAACTGATATGGGTCGCTCGGCTCAGTACTTTTTCTACAATGTAGTCGAAGAAGGTACCACGAGTAGATATGGGAGACCACAAGGTGCAAATGATGATTCTAAATGGGCGAAAGCACTAAGAGATAATCCGGACCCTAATTGGTAAGTAAATGGATATTCCCGCATCAACTGTTTAGCTTACTGATTAAATGCTCCCTCAGTATGGTACCTGTATTGGCTACCGGATGGGCCGATGTGAAAAAACGAGAGCAGCAACAAGAGAACCTAGCTAGTGTACATCAGCAGCGAGTCAAGGTGAAATTAGCCTTCATTACAGCCACATGTTTCAAGCAATTGCTGTAGAACTTCCAGAATAGGCGCTGACTATATGATTTCTACTATAGGAATTGCAAGCTGCTTTATCACACACTCGCCAAACATCGTTATCCGCTTCGATTCGACTAACAAACTTGCAAGCACAGCAGACACAACTGCTTCATCGGTTAATACATCTTGTATCACAAACGCCGCAATACGTACCCTTAATCCAGTCTTCTGCATTCAGACAAGAAGAAGCAGAGATGCAAAAGCAATTGGAAGGCGTTAAAGCTGAACTGGAAGGAAAGGGTCGAAATGCTGTTAGACCATCGCATTCAATTGGATTGAATGGCAATGGCAGATCTACGCCAGTGGGAGTTGGTAAAGGTAGATTACTGGGACAGGTGAATGAGCTTTGGGGACAGTTAGAAGAGATTAGAAGAAGAAGGAAAATTAGGAACAATGATGGATCAGATCAAAGTTGGCTTAATGATGAAAAAGCATTAGCGGAAGTTGCGGATATATTAGCTACTCAACAAATGGCCCTGCAGAAATTAAGTGGATTGGTACATGAAGGTCTGGAAGATACGGAAGTAATGAGACAGGGTTTAGGTATGATCAGCAGTCAAGAGAGATAAGCATGTTCGAAGGTAGTCTCGGAACCAAACAAGGATAGAAGGTGAAGCGTGTATATAGACTAACACATGTCGTCCTGTATATAATAGTCGACCGTGGAATACCTTTCCTATCGTATATGACATTATGATAACACATTTTTGCATGTCCACAATATGATTGAGTGATAGGATGAATCCCTAAGATGAATGGCAATAATCTGGTATAAACTTCCTTCCTTCTCCCGTTCTCCCCTCCACACCTTCTCCCGTTATCCCTTATCCCTTCTCCCCTTCTCCCAACCATTCTCCACGATTTCGCCTTACGCTCCCTCTACTCTGCTCACCGCGTTGGGATCAGAGCGCGGTTATAGCTCTAGGTTTTGGCTTCGCTTTGAACGGTTCAGATCTTCGAAGTCCATTTGAATGTCCGCTTCGATCTCCTCCGTGTTCCTCGCAGTCGATCCTGACTGCATTGGGAGCGCAGATTGGACGACCTGGTGCCTTTGGGTAGTATGGGGAGAATGTCGGTTGCCAAGGTTGCCTTCTGCTTGCCGATGGCGATCGGCATGTTGAGACTCATTTGAGACAGGTCCTTCATAAACCACTCGTCTGACAGACCAATCATTGTTCATAAACGCGTCATATTTAAGGCGAAGAGCATTCATAAATGCAGTTGGCATGATTGCTTCTTCATCATCGGCCCTGATTACCATGACGCTGGCGTTATCGCGAACGTTACCCCCAATCTCGGAGGTGCCATTTTCATTTTGTCTATTATGATCGTCTATGTTGATAGATTATGGAAGGGTAGCTTGAGCTGGTAATAGGGTTGATGAGCCACGAATCACTCAGAGATCCGAGCCTTGTTTGAGGATATAGATAATCTTGTACAACTTGTAAGAGTTGAATTTCTGATTCGAGACTTCTCAAACGTGCCTCGTAGCTGGTTCTAAGATTATCATGTTGACGATCGACTTGACTTGGGTGGTTCGCCACACCTCCGAAATAGTCTGAAAGATGAAAATGATACCGTTAGCTTTGACCAGAGGCGAAGTGGCGGGAAAGGAGAGGCGAAGAAAGACAGAGTGATCAGAAGCGAACTCACTGTACTCAGGAAAAAGCTGAGGAGCATCCTCAAAATGAAATGACGGATTTGACATATTGACTTCGCTGATAATTGTATTGGTGCAGATTATGCGATCTGTGAATGGGAGATATGGAGATTGAATAAGAAATACATGATTACATGAGAATCGCATTTTATATATCGCCATATTCAGAAGAGTCGTGTATGGGACTTTGTAAAAGTTTGACCATTACCTCTATTTTCAACATTAAGGTTGATCAATCAAGGTTGATCAGTAATCATAGAGTGTATATACGTGGAATGTCTCATGCAGACGGTAGATTCTTTCTGAGACAACGCCACATACGTGAGATAGTTCGTAGGTGTACCGTATCAGCATTATGCTTATACACTAGATCAATAAAACATGTCTGCTATCATTGTGTAGACAGGCCCTACAATCCCTACAATCCCAGAAACCGCGATTTGAATTGATTTGAATCTCCATCCAACCAGCGGTCTCTTTCAAGTAAGGTCATCTCTGATTTCGGATTGATTGGAAGTCAAAGACTAAGGTTATTTTGTGGTCCGCCTATCTTCATACTTGGACTGAGTGGTCATATGGGTTAGACAGCTAAAAAGTCGGTTTTGCACACAAACGGGTCCGCGCTTGTTACAAGTGACTTGTTTTGGTCGCTCTTAGGAGGGAAGATCGAGCAATGGGTTTCCTAAATATCCATTCTGGGATCTTTCATGAAAGTCGATCGTGTTTCGTCTTCGTATTGATACTACATTTACTTGACTCCATCGACTGGCAGTAGTCACTATCGAATTTATCATATTTCAATGGATACCTTGGATCATGCAAATATACCGCTACTTCACTAAACCCTCTAAACCGTTGTGAAGGCCAAAGTGGTTGTGGCGGAATCAAATCCTCACGTGGTTCCCATGATGGAGTTTCAGGCATGTCAGTATAGCTGATCGTCAACATGAGAAATGTCATTATTTC
Source organism: Kwoniella shivajii (assembly GCF_035658355.1). Classification (NCBI taxonomy): domain Eukaryota; kingdom Fungi; phylum Basidiomycota; class Tremellomycetes; order Tremellales; family Cryptococcaceae; genus Kwoniella; species Kwoniella shivajii. The sequence continues at coordinate 804,808 of NC_085909.1, forward strand.
ACCTTTCTTCTTTCATCTGTATCTTTATGCTATTTGCTCTAATCTGATCGAACATCTTTCACGCTTTTCAACCTCGATGATCATTTCCTCAACAATCATATCGTAGCTAACAGGCATAACCCTGCTTTCTTGTATTGCGTTCTACGTTAAAAGCGTATGCTAATATGCCAACTCGACCGTCCACATACGCGACCCACGTACTTTCCCTCATCCAATCAACCGCATATCCTTCCATACCGAGCGTTCATGAGCTTGAGAATATCCGAGACACATTATTGGAACATGCTCATGCTCTTGCACCTCGACTCGCCGCAGCGTCTGGAAGTGGTACTGCCGAATCATCGACAATACGGGGTAAGAAAGATGAGAAGAGGAAAAGGAAAGATAGGGATGAAGAGGACCAAGAACGAGCAGCGTTGGAAGCGAACGAAAAAGCTGGATTGAGATTGGAAATGCTGGAAAGAGCAAGAGTAGAACATCAAAAGTCGTCTTTACAAAATAAGATCAGACAAGGAACAGGAAGTCCAAGTTCCGTTAGAGTAAAAAGAGAAAGAACTTCGTGTAAGTCTTCCATTATCTGCAAACTGTACATTAACTTCAAGAGATAAATCTGTTTCACTGACTGCATCTACGCCTCCAGTATCTCCGGCTCCCTCCAATGCATCTAGCGCATCTTTCAGACCGGGTCAAGTGCTTGGTGCACCTATAACGTATGGCGGTCAGATTAAGAAGAAAAAGGTGAAAAGAGTGCTCGATAGTGACGATGAAGCGGCTTGTGAGTGTGTCAACCCATATAATGCAAGAAACATTGCGTCGTACTAAAGAGTTACACCATATACTTTCTAGCTCAACCAAGGGATCGATCTGTCCCTCATCTCTCGCCTCCGCCCAACCATGGTCATCACGGTCATCCACATCAGTCCTCGACATCAGGTTTGAAGCTCAAACTATCTCAAGCTCATCCGCTGTCCCACAGCAAAAACCCTCGTCCACCCACCGATCCCTCACCAACACCATCCATAGCAGGTCCATCCAGCAACATCGACTTTTCTTTGCCTGCTATACCCGTACGACCGCTGATACCTCCCAGACCTGGAATCCAGAAGCCTATGAAACCTGGTCCCAAGAAGCAGAGCGAAGTGGATGAAGACTTTAGTAACGCAAAAGCACCCAGTCAAGTTGCTTTCACCTCTTTCTGGAGTGGCGTGGACCCATATTTGAAGGACGTAAAGGAAGATGATCTAGCCATGTTAGGGTTCAAGGTAAGTTTCACGGAATGAGCGGATGTTGGTTTGTTTATGCTTATTTCGTCACTTCTCACTCAGGCTGATGCGCCGGAATCGTATGAAGTGCCAGCTCGAGGAAGACATTACACGGAGATTTGGGATGAGGAGGATGATGTTCCACCAGGCACGACGTCGCGCTTCCCTGTACCCAATTTACGATTGCAACAAATACAACAACAATTGAACGGTCCAGCAATATTGCCTCATTTCGTACCCACTAATGAGCTGCGAGACGAGAATCTCGTGGACGAACAGAGGGGATTGGGCAGTCTAACGGAGAGGGTCGTGGCCGCTGTTGTCGGAAAGCTAGGCTTCGGGGAAAAGAACGAGAATGCGGAGAAAGCAGCAGCGGAGATTGCTGACGTAGAGCCTGCCAAAGTCGATGTTGTTGACCTCGAGGAAAGGATGAAGAAGGAGCTCAAGGCTGTAATGCTACTGGGAGAGCACGATGAGGTTAGTCAAATAGGTTCAAAGCATCAGACTTTCTGCTGACTCTTATCTCTCGTTTGCACAGTATGATCCGTTAAATCGAGAAGATGACGAGATAACTTCAGCACTCCGACAAAGTCAACGATTACTGTCGCAACAAACAGCGTTAAACGAAGCTCGTAAATCTCGATTAGCAGAAATAGCCAAACAAAGATTAGCATACAGTGAATATCAATCTTTGTTAGAAGGAATTGAGAAGTCGATCGAGAGTGGATGGGCAAAGAGAATAAAGAAATATGGATTGACACCTAAAAAGAATTCAGCTGGATCAGGTAGACCTCCTGTTCCTGATAATTTGAAGAAACTAGTCGCAACGCGGAAGCATTGGCTGGATACTGTGGGACAACTTATGAAAGAAAGACCAAGAGGTCAAGTCGTTGGATTACCATCCAGAAGTATCTATGAAGGTATAGGTGAAGATGAAGAGAAAGATGAGAAATTCGTTGAAGAACAGATTGGTTTAGCTGGAGATGAGATGGATGTTGATGAGGTCGATGTTTAAACAGCACGTTATCCCAAGGGTTAACGGTGCACGTGTATGTAAGATTGAACTGTAGCTTTGTCATCGTGTAGGCCGTCCGTCATATTGTATGCACCCCATGCAAATCCCTAACAAGTTTCTATTGCTTGGCTCTCCTTGCTCCTATCACTTGGCATGAGCTTTGCCTTTTCGAATGAGAATGTGATCCTGATAACCAAATGTGCCTATTAAGGAAACTACTCGAGTATCTATCAAACGAACCTTCCGACGTCATCACCTAATTCAACTTTTTGTATTTTTTTCCAATCCCTTCCCGGCGGCATACTACAATTCAACCCCACAACAAAATCACATGGAACAGGAGATAGATGTTGAACCTCTATTTTTCGTTTGATTTTCGTCGTTCTTGTACATATATAAAAGTACCATCTACCATCAAAGAATGTTGTCAACCAAAACCATAGATTCTGCTCTATCAGACATAGCCAATAACCCAGCTCACGTCGCCGAGCAAAGATCAGAAGCAATGACTCCTTCTTCTATCCCAGCTGAAGATGGTGACGGTGATCAAACCCACACAAAGGATCTCGAAGGTGTCTCTGAGGGTCTCTTAGATCAGGCTGAAGGCATCGAAGTACCCACAGTCGATGATGGTACCATAACACCTGTGACAAGGAACACGAAAAAGAAGAATGTAGCTGTTTTGACTAGTGGTGGTGATAGTGCAGGAATGAACGCTGCTGGTAAGTGAAGAGTCTGTCATCTTTGGAATTCTGTGCATATATTGTTGAGTGCTGATCTAAAACATATGACCATATTTTTAGTTCGTGCGGTTGTCAGACAATCTATCGCTAGAGGATGTCAAGCTTATATCATTCGAGAGGGATGGGAAGGATTAGTACGGGGAAATACGACTGATCCTACACCTTCAGCAACACCCAAAAGAACTCCAGTTGCATCAGCCAACCAATCGCCAAACTTACAACCTGTTTCCAATAACAATACGAAATCAGTTGCATTCGCTTCTTTACCACCTTCCAAGCAGATGGAACTCAGAGAAGCTACAGCTGCACTTGACAGTCAAGCTGAACTGGACGAAGACAAAATTAGAGTTAATTTCACAGATCCAGGAAGTGTAGCTCCTTTATCAAACGCTCCATTGAGTTTTGGATTTGGTGAATTACTTAAAGATGGTGCGGGCGAAGGTGATATAGAAGAAATGGCTGCTATAGGTATGCAAGGTTTGGTAGTAGCGGATGAAGAGGATGAACAAGGTAGAAGTTTAAAAGGTAGATATATTGTAAGAGTAGGCTGGGACGATGTGAGAGGTTGGTTAGGTGAAGGTGGTACTTTGATCGGTAGCTCAAGATGTCCTTCTTGTGAGTTTGTGCTTTCCTCATTCTTCCACCTCAATCCACTCTTTATCAACATCAGCAGTAGCTTTCGGTTACAGATCCAGCCGCTAATCCTCATTTGCATTTTTGATAACATCCGATAGTCCGAGAAAGATCAGGAAGACTCAAAGCTGCTCACAACCTTATCAAGCACGGTATTGACTGTTTAGCTGTATGTGGTGGTGATGGATCTTTGACTGGTGCAGATAAGCTGAGAGGAGAATGGCCAAGTCTTATGGATGAGCTCCTTGAGACCGGTGGGTTTCATAACAACAAGGGTGTCCTCACCAAAAATACATAACTGATGGATCGGTTTATGAAGGTGAAATCACTGAGGATCAAAGAGAAAGCTACAGGCACTTGAACATAGTTGGTCTCGTTGGTTCTATCGAGTGAGTGGATTTGTTCAGTTGGCAGAGATACGATCTTTTGTCGACAGAAACAAGTGGTGCTAAATATGAATGTGTAGTAATGATATGTCAATGACCGATTTGACGATTGGAGCTCCCACAGCTCTTCACCGAATCTGTGAATCTATCGATTCTATCGCATCTACCGCTTCTTCTCATTCTCGAGCGTTTGTTATCGAAGTTATGGGTCGACACTGTGGATGGTTAGCTTTATTGGCTGGTGTAGCAATGGGAGCAGATTTCATATTCATTCCTGAATCACCTCCAACTACCGATGATTGGGAGACTGAAATGTGTAACCTCCTCCAATCTCACAGAAAAGTCGGCAAAAGAAAGTCAATCGTTATTGTTGCAGAAGGTGCTCTTGACAGAAACCTCAAACCTATTAAACCTGATTATGTCAAAGATATCCTCGTAGATCGATTGGGGCTTGATACTAGAGTTACCACCTTAGGTCATACCCAAAGAGGTGGAAGGCCTTGTGCTTTCGACAGAATCTTGGTTAGTAGTATCCTTCTTGCTGAAGGAATCTTCTATACTCATTCAGACCTTGTCATCATAGCCCACTTTACAAGGTGTACAAGCTGTTCAAGCCCTTCTCGAAGCAACACCCGAAACTCCCTCATACATGATTGGTATTCAAGAGAATAAAATCACCAAAGTACCCCTCCTTGAGGCAGTTGCGCAGGTAAGCTAGAGGAATCGTGAAAATTTCAAGCGGCAGCCAGCTGACGGATAGTTCAGACCCAAGCTGTTGCCAAGGCTATCGAAAACAGAGACTTCGTCAAAGCTATGTCGTACCGAGATTCTGAATTCCGAGAAATGTTACAAGCTTTCCAAATAAGTTCTTCGCTTGCTGTAAACGAAGAGGCGCCCAAGGACAAGGTATGTTTCCCTTTCTGACAATCTCCTCAAATGTAGATGTACTGATTGAACGTGTGTACAGCGACTAAGAATTGGTATAGTCCATGTCGGTGCACCTGCAGGAGGAATGAACGCAGCTACCAGACAAGCTGTACGATTTTGTCATAACCGTGGACATACTCCTGTAGCTATCTACAACGGTTTCGAAGGACTTCTTGACGATAATGTGTCTGAGCTCTCTTGGTTACGAGTAGACACATGGACTACCCGAGGAGGATCAGAATTAGGTACCAACCGAAGCTTACCTAACATCGATCTTGGCAATGTCGCTGCTGGTTTCCAACGACATGGTTTAGACGCTCTTTTGGTTATTGGTGGATTTGAAGCGTTCAATTCTGTACTTATATTAGAGCAGAACAGAGCAAATTACCCAAGTTTCCAAATTCCGATGGTACATTTACCTGCAACCATCTCAAACAACGTGCCAATGACCGATTTCTCACTTGGTAGTGATACTTCCCTCAATGCTTTGGTAGATGCTTGTGACGCTATCAAACAATCAGCATCAGCAAGTAGGAATCGAGTCTTCGTCGTTGAGACACAAGGTGGTATGAGTGGTTATCTCGCTACTATGGGTGCTTTAGCTGTGAGTTTCAAGATTTTCTTGTAACGCACTGGCAACCAAGACGCTGATGACGAGATTCCAAGGTTGGTGCTGTACTCGTCTACACTCCTGAAGATGGTATCTCCCTCAAACTGCTTCAAGAGGACGTAGAGTTCTTGACCAAACGATACTCCTTAGACACCAAGGGCAAGAGTGAAGGTCGACTCGTGATCAAGTAAGTACAGTCAACCTTCATGAAGACAAGACGATTTGCTGAGCTGAGGGTGATTTATGTAGATCTGAGAAATCATCTAGTATCTATACCACTGAGGTTCTTACCAAGATCTTCAAAGAAGAAGGTAAAGAACTTTTCGATGCAAGATCAGCTTCTTTAGGTCATACATTACAAGGTGGAACGCCTTCACCCATGGATCGAACTCGAGCAGCACGATTATCTTTGCGATGTATGCAGTTCCTGGAAAGTCACGCGACACCTCATTCTCAATCTGCTCACCGAGGTAAAAAAGCAAAGAAATACACAACCGAATCAGCAACTATGATAGCTATTCGCGGAAGCAAAATAGTCTACGCAACAATGGAAGAAGTAATGAAACATACTGATATGAAATTAAGGAGAGGTAAAGATGAATGGTGGTCTGATATCAAACGATTAGCGGAAATCATGGGTGGTAGACAAGGTTTAATTGGAGCTTAAATATAAAATATCATGACTTGTAGGAAATTGGATACGTGACTGCTTTCTTTGAAAGGTAGCAGGATGTGTTAGGGGAAACGATAATGACAAGAAGGACTCGGGCCTTCAGTTGATCCTGAAGGGAAGAGAAATGACGAATGCATGGAAGCTTTATTGTTTTTTTTCAAAATATTGAATTGGAAAATGAGAGATGGAATATGTTGTGACAAAGGTATACATGACCTGAGCAAAGCTACAAACAAAACGATATATTTTCGATATTTATTTTCCGACTAAAGACAAAGTTCCAACCATTGGTTTAATAACTGTTTTACCATTTTTATCTTTACCTCTCTTGAGATCTTCGAAAGCTTCTTGAGCATTTTCCAATGGATAATAATGACTTGCCATAGCACCTACGTTACCCAATTTACCGGAAGCCAATAAACCCAAAGCGTCAGGATAAGTATTGGCGTATCTAAATACACCAATCAAATCTACTTCGGAAAGAAGTGATGGTCCACAAGGTAGTGAAAGTACTTTAGTACCCATTCCTACGAAAAGGACCTTGGTACCGATCGCTGCGGCCTACATCAATTGAAACTGGATTATCAGCGAGAGTTCCCAGTCCCATCTTCTACCAAACTAAATTGCTAGAGAATGTATTCTGATTTACAACATATTATTCCAAGAGAATAACTCACCATAGGAGCCATTTGCATGCAGCTTTCTACACCTGTACATTCGAATACAGCATCGAAACCATCTTCTAATCCTTCAACTGATTGAATAGCTTGACTTTCTTTGAGTGCTTTCCATGAATTCTCAGCAACTTCCAAAGCTTCCAATCCTGATACTCTTGGTCCTTTAGGTAAACAGAAAGTACCAGTTGCCCATTCTTGTTTAGCGGCGAAATCAAGTTTACCTTGTTCGATATCTACTGCGACGACAGAGGTGGCACCTGATGCTCTTGCCAATGCGCATGCTAATAAACCGACTGCTCCAGCTCCGATGATAAGTACCTTGGCTCCGGGTTGGAGGGCTGCTCGTCGCCAAGCGTGGAGAACAACGGAAAGTGGTTCGGCAAGTGCTGCAAGTGCCAGATCGAGTGATGGTGGAAGTCTAGATTTAGAGCAATGGATTGGTATCAAAAGTCTCAGCAGTTTGCTAATTGATGTGTTAAAAAGATCACTCACTTGTAAACCAATTCAGCAGGCCAGGTCATTACTTCCCTCAGGGTACCATCGAGATGAGGGAAAGTTTTAGCTGAACTTGCGAATCTCATATTTTTACATAAATTGTATCTTCCTTTCCTACATGATTTACATGATTTACATGAGACTCCAACTTCCATCGCTACTTTATCGCCAACTTTTAAACCGAAATCTTCATTCACGTTTGGTCCGATACCGGAGATAATTCCACCGGCTTCGTGTCCCAATACTAATGGTTCACGGATCTTGAATATACCATTGGCTCCGTGTAAGTAGTAGTGTACTGATTGCAACAGAAAGGCGAATTAGCCTTGTGAGCGGTTTGGTAGACAGCGGAATGAAAACAGAATAACTCACAATCAGATCCACATAATCCAGTAACGGCAACTTGGATTTGAACTTCTCCGTCTTTAGGTTGAGGAATTTCTCGATCCTCCTTATGGGTTTGCAAGTACTAGAATCAGCCGCCTATCTTGACCCGCCCACAAGTGATCCCTCTTTGACAACACCTACACTCGCCTCGACTGTCACACATTGATATGCACTATTTCTCTCCTCCTTAGCCACCAAATCAACGACGAAGAGACAGCCTCAGAACGGCTTGCAGTAAATTGGCTCTTCCCGTCCTCTGTTTCATCGCCTCGCTCACAAGCACTACCTCCCTCACATCATCCTCAGCGACCTCGATCCCAGCCCCTTGCTCTCGTCCGCTTTTCGAGGCCATTCTCACTCAGACCACAATAACTCACATTTCGAAGATCATTACCACCATGACAAACCACGGCTACTTGAGATGTTTTTCCGTTCAATGACATTTTGTTTTGTCTCTAGTCTATGTTTCGTTGTCGATTCAAATGTGAGGTTCTATATGCAAGAGGTGACCAATGATGTGAGAGAGTATACTAGTGTATCCAGAGAGAAAAACAAATCCATGAAGTCCCTCGTATTGCATATATAAACTACCCAAATACCCAACGCAGCTCGAACCGGTCCCAACAAAATATCGGATCTACGTTTCATTCCGGTCCGGATTCCCGAGTTGATCATGACGGGCCTTTCCAACCGACTTTTACCGGCGGATCTCAACAGCATGATAACATGATAATATAGCGTGTCCCGAACTTAGCCAAAGGGCGGATATATGTCTGTGATGATATTTCATTCGACATCCCGCTGAAATGGTGAAGAAGTGTATCAATTCAAGCACAAATACATCACTTGGTTGTATACTTTCACGTTGCCATATTAACAGTGTCAAGGAAATGTTAACCAGGGTAGAATAGAAAAACAAATCAAGAAGTGGGGTGGGGTAAAAAATACACAGCAGAGTCTGACTATATATACGAGGGTCAATGTATCTATCTCCACGAATTCCCATGTACCGAGTGTAGATGTGGAATGTTCGCCAGACGGCAGTGGATACACCATTTCTTCCCGATTAATATCGACCTACAGACTCGCCAAGAGGTGATACACTCCATGAAAATCCCTCGCTAAATAAGGACAAGTATTAGGCTCAATTGATTTTCAGATAGGTGACTAGATCAAAACTTACAATTGCTGTTGTACAGTCTGAGAAAGGTGCGAGTCATCTACAACGGAGTCGAGAGGTACCTCAGATGTGAACTCTTCATCAAAGTTAGAGGTATCGATGGCACTTGCCTATTGATCATCAAAAGTGCAATTAGCAGACATTCGAGGTCGTCACCACTCAAGGTGATGATTATCCTCCCAGAAAGGTAATACTCACCACAGCAGGCTTGAAGGGAGGTTGTATTCGTTTTTCCCACAGTTTCTTAAAGTTGATATGCTTGGAGAAGAATGGATGATCCTTGATTTCTTGAGCACCGTGCACACCTAGTCTTCTCGCTGGGTCTCGGTTCAACAATTGAGTGAGTAAAGATCGAGCTTCTGTACCAACGGAATCAGGGAATCGAAGTGGATCAGAGAGAATCTTTCGATACATCTCGTTTGTGTTTTCGTCATAGAACGGAGGGAGACCAGTAAGCTGATCGAATGTATTTGATTAGCACGACTGTAACGGAGATGAAGAATAGGCAAAAGCGAATATTTCTTATCATTCCTCATAGGCGAAGATATTCCACTACCACTCACCATCTCGTATAACAGCACACCAAGTGTCCACCAATCTACACATTTGGTATATCCATGACCAGAGAGCAGTTCAGGGGCGAGGCTATAGCAGATTTCATTAACACCACCATTCAGTGTAGCACTGAGTATCGCCCTAGCTCACTATTCAGGTGTACCACAGAAGGCTACATCAGATGATAGTAGTCAGCTGTTGTTCGACTAACGTCTCTGATCGGCTTACTATTCGTTGTGTCCGATGCAGACATATTGAGTTTACATAAGCCAAAATCACATAGAGCGATGTTACCAGAGTAGTCAAGAAGGATATTTTCGGGCTTCAGGTCACTGTTTTGAGCGTCAAAGTCAGCTCTGCTTCTCTGTGTGACATTCATCCTGGCCGACGATCACACGATCACCCAGGAGAACCTGAACATCGAGGATTATTACTTACCGATATATGACGTTGAATCCGTGTAAATGTTCCAAAGCTAAGAGCAATTCTGCCGCATAGAATCTCGATCTCGTCTCATTAAATTTACCTTCTCTTTGCAAGTGATGGAACAGTTCTCCACCATTGACGAATGCCAAAACTAGATAGAGTTTTTCCGTAGATTGAAAAGAGAATTTCAGTGGAACGATGAAAGGACAATTGACTTGAGCCAGAACTGTTCTTTCAGCTAGAGTATGAGTGACTTCTGATCTTGAAACGATATGGGCTTTTCTGATCGTCTTGAGTGCGTAGATTCGGAGAGTGTCTCGTTTACGGACTTGCATCACCTAGAGCGCGACCGTTGATGTTAGCAACAGTACCGTGTTTTCTTTCGAAAGGATAACATATGCGTGTCTGCTATATTTACTCACTTTTCCGAAAGAGCCTTTACCAATTACTTTTAGTAATTCAAAGCTGTCGATTGTGAGAGGTTGACCCTGGGTAGAAAAAGACCGATGAGCTTGATATGTAGAACTTTGGAAACAGCCTACTCACCTGCGCAGGCTTGAAAGACACTTGGACATGGAAAGCACCAGTTCCACCAGAAACGTTGATCCATTCGTCGGTAGTTCTCTGAGTCAAGGATTAATTACCTGCAATACACATTCCTGTTCCCGGAGACAAAGGACGAAGGAGAGCTCGGAGATTGAGTGACTCACATTAGCGTCCAAGTCAGGAGTAAACCTAATTCCACCTAAGCATAGATCACTGTTACCCATATCATCACCTTCATCCCCATCACCAAGGTTATCATTTTGACCTTGACCTTGGTTTTGACTTTGATGTTGAGCAGTGGTTCCTTCTGTATGAGGTTGAGTAGTTCTCAAATAAGCCGTGACTGATAACTCTGATATTCTACTAACGTCAAAAGTAGCTGAATACATCCAAACTGGACTTGATAAATCACCACCTAAAGCATCAACCAGAACTTCATTTTTATCAAATTCTAATACGACATAAGGTAACCACCAAACTTGTTTTCTTTGAAGCGAATCTCTATTTCCACGTAGATTGGTTGACACCCTTGGTGAATTGGATGAAGGTGATGATAACGCAGCTTGAATTGGTGTTGGTACAGGTACTGAATTTCAGGAATCCGATGAAATGATCAATCAGCTTTAGACAATGGCTTCATCAATTCTGTGTAGGTTTAGCTTCACATACCTCCTTGTGGTAGATTTAATCCTTTGGCAGCTGTTACTCTTATCTTCAGCATACCAGATTTCGCTACCGGCGGTCTTGCCACCTCATCTGGGTGAGGGTTACCGGGTGTAGGTGTAGTCGAACGAGAGATATCATTAGGAGTAATGGTGGAAGACGTATTTGAATGATGGCTTTTGGATCCAAGGAATCCTGAATCCTTTATTTCTGAGTTGAGGGAGAGAATTAATCAGCACGAGGTTTGGATGACCATACAACATGATGCAGCCATACAAAGGCTAGTCCTTCGTTCACTGATAGAAGATCACGAGTCGAGAGGATGTGCTCGCGCGTACCAAGACATCGACAGTGCACTCACTTTTGCCAATCCTCCAGGACATTGTATATGATTTGCTGTTTCTATACGAGCTCTAATATATCAAGCAATCAATGGGGTGATCGACTAATCCGCCGCTGACGGAGTGATAGATGTTTTCTGACGTATTCCTGCGGTGTGGGGTAAAGAGAGCGTCAGTGGGGAGATCAAGATGGATTGTCACTCTTTTATCGCGTTGGTATATATGTAGAATGTCGAAAAGGGTGCGATTTTGATGACTGAGTCTGCTTGAGCCTGTTGTATTACCAAGTGAGTAGAGAGAAAGAGATGATATAGCTATTACGATCAAATGCTGTACATGAGAGAAGTGCAATTTGAATGTAGATGGATATATATATATATTGGTCAGTTCAATTGCTTGGTAACGAAGCGACCAGTTACCCCGTCTACGGTGAAGGCGCGCACGGACAATCTCATTTCCAAAGTGAAGGTAACAATTAAAGGAATATCCCAAACCTCCACCTTTCCCGGAATCTTCACCATATACTCAATCGATGGAAGAAAGTCAAGCCAAAGTAATCTCTCTTTCCTTCCGATCATACCTACACCGGAACAGCTACCAGCGATCAAAAGCGACCATGCCTGCAAGAGCTACTTTCAAGGACAAGACTCCATTGAAATCGTTAGCAAAAGCTTCGAAGTCATGTTCCGCCCAAGTAAGTTTTTCGTTTGCCTAGATACAATTTGGCGATTAAGACGTCACCTTTTCACCTTTCCCTCTCCTGTCTCTCTCGTTAGGGCCACAACCCACTCCTATAACAGCTCATCTCAGTCCAGATGTGTATATTTGACCTGCTGATCATCTGCGATTTGAACATAGTCCGTAGCATACGGTAAATGTATCGGTAAATCATATCAGGAAGTATCCAAATCAATGTGTGAAGCTGAATTTCAAGCGTTCAAAGAATGTGTTCAGGTGAGTCGCATATCTTACCTTCATCATCCATGGTAGGTACGAAAGAACGACTAACTTCATCTTATGTCTTGTGTCACAGAAATCATTCGGAAGAAAATGGTAGTCATCTTGGATATTCCCAAACCAACTGAAATCCATATCCTGATCATACATTCTCTGCGTCTAATGATCGATTCAAAATATAATAAATCGACACGGTAGCTTCACGATCAGAGAGACGTTAATGCGAGAACATGCGAAAACAGCGTGGAACATGAAGACCACTGGTAATGCAACGAACAGTAGAAGTGATGATATAGATAACTCGTTGTAATTATTTAGTGTAATATGATGCATGAAGCCAAATTAGAACCAAAATAATGTCTATGCAAGTATTCATAAAGTATATAATGTCAGAAATGCTAAAAAAAGATCTATACTGTATATGCAAAATTGTAAATGGGAATCGTCTGTGATCTGCAAATCGACAGAAGAGTCTACACACCTTCTTCGAAGGACCATCATTCATCGAACTCGATGAGTTCTTCATTCGTCTTCAGGTTTTTCTTCCCATAATGTATTTCCACCATTATTACCACTTCTACTAAATCTAGCAACTTCGCCCATTTTAACACCTTCCCATTCTACTCTTACGAACACCCACATCCATCTTCTTATCAATTCCAACGCTTCCATCATGAATACACCACTTTCAATCTCGCTTATAGTGTGTAGATGACTACTTAATTTTAAGGACCAAGTGAACCTTAATACTAAATCTATGATCGTAAAGAGATGGTATACCAATGGATCGGGTAAGAGTAATATCGGTCTCAAGCCGAATGAGAATAATGATTTTATCGTTGATGTATTTGTTGATGGTATTGACAATGATAAAGAGGAAGATGAAGATCTTGTGGGAGTTTCAGGTGATGATGAAGATAACAACATTGGGTTAGAAGTAAATGTTGGTCCAGGGGTAGGACATGGTGATCTTTGATGATTTATAGTGTGAGGTCTCGTAAATAATTTTTTGATTCTATTCAAAATGTTGTCGCCAGATCCTCTTCTGCCGTTAATTCTACTGCCTCCTCCTAGACCAGGTGAACCCAATAGACCAAGAGCAACCTCTTTTCTACCTCCCTTTGGCCCTAGCCAAGTATCCACTTCACATAACGCTAATCCCCAGTCCATTTCAACATCCCAGTAGAAACTGAACATTGAATTGACACAAACAGCCAATAACCATAAACGGAATAATCGATGTTCGCCAAACCATCTATCATGCATTTCTGCTAATTCCTGTACTGTTACTCCCTTTTGCGATGCGATCTCAGTGACTACCGTTTTCTGAGCAGCGGAAAGGAATATGACGGGGAAAGCGGAAAAGTATTTTAAAGCATTGGCGAGGGGTCGAGTTGATGTCCAAGAGGATTGATAATATTCCAACATGCATTGTCGAAATCGTAGCATGTACGGGAGACTGATAAACGAGCAGACATCAGTCAAGGGCTGATATTTGGACATCGCTCAACGCCCCCATGTCAGGCTTGTCCCCTTCTTTCTCACCCTTTCTCTTTTTTTTCTTCCCTCTCTTCCTTCTCTTCCCGCCCAGAGAATTCCCATGGAGCAAAGCAACTCACCTGACCATGGCCAAAGTTATATAACGTGCCCAGCCATTTCTTCCTACTCTACCATGAGTGATTTCTCCCATCCATATTTGACATGCTGAGATCCACATATCTCCCAGTACTTTAGCGAAGGACGTTAATATATCTGCTAGGATGACATCGCAGAAGAATATTGGAGAGTTGATTGGTGGTAATAATATACGTTTCATTGCGCTATAACAACACTTTTAGATCAGTTCATTCGTTCCCAATGCAGCTCGAGGGAGCTAAAGATGACCTGTTCAGATTTAGTGAGAGGAGAATCAACGCACCGTCTTAATCCAGCTCTTTCCCTCTCACCAACACCTCTCCATGGTACAGCAACGGCGATCATCACCCCTATCGCCAAGAATCCAGGTATTATTCTCCATTTTTCCATTTCCTCATCTATACCTCTGCTCAAAACTCTAAATAAGATCCAACCACTTCCACACCAAGCCGAATACAATAAGAACAGCTTATATATTGGACCATGTAATTTACTTGAAGAAGGTCTGATAATCGATCTTGAAGTTGGTCGTATTGGTGTGTCAGGTTCATCATCATCATCTAATGATATCGTATTTAGATGAATTTGATTTCGAGGTGGTAATAGTCGTATCCCATTTTCCGTATCTCCTTCGTTTGATGATGGGTTCAGCTCAGTATCAACATCGGGATTAGGATCATCCCTCAAATCTAATATCCAGCTTGTATCTAATCCCAATGTATATAGAACATGTAAATTTATAGCCCATAATAATTGAGCTAATCCAATCAGGAACAATACTCGGAATGGTAGAGGGAACGAAGATGAGAATCCAGGCAATTCCAGGTGTTTATGTGGTGAATTTGGAGTCTGATTGTGGTCGTTGAAAGGCGAAGGTGGTGAATCAATGTCCATTTTGGATGAAAGGTGGTATATGACCACCTGGGACAGCGGATAATATTGTCCAAGTGGGGGGTATCGTGTTGCTTGACTTGAGGATGCTTATGGGAATCGAGTGATCATTGAGAGTGGAGTATCAGTCGCTTCTTCGTGTGTAATGCGATTGAAACACCAGGATTGTAAAGTCTAAAATGTCGCTTGAAATGTTGGATTTACGTTGGACGAGATTCTGGTACGTACGTGCAAAGTCGCGTCTGTCACCTGTGCACATGTTGTTTTGGTCATTTTCACTTTGTGGCACATCTCGCAACGCGGTAACAACCGCAGCACACTACCTACATTGAATGCTATGCATGATGGTTGCCTTACCTTTGTACCTTGTTCACATGAATTGGATAGTAGTATGTACCTTGGTACCACGAAGCAAGGTGAAGCGGAGTGAAAAGGCAGTGCTAGGAGGCTTATGTTTCGCTGAGATTGACTCCACCATCATCTCCAACCCTCATTTTGATGTGGTAAGATAAGGTATGCCGGCGGATCATTCGGGAAATCCCCCTTGCAAAGTATGCTTCGAAAACAGATGATGTAAACCATTGTTTTACTTGACTACCATCATTCTATTCGGTTCAACGATGACTGATTTGTTTGATGGAATGGTCGTTGCGCCCGAGACGAATGAAACGCCACATTGGGAGTTGAAAGGAGGTCATTTCACGAGTATGAGTACTCCGCTTCATCAAGGAATCGAGGCATCATATCCATCCATCAAAAGAGAAAAGATACCCTTGTTCCTCCTGATGAAGCTGAAAGACTGAGAAATACATACAGGTATCCCACCTTATAAGATGATGACATCAATAAAGTCAAACGTCTTTCTTCTCATACTGCTTTACGATTGGTCTTTTTCTTGTCAAACAAGATAACGCATTCAACATGGTAACGACTTCATCTGATACAGCACACGCTATTCCAATCATACCGGAAATCATCAGCGAACATTGCTCCCAATATACGTATTCCGAATATTTGCAAGCCTTAATTGAAAAAGGTTATATTAGATTCCCTCTGTCCGAATCAGATCTTTCCAAATGGTGTTCGATCTGTAATCAATTCAGATCACGATGGAAGGGCAGTCTCCGCTCAAAGGCAGATATAGCCGCTGTCGATGATTTCTGCAAACTTTTGGCCAAGAACGTGGTCCCTGGTAAGTCTATGTAATCCTCCAATAGTCCGTGGCTGATGTTGGAGAACAGCTCCAGAGAAAGTTGGAATCGAGGATCTGGAAATCAAGATTATGAAACAAGTGACATCTGAAATCGGTAAACTCGCTAAACGTATGGACTCACTTGAAGAAACCGTCATTGGGCTCTCTTCCAGAGCTGAGCAGATGGACGAGGCCATTCTCTCTCTCCAATCTCAGCAAGATGATAAAAGGATATCAGCGGTTGAACACTTAGTCTTTACCCAAGAAAAAACTGAAGCAGAATCTGGAGCTTTGGTCTTATCTTCTTCTACCAATCATCCTCAACTTACCTCTGATGGTACCACTGACACCATCGCCGATAACGTCATCTTGACATACAACATTCGCTTGAACACCATGATCGACAAGCTCGAATCAACTCGAACCCTTTACGAAAGGATTGATGCTAGGATCGATCGACTTGATGCCAAGGTCGACAGAAACGACATCAAGGCCGATACACTCACCAATAAATATGATCAGACTATCGAAGAGCTGAAAATCATCCAGAATGATCACTTGAAAGTCTTTGAGGACCAAAAGGATAAAATAGATCGCTTGGAGAAGGTGTCCAAAGAGCAATGGGGAGTAATCAATCACACCAACGACAATATGAGGGACATCGATGGAAATTTCAACAAGTTGGAGAAGACCTGCAAGATTATCAACGAAAAGGTACAAGGTGAAGCGAGAAGGATGGAAGAAGGCACTAAGAAGATGGACGAGTTCAAACAGGAGTTCGCGCTCTTCGTTGAACAAGTTAATGTCAGAGTAAGTGAATATTCAAGCTACGCAACCACGAAAAACAAAACAAAGTCAAGCTGATAAAACCTTCCTTCGCTTTTTATATCGAAGGAAATGAATCGAGTCCTTTTGGAAGGTGGAAGATGGTTACATCCATTACCTACAATGAAGGGGTTATTCTCTCCTGAAGGTCTCAAGGCCTTTCCCAACAGTGCAAGTACTCTCATATAGGTGTTTCAAACTGGCAGAAAGACGCGGTCGCTGATAAACTTTCCATGACAGAGGTGGGCATTCTGGCATTCAGATAATATTCGACACCTATCTTCTAAAGATCTTGATAAATGGCTCGAAGCGTATCAGATCGGTGCAGATTCGCCTTCTTCAGGAGAAAATACGTTGAAATTCTTGAATGATGTTCCCATTCAGGTGAAGAGAGCCATTCTATCCAATTTTGTGGGTGGAAGTTGTAAACCTTCTTTCTTCAAAAAGTAATAGTCAACTAGGATAAGTCACTAGTGCATAAAGTCGGGAATCAGTAGAGGGATGAAATTTGGAATGAATGCTTCTGCTTTACGCTTATACTATCTGTTTATACATATCTAGGTATCAAGATCATTGATGCAATTTTGTTAATAGTTATTATACCTTTGCCGTCTTATTGCACCGGAAGTTAGTGTTATGATTATGATCCAGGTGGGAACGCCTTGTCATGATATGTCGTCAGCTTCAGATCAATCATACAGTAGATGAACCTTGGATTTAAGGATAGACTTGTGTGATCAATATGATGTTTGATTTGATTTGATAGGAAATAGATTGATTGCGCCTGGAATCGTATATCTGTTGATGGTAGTCAAGTAAAGGTGAGAAATCACGGTAAGAAAGCGGTGAAAAGAGTGGTCCGAGCATTATCATCCATCATCAATCTTTATCATGAACAAACAACCAGAGCATGTATAAGCATATATACAGAATCAAACCCAAAATGATTAAACACCTTCTCCTCTTCACTTACTTATCTTCTCATCAGAGGCTTTATTACGAAGAAATTGGCGATCTAAGCAAATCGTCGTCTCTATCAAAATGACCTCCCCTGATGCCGTTCTCACACCTTTGGAACTTCGTCAGACTCGAAAAGACAGTTGGAAGCTTCACCTGCGACCTTTGGTCGCCACAACATACGTCAGACTTCCTCTTGCGGAAGAAGAATTTCGATATTGGTGCGATATATGTGACAAGTTGATCGTTCACCATGAGCTCGATGCGAAACCCATTGAAGCGTTTCGAAAAGCCCTTTTCAATGGAACTACCTTCCCATGTGAGTTAATGCTATCCTCTTTAAGTTTCGGCTTTCCCCCTGCTCAATATGATTACTAACTTGCATATTAACGCTAGCACGACAAGAAAACGACTAGACTTCCATTCGAGAGAAGATCGAATCCGATATCATGGCAAAAATCGATCACAAGTTCAATCTGATCACCAATCGGATCGATAATATCGAAGGTACATTTGTCAATCTCTCCAAGAACGTCGAGGAACTCGACATCAAACTTGAAGCTATGAGAACGATTGTTAACGATCAACAAAAACTGTAATCAAACTCAACGAAAAAATGGGAATGATCCATTCAGCTACTGCTCTTCAGCTGTCAATAACCCATCAGCCAGATCAGTTGCCAATCCCATCGAGACAGCTGATACCGCATCCAACTGCAATACAATCAGTAACTCCGATGGTCAAGATGAAATGGATATCCTTTCAGCTCGCATCGAAGCTCTCAATGGTAGTCTCGATGTGATCCGTTCCTCATTTGACGTCCTCGAAAGAAGAGTCACTCAAATCCATTCTCGACTTGATAAAGGCGATGACAAACTCGATAATCTCGAGATCAAGGTCGACGATCTGAACAAGCAGGTCAAGCGCCACGATGAGCAACACCTTATGCAGGTATCATTCAAAAATACCGAAGCTCTGGAACTTAGGGTCAAGTCATTGGAAGAGGAAAGCATGAGTATAGCAAAGCTAGGAGATGATATGGTCAGCTTGGAAAAAGTTGTACAATCTGATTTAGAACTGAGGAGGAAGGATCAGTCCAGTCTTGAAGATGTCAGTGGTAAAGTTGAGTTTTTGGATCAAGAACTCGGGATGTTAGCGAAGCAAAGTCGTTTAAGAGTGAGTTGTATCATATCCTGAATCGAGACATGGACCTTTAGTTGACATCTCGTTTCACCGGGTAGGCAATCAACAGGGTTTCGAATCAACGGGAGTTTGGACCTTTACCTCTTCCTCTTTTGACGGGTGAGATCGCTGGACGGCCCCAAGTCGTAAGTAGCTTGAATACTACTGGCAGGTGCAAGGTGCTGAGCTGACGTTGGATCAATCACGGGCAATAGGATTGGTTGTGCGGCGGATTTTCCGAGTTGCGAAACATGGCGGAAGTCGATTTGAACCAGTTATTGTTTTCCTATGGCTTCTCTGATGATTTCAAGATCTACGACCGAACTGTCGATGTCAAAGCTGCCATCCTTTCTAGCTTCCTTGGTGGCCCTTGCGATCCTGATATGGACTGAATGATATTTTCGTATCGCATGATGAACACTGATGGACCAATCAGGCATGCAGATTATGGTTCTAAAGAAGAGGAATAGGGTGAAACGTCCTTTGCGTAAGTACTAGTAAGTATATATAAATCTATCGAATATTATTAGCATGCATACGTGTGAAGAACAGAATTATCTTGCGACTTTGTTTCATCCTAGCGCGTACACGAGACTTCATATTGGCAGGGTCGAGAGGATTTGTATAATTCAAAGTGAACCTTGACGATATCATGACAAAAATGGTGAAAGCTGAAATCTAAACAAAAGACGACAAATGATGATATGATGACCTCGCATAGGAATTAGCACAGACCAAGCGTGGATCCAATACTGTAAGCTCATACGATACTCCGTGTGATGAATGAAAGGAGTCAGTATGTATGAAGCAAGGTTGAGGAGCAGAAAATGATGTATACATGTATTGGATCTGCATTCTCGGTCAAAGGCAGCACGTTTTGAATAGATCAATTTATCTTCTTCTACTCCAACTTTCTCTTCTTTCTCTACTTTCTGGACTTCTACTTCTTCTTCCATTACCTCTATCGTCATCTCTATCTCTTGTCACATCCGGACTTCGTCTACCACTTCTGCCTTGACCTCTTATACCTAGTCCTGCACCAGGACCTGCGGCACCCCCTGCGCCACCTCTCCAGCTGCCTCCATTGGCCGGTTCACCAGCTCCGAAACCACCTCTTGAACTACCCCTGAATTCTTGAGGGGGCAACGGTCCTCCTCTACCCCAATGACCACCTCTCCCACTCCCACTTCCGCTTCCAGGTCCATCTCTTGCCGTAGGACCTGATCCTTCTTCTCTAGGATTATTTCTTGATGATTTATCCTTATCACCCCATCCAAATGATCTGATTTGTATTCCATTTCCATTTCCATTTCCACTTGCGGTTCCAATTCCATTCCCACCTAAGCTTGCTCCCGGTCCCGATCCTGGACCAGAAAGTTCTCTTCTTCCACCAGCGGGTATCTTGGGTTCAGGTACGTACAAAGAGACGCTTAGTAAATCACCAGTGACGAATCCATATTCATCCAATGATTTCTCTTCTACTTTCTTTCCATTCCCTCTTTCATCATTGTTATTGTTGTTATTGTTATCAAATTCATCTAAATCCATTGCCATTCCCATCTTATTTTGTCCTTCCGCAACTTTTGTCTTTGACGTCGAAGCAGCAGACGATGATGTTGAAGATTGCGAAAACAAATCTCGACCTGTGAACGAGACCAGATCTTTTGATCTATATAGCCCACGAGAAGAAGCATCAACGTATATATGACGGAATGAATATCGAGCTAAAGGTGATCGATAAGGTGCTGGAAATGAAGGTAATAATGATCTAATAAGTGATGTTGGAGTGGAAGATTTCCTAAAGCACATGAACGAGAACGTCAGAATCTTCGAGGATTTGAGACAATCACGAATATTCCTCAAAAAGGGAACGTTTGACTCACCATCCATATACCTGGAATTCATCTCTTAAAGGAATGTTCCCTTCGTCAAATTCGACTAATGGGACATGTTTCCCTTTTGTCACATATATCCGGATCAGAAACGGTGATAGCTCCTAAGGAATACGCACCATGATCAGTTCCGCACTTTCGTTCGATCGGGTGAGACATCATGATCAACACGTCCGAGAAGAGGATCATTTGGGTACCCATTGCGTTGAAAGGGATGACATACCTCTTGATCAGGTGTAGCACTTCTTCTCCTCTTGACGGGCGACCTGCTCCTCGAGTGGGAGTATGATTTGCTCCTTGATGGTGGCGGTGATCTTGGCATTTTTTTTTGGCTGGTCACTGTGCTTAGTAAGACAATGCAAGGATGCTGTCGTGCATGTAGATAAATCAAGTAGTTATCATAATTAATCCTCCCTCGAGTGAAGTTGGAAGTTGAAATGGAAGGGTGAACTATAAGTGGGGGTTGCATTTACACTTCATGTTTAAGACGATATCGATTTATGTTTTGGTGGGTGTCTTGTCTATGAACTATCTCCTTGCTCTCTTTCTTTCTCTGTACATCTATATCTACTAATTCGAGTGTCTCAACACCTACCTGATCAAGATACTCAGCATCATGTCAGAAGATAGAAGATCAAGATGGGATGACCCTTCATCATCTACTCCACCAGGTTCAGCCCCTCCCAACGCGGCAGCAGATGCGTCTGACGCAGCAGCCAGAGCAGCAGCTATAGCAGCCAAGATCGCCGCATCTCTAAGACCAGGTGTACAAGGAAACGAATTGATGAAACAGGAAAAGAAAGACGAAGGTGATTTCGTAAAAGATATAGAAGTGAATGATCTGAGAAATAGATATGTGTTGACAAGAGGTCCCACTCAAAAACAGGTAAGTTGATTACTTTGATTTTCAAGATAAGGCTTGACCATTTCCCAATTAATATTCACTCCATGTCCTTCACTCTACGTTGCATACCTTGTTACTCATAGAGATGACGCTGACTACTTGGGTATTACTTAGATAGAAGAAGAGACCGGTGCATCAGTAGTGACAAAAGGAGTATGGGTACCTGATCGATCAAAGATGCCACCCGGAGAAGCACCTCTATACCTACATATAGTAGCTACCAGTCAATCGATATTAGATGCTGCCGTGGCAAAAGTACAAGAATTAATCGATCAGGAATTAGGACCATTAATTGATCAACGTACTCTTGTAGCTAGAAACAGAGCAATGGGTTTACCTCCTCCTCCAGAGGCTGTACCTGCCGGTAGACAAAAATGGCCAGAAGAGAAATTGTATATTAATTTGGAAAGTTCAAGGAATTTCAATGTTAGAGCTAAAACTGTTGGTCCAGGTGTAAGTGATATTTCAACCGCAGTGGCTGGGAAGCGGGGGAATGGGATGTTTGAACGAGTATTATCGCCGTTAAGGCCACATTACTATTAAAAGAAATGACCAGAGTCGACGCATAGAACGATAAAGTATAGCGAAAACTGATACCCCCCCCTTTTCACGGCCATAGGGTATGTTCGTCAAATATATCCAAGCGGAGACAGGTGCAAGAGTACAAATCAAAGGACAAGGATCAGGCTTCATGGAGAATGACACTGGACGAGAATCTGATGATCCCATGCACATCAATATCGCGTGAGTTCGATGATCCTCAACTTCGCTAAAACGGGTTAGGAGCCTACTTCCTGACTCCATCAATCCCTCATCGCCACTCAAGTACATTAAACTGACATCTGATACCACAGCGCCCCGACAGTTGAACAAATCGATCGAGCCAAAGTACTCTGTAATGATCTTCTTGAGGTACTTCGACAGGAATGGTCGAAAGCACAACACGCCATGAACCAACATCAAAATCAAGGTGGTCCAGGAGGAGTTTATCAACAAGGTTATGGTACTTATGCACCTGCCGCAGGTCAAGCGGGCGGTCAAGGTCAAGATGCCTATGCGGCTTACTATGCCGTAAGTACAGCTTTGACTTGAAGCTTAATCTAAGCAAGAAAAGCTGACGGTTGTAATACTTTGTAATGATAGCAACAAAATGGTCAGAATGGTACCCCTGCATCTCAACCTGCTGCTACACCCGCAGCCGGAGGTGCAACACCTGCTGAAGGCACAGATGCCTGGGCTCAATATGCAGCTTACTGGGCTGCATACGGTTATGACGTGAATGATCCTCAATGTAAGTCTGGTTTCAGCTGTTGGTTAGACGTATCTATTATCGCATTGAAGCTAAGTTGATGAATGGATGTTCAAAATAGTCCAAGCTTGGCAAGCTTCTCAATATGGTCAACAAGGTCAAACACCTCAACAACCAGGAGCAGCAACTCCCGCTCCATAGAGAAATCTGAAACCAAAGTGAGAAATATAACCACATTTTGTACGGTTCGTTCATGTATCAATGGAAAAACTTGAAGATCAAATTGAAATATTGGTTTATGCATTTCATCTCATTTGCCTTTCGATACCGTTCCTTCCCTTTTAATACAGTTAAACTACAAAATAAATATTGACATTAATACAAATAGATTCTGAAATGTGCAGTTGACTTTTCTAACTCTTTTCTTCTTTCCCCAATAAAAGGGAAAGAAAACAGTTGAAAAGAGCGTTTTACCAATCCGAAAAGGAAAAGTGAAAGATCAAGCACGACCTGATGGTACCTCAGTTTAGCATATATTCCTATCACTGAACTCGTGGGAGTATATATAGGAGAACAGTGTACACATAGATGCTGTTGGGGTTTAGGGAAAGGGAGAGGAGGGATTGAAGAGGGGCGACGATTGAACTGGAATATCGGGTTTCAGTTTAAAGTTGAGTTTGAGCTTGAGCTTGAGCTTGAGCTTGGTAAAAAAGGGAAGAGGATTGAATGTTTGATATTACGTGCATGCGCATAGTGATTATTCGATACGATGGCGAGTGAGAGGGACAGGATGAGTATATGAAAGCAGTATGATAGATGACAAGAATTGTAAGTAGCAGACAAGAAAGTAAAAAGCAATGCAAACTTTTGATTTTGACTTTTCTTGTTTTTCAGCTCGAACTGTGATTATTTTGGTCAGTGTTTGATAAGATGACGTGGATTTAACTAATCTGGTATATCACAAAGAGGTGATTGATAACGATGGGGTCTCCGCAGTTCACTTCCGTGTTATACGTTTCCAATCGTCGTCGCGCTGGAGAGAGCCCATCCATCTGCCGTGAATACCTTTGTTGCTCAGGTATATCAACCTTCACACTACAAGCTTCGAGAGAACAGAGGGCTCGAGTATTCGTCTCGCGAGATTATCAACAATGAGATCCTTCGCTTTGCTGTCAATATCAGCGGCATTACCTTTGATCTGGGGACTAAACGTTCCTCAAACTTATATCAACACGGCAATAGCTAGGACTATAGAATTAGGAGGATTGACAACTCAAGTTACTACTCAATATAATATCAAACCTACCGATAACAATCCAGGGGAATACTTCCTGGCTCTAGCTGGAGAAAAGGACGAGCTACCCGCCTGGTGGGAAGTCAGTCTGGGTGGAAAGAAGTTGGAGGGAAGACTAGTTGATGATATGTGAGTGAACTTTATTTGCTGTTTACTCGCAGAGATATCAGGAAGTCGGATGAAAGGGAGAGGGAATGGATGATAGAAATATGATATGGCTGCGTAGTACACAATAAAATCTCATTCTGATCATCTTGCTTACTTGAAATATATGACCCGCAAATAATAGCTCCCCAACAGTCGCTATAGATTTAGGCACAACCAAAAAAGATCAGGTGATAACATTATCTCTGAATCAAGTATTAGCTCATACAAGTAAACCATTACCTTCTGAGATTGAACAAAAAGATCCTCAATATTTAAGTTGGAAATCAAATTCAACTTATGTGGATAGTTGGTATACTACGGATGTTGAACGTGTCAAAATCAGGTAAATTACTATTTCCCATTCTCGATCTCGTTTGACCGACTATGTTTTAGGTATGATGATTTGGCTGATCTTGATATTGTGTTGAAAATAGAGCACCACATCCATCAATTCTCTCAGCCTCATCAGTTCCAGAAACGTATACTAGAGATAACACCTTGACTAAATCAGGAGGAACGATAACGCTAGGTCCATTCCATTCATTACCTCCAACTCTCATCTCAAATGGAGGATCACAGAAAAAAGTCGAACAACATCCTTTCTCAGTCCATTACGAAACTAAAGATCCTGTTATTGGGATTAGAACTCTGAAGAGAGCTGCGGAAGTCAGTCATTGGGGCGCTAATTTGAATATCCAGGACGAGATTGATCTAGTCAACGAAGGACCTAAGTGAGTTATTATTCTTATTTCAATTGCACATTACTCTGCATCCGGCAGTACAATCGCCCTTCGGATCTATACCGTTCAATCGTCGTAGAGCAGGGCTAATCGACCAATCACTCCTCCTAGACTCAAAGGTCATTTCTCTAGACTTGCACACCAACAATCTAAATTTCACGCTCATGTCCCCGCTCAGATCTTGACTGAACTAACATTAAAACTACCACCAACATCACATTCAACTTATTACTATGATACCATAGGGAATGTATCTACATCACATTTCAGACAAGGTTCAACGCCTGCGACCAAAAAACAACCTAAGGGCGTCAAGACATCACCCAGAATAGTGGATGGTACATTGGAACTGAAACCCAGATATCCCCTTTTAGGCGGATGGAATTATTCTTTCACGATTGGCTGGGATACACCTTTAGGTGATGTTTTGAAAACAGATGAAAAAGATGGGAAAAGGATCTTGGCGGTCCCTTTCATAACTGCTTTGAAAGATGTCGTAGTCGACCAAGCGGAATTATTGGTTATCCTCCCCGAGGGTGCAAGGTGAGTAGATCGCTTCAAAAGCAGGAAGTTTGATCATCAATAACTAATTTAGCGTATGTATCATTGGTTTAGTGACGTTCAAGTATACACTCCATTCCCTGTAGATTCAATTGAACATTCCATCCACAAGACTTACCTTGATACTACCGGAAGATACGCTATCACATTGAAAAAGACTAAACTTACAGAAAACCATGCTCAAAACGTATATGTAGGTGACAAATCCCTCCTTGTACCCAGCTTCGGAAGCTGAAGACGAGAATGCAGCGTGCTGACCTCTTTTCCCTTGATCAATCAGGTTACCTACCACTATCCCCTTTCTGCACAATTCCAAAAACCAATCACTATAGCGTCATTGGTGGGAAGTTTGTTCTTACTTGGTATGGGGTTGAGAAGGGTGAATTACAGCATCGACAGAAAGTAGACATACTGCAATGAATAGATAGAAGAAGTGAAAAGCGCATGCGAATGCATGCATTGATATACCGTTTCAAGCTGCTAGGTTGATGTATGATGTGCGCCACGCGTCATAGTTAGATGCTATGTTGTCGAGACGCGTCAAATATCGAACAATGAGAGAATCCAAGATGTATTTTGACTTTTTTAATTTTTTATTTCTCACCTCTCGTACATTGTGGTGCATCCTTGATTCGCAATATCTCCTTTTGATCTACACAATACCAGACTGCCCCGTACAGTCGCCTGCCTTGGACTCTACGAGTAGGACACGACGATTGATAGAGAGGCGAGAGGCGATATGGAAGATGATTACTTTTCTTTGAATGCAATTTTAGCTGATAATCATGTACGTTGCGTTTGTCTCTTTGCCCTTTATTCAGCGAAGCAACATTGACGTGCATAATTTTTTCATAGAAATTATCATGCTCATTCACGCTGGATGTAGAAGGTTTAGGTTATTTGGAAGGCGGAACGGAGAATAATGTGAGTGGAGTACCTCGTCTTGTACGAGGTCTGATATTTTACACGACCCCCCGTCTCACTCTTATCGGACGTAGATACATCAGCATTCAAAAGTCGAATTACCATTTTGGTTGGCACAGACATTAAGCTTAAAGTGAGTGTGATGTTGTGATGTTGTGACGTTGTCATCAAACACGATACCGTTTGAAACGATGAAAGCACAATGCGAAAATGGTATAAACGGGTGAATCTGGTAAATTTATTGATATTTTCCTCTTGTTTATTCTGTTAGTGAATTCACGACCTTTCCATTACCACCACCGTATTCCAACAGAGTGAAAGCGGCTCTAAAGGCTTCGGCCCAATCTGTCATATTGTCAAACCTCGTAGGGAATAACGGGTGGTGGTATAGATGGGGAAGAAGGATAGCTGATGTGTAAGTTGGGGGATTTCTTTGATCCTAACCATGCAAGACTGTGTGATGGAATCTCCCTTCAGAACGACTGACCGACTAATCCACGACTTGCATTGTCCTGTAAAGCTGATTATCATACTCTAATTAGACTTGACGATGAACCGCAAGCGGATCTGTTAAACACGCTACTAAAAGTGAATATACCCCTTCATTTTCTATCCACCTTGTTTTCAGCTCGCTCATCATGAAACCTGACTGATCATCACGATGTCGTTTTGTAGGCATTCACGAATCGTCTTCCTGCTTTACAAGACCTGTCAGCACATCACGCAAGTGCTGATCACACTTTACCTGAAGGTTCAACTAGTTCAGGCGAGATGTTCAGAGACGGTATGGAAGGTGATGAAAGGGAATGTGAGTAGGCAACTGTCATATAATATCCCAAATAGTGGCAATAATGGTGTCAAACTGGGAATTGTGGTTGACGATATGCGTGTGCGTTCAATTAGTATTTGCTATCGGACAGGAATCAGGGAAGTTGTCAAAAGCTTGGTATGATAGTGAAGCTGGTAGAAAAGGTAGATGAACGGGTCAGTCTCTGATAGGTAAGTTTATCAGCTATTTCCAATCGCTTTTGATGGTTTGAACAGAAGAGAAAGCTGATCTTTCGTTTCACACGAAATCAGAATCCATACGTGAGATGATTTGTTGTAAACTATGTATCAGTATCATCGAATTCTGGATCACATCTTTGGCGCTCATTTGAGCCATAGGTGAATAATACCTTTCTCTGACATAGATTACTCCGACATCGTCTTTCAGGGTCAAATGTTGCTGTACAAACACCCTTGAAAAATGAACGGACCACCTGATTCACCTGTCATCTCCTCAGAACATGAATGCAATGAAGACGATTGAGAGCGGAAGAGACGCTATGGATACTGACCTAGATACAATCCCGACAAGATAACTATCATCAGGTCTTAGAAGGACGACTGATTGGATATTGATAGGTTTCAAACAGTTCATTGATACACCTCCTTTTTATTCAAAGGCACACACACACAAGGACCCATTCCTTTTGTGTTTTTACGTTGTATTGACCCACCTTCCCTTTGGATATATCCTGGGGAATCAATAGCATCACCTCCTCAGCCCCCATCCTTAATTTGATCAACACACCATCTATCTTTCACATATCACAATCTGATTACTGTACGACTAGACGTCGTGGGTTTATATTCTCACCATCTTCATCAGGTGTGAAGTGTGAACGCTTCCAGCCACTTCCTGTAATGTAAGTGATCGTCAATACATGCATATGAAGATGATCTTCCACTAATCATGTATACTACAAAGCCCCGCTCCACCATAACCCTACAATACGAAGGACCGAAACACGACTCTACAATAGACTAATACCGTCATTACATTTTACAAAAATTCAACGCTATCCTTTGTCCTGTTTGATACAGCCAAATCATATCATATCATACCACATCATCATCGCTCTTGCCTTCCTTACACAACTTCACGAAGAACTCATTCATTTCAATTCCCGCTGCTCTTTCAAGCTTTAAGCTTGACGTTAGACTCGACTGGACTTACGCGACCTTTTAGGAAAGAGGCAGGAAAACCTTTCGTGTTCAAGATGATCTCGTCATATTCGCTGAAGGTGATATACCTCATGTTCCTTCATATTCCATATTTCGCTCTCGCTCAATCATCCGTCACTTCTCCTCCCCTCAACCCCACAAGAGCAACAGCGAGTAGTAACAGTGTCAGTGTCACTGCTACAACGTCAAATGTGGTATATACAGGAACACCATCGTTGGTTTTTGGAACCGTACAAACCATGACGGCCTGTGCGTCTGGAGTGTGAGTGATTTACTGCATCCGGCTTGAAAAATCACGTTAGGAACAAGTGAAGGGTCGAAGATGTTTTGCATGAGGGACATACGGGAATTGACAATGGGATGAAAGCTGACACCATTTTTCGTTACCCATGTAGAATTCTCTTCAACCTGTATAACGAGGATCCTTCCAAGCTCAACATAACATTGTATGCCATCAACCAAGGTATAGACCAATCTATCCCACAGTCAGCTACATCTGCTGTAGTTCCACAAGCATCCCGAATATCGACCGCATCATCGATATCGTCACAGGTCGCACTTGCT
This sequence comes from Kwoniella shivajii, assembly GCF_035658355.1. Taxonomy (NCBI): domain Eukaryota; kingdom Fungi; phylum Basidiomycota; class Tremellomycetes; order Tremellales; family Cryptococcaceae; genus Kwoniella; species Kwoniella shivajii. The sequence continues at coordinate 834,251 of NC_085909.1, forward strand.
ACATCACCAAGACCCATTTCCGCCACCTCCACCGGTCCATCACTTCAAGCTTCTCCCAATACCTTATCAACTCCAACTGTTTCCCGTCGATCACTAGCTGAACGAACGATATTAGGTCTGAACATAACTCTAGTCACTCAATATGCGAATCATGGCTGGTCTTTCAATCCTGTTAGATTACCTGAAGGAAGGTATTATATCTTAGGGGTAGTTCACGATAATCAACAAACTACAAGTAGGAGTAACATCTTCAGCGTGATTGAAGGAGAAGATATCTCTTGTTTAGCTCCTTTCAGCTCTCTATCGTCATCTGCGCTAGCTCATCAAACAAAGTCTGCTTCACCTTCATTCAAAACAAATTCCACCGCATCATCAATTGGCACTGAGAACAACAACGAAAGCGACGATCCCAAGCAAACAGGACTCGGCGGTGGTACGATAGGCGGAATCGTGGCTGGAGTCATAGTGGGCCTGATAGCGTTAGTTTTGCTCCTAATTTGCTGTAGGAGGCGAAGAAGGAATCAGAGCGATAACGAAAAAAGAGGATTTACTTCATTCGCTGTCTCAGGTAGAAAACATCACAAGATGCCATCTGAAATTACATCACCGTCAGAACAGGATCACGCAATGATCAACAATGTTAATGATAAAAACCCAATCGCAATGACTCCTGTCAGGAATAACGGATCAAGATCAGGATCAGGATATGAATCTGATGAGAAGCGAAATTCATTAAATTCGATACAGAATGTAATAGAGGATTTTCCACCTCAACCTCGTCCTCATCCATTTGCAACTCCAAGAACGTTTGATCAAGCTTACGATACCCCATCAATCACTCGATACGATGATGATAAAGATCCGTTCACAACTCCCACATTGGGTGAGATACCTACCATGTCACCGATGTATTCAAACGATGAAGTGAGAAAATTCAGTTCTGCAGAGAATATCTTTGGTATGAACATGACTAAGGCTCAACCTGTGTACTTGGCGAACGTGAGACGATCTTCTCAAGAAGAATCACCAAATCCTTTCAGCTTGAACAACAAAAAGAACTCATCGACTACACTAGGCTTTGGTCCAAATCCAGGTTCAGGTTTGGGATTAAGGGTTGCTCCACCACTGAAATCGTCCACCTCAACAAATTCATCTTCCTCATTACCTTATTCAAGTAAGAAGAAGAGCTTAGTCTCTGAACCTGAAAAGCAAAGGTCAACTCCATCATCTGATGTTCAAACCTCGACTCGGGCAGGGGTAACGACCTCACAAGGACAAGGTTCAGGACACATCACTCCACCCGGCAATGGAAATACACCAGGTGGATTAAGTAGATCTGCCAGTAGTAGAAGAAAACCTGTTCCTTCACTCGGAGCAGAATTGAGGACCGAATTAGCTAGACAAGGAAGCATGAAAGATCTCAAGGGTAGACCTCCCAAAAGTGACAGAAGGACAAGTTACAAGTTGATGCCTGATCCCCCTATTATACAAGAATAGCACGAGTATTGTCTACGATATCTTGTGATGTAAGTTCATTGGGAATTAGATCATAGATCGAAAGGGAACATGAGATTGGAATAGGACAGTTTCTTGGTCGAGCCAACAAAACGAAAACAAAAGTTGTGTAAATCACAAGTCTCAAGCTCACTCTCATTTCATATGTATAATCATTGGATATCTTGCTTGTAATCAAAGAGGCAATATTATGAAGAGGGAATATGCATATTCTTTTGAATTTTGGATTGACCGAGTATGAGCATTCCATTCGCAGATCATCTACGGTTTCCATTCGATCTGCAGTCTGCAATTCATCACTGAATTACTCATATTCCATACTTTCCAATTGAGTTGGGTGTGGTCGTGTGGACAGCTTGTGAAATGACAGAAGAAGATTAAGGATTTCAGTAAATTTTTGATTGATTTGTATTTTCTTTCGATCACTTCTTCTCATCTTTGTCAATCCCTTCCAAGACTTCGATGAGATGAGTATCTAATCCTTTAGGTAAAGTCAATACTCCATTAGGGGTTATTATTCTATATGTAGGTAGAGGTGAATAAGTAGAAGCGACGACCTATGTGATTAATATATGTCAGTATACATATCTCGCTTCTGTTGTGAACAGTCAGATTATCTTCTCAAGTCATTCAGAGAAGGGGATTATATTTCACTTGTTCGGGTTGGGAACGATATACTCACTTTACCATCTTGGACGTACACCGATCCAATTAAATCTTCAGTTTCACCTATCCTTCCAGCAGGTGGAATAGCTCTTTCGTCTGAACGATGGAACGATAGCACGATAATCAGAGTCTCAGCGCGAGTTGTTCTTGTCACAAGATAAAGTAATCTGGTACATCATGGATAGAGGATGAGATCTACTACTCACCCGTTATATGTATCCAGCCATCTGTGGGTCTAGTCTCAGCTTCAAATTTGACACTATCCGCTTTATCATTTTCTAATCCTGATTGTATAGCCTCATGAAGAATGGTTCTGTTTCAACGTGAGTCAAGAAGTTAGCACGGTGTGACACTGATAGGTCTGCCATGCTACTAGCTGACTGGTGAGGGATGCAACTCACAGAAACTTAGGTTCCTCTTTGAAGTCTTCCAAACTAGCTCCATCTAGAGGTAAATACCCTAATACAGTTCTGGACCTAGCTACAGGAGGAGAAGGTAAGAAGGACAGTGCTATATGTGATTGAGTCGGATGGTAATGTAGATGAGGGTGTGAAGGGTCTTTTGATGATGGGGAAGTTGAAGGTGGGGCTGAGTTTCGTGCTGAAGAGGACGAGGAGAATGGTCGATATAGTGAGGTCGTTGGACGAATGAGAGAAGGGATGAATCGAGAAGCTGTTGGGAATCGGGGAAGCAGTAATGACATTGTTTGGAAGATGTTATCTGACTGTTGTTTCCAGGGATAGATTTCTTGGGATACTTATTCACAACTGATGATGGTCTCTTTCTTCGTGTATAACACTTTGTCCGATATCCCATAGATCGACTGGTCTATCTTTGCATCTTTCATCGAACACAACTTTGAACGTCCTCCACTTTTCATTATCTTACGTAATTATACACCGGCGATCAGCTAACTGTAAAATTAATGCCTTCGACGTGACGCTGAAGCAGGCGGTGGCCGGATTTCATAATAAATGGTCACATTAATTGATGTTGTTCGCCATCTTACTTGTAGAGACCATCAAGACAAAATGATTATACGGCATCGTTCAATGTGAGTTTAGCTAGAATTGCAGGCATTGGAACTCCAACATATACTGTACCAGCTAATCCGAATTGACCAATCCAACAGATCTTTCCTCCTGTTTTTCGTATTGACCCTCCTCATCCTTTCTCCTCTCACTCAAGCTACCTCCATATCACCCCCAGAACCCAGACATACATACGTGCCTATCACCAGATCGCTAGATGACCGAGCGGATCATCACCCTAGCTCAAGCTCGAAACCCAAATACAAGAAACCAGAATACGTCGCTCATCCTGCTGGAAATTTAGTTTGTAGACCTTTTGGTGAATGTGAACCGTGTCCCAAAGATGAGGTGAGTATCATCCATCATACCTTCATGTTCGCTGTTCGTTGTAACTCGTCGATCTTGTGGCGCGGAGGCGTTCATGAGAGTAGCGACTTAGTCATCAATCACTCACTCAATTGAAGATTAAGCAACGTATACGTGCACTAATCTCCCATGTTTGCAAAACGTAATTAGCTAGATCAACCATTTTGTTTCCCATTCGGTAATAGGAGGTTACTGCATTGTATTCCAGCATCAACATCAAACACTGAAGATGGAAATGGAAATGAGAAAACAGGAAATGGTCAAGTCGGGGAAGTTCCAGCTTGGGAAGCTTGTGGTAAAGTCATAAGAAAAGAAAGACGAGATTTCTGGGAATTCGTGGTGAGTATCTTATATGATTCGTGACGAGTTCAGGTCCAAATACTCAGGTCCAAGATCAGACCTTCCTCAAGCCATACCTTTGAGATATTTACGTTTAACTGATGCGATCGATTCATAATAACGTAGACTGCAAATCTCTTATTCTTGATCGTGGCCTTGACTATTTTATGGGCAAGAACTTCTGCTTTGGCAACTGAACAATATAGACAATTAGCAGCTAGGATAGGTATACCAAGTGGTGGATGGACATGATTATGCCTTCACGAACTCAGAGGCTGATTATGTATTATTATTCTATGCACGCGTTCGGATGAAACGACTACTATGGTTTTTGCAAATGACGTGAAATCGTTAGGGCTTCGTTAGATTTCCCACAGAGCCCTCTTTACTCTGGATAAGGGGGAACACTTGGTTTGAAAAGGAGACAAGGGTTGATGGATGGCAAATGCCTCATTTGTGTTTCAACTGTTATCCGGGGCTTTGGCATTTCATAGTACAGTTGCATTATGACGATTTGTATACAATGAAGGTATCACGTGGTAGATTTCAGGTAATTTGAAGCCTTGATTTTATCTCTATTCCTATTTATTTGATTAATCGATGGTGATCAGCTCAAATTACAGAAAATCATAGCACGGTTGATTCAACAAATCGAGCAAAGATCCACCAACAGTTTCTACACTTTCTGATGGCGATGGGAGGTGCGAAATCCCATTGGAAAAAAATGCGAAAAAAGATTACTCACAAATTCTTCAATTTCCTTTTTTCCTTAATCACATCGAATCCCTCTTGACCTTCTTTATGTAACTCCACATTATTTTCAGCTACCTTATGAGCTTTTGAGGTGTCTTCTAATAGATTCCATAACCAAGGTGGATATTGATCGTCTTCTAACGCTACTGGATCAGGTTTATCCTTGAGTATCGATAAGCCAGTCAAGGTCGTTCCTGCTGGTACGGATGACACGACTATTCGTGGATGAATGCATAACCTTGATCAGCATCGATATTGAATAGTGTGGTCAGAATAGGAATTACATTGATTGACTTACTCTTTGTTGACTTTGGTTTCGGTTTAGATTGTTTTGAAGAAGATGATGAAGCAGCCGAGGATGAAGATGAAGAAGAAAATTGTAATATGGCGGTTCGAGGTATTTGACTAGCTCGTTTAGATACGATTCGCGGTATGATGGTGGTGAATGACATGATGATGAGTCGAGTCGATAACTATGCTGTTGATTGATATACCCTTCCGAACAATACCTGAGATGAATTGACAAGGTGATGTCTCAACTCTCTATTATTGCTGTTCATCGATTTCATGAAGCCGAAAGTTGATCCCAAAAGTGCAGAAATCTCAATTCCTGACGTGGCAATGTTATGTGAATCTTGCGCACGTGGCAACGACGGGCTTATCACCAATCCATCATTATAAGAATCGAGACGCGTGAAGATGGAGGCGCGTCTTTTCTCATTTCCGAAAATCAAATTCACCACGCAACTATTTCATCTGAACATTACTTTTTCACCATTCGTTCGCAATCGATACTTCTCATCCTCAAACCTCTTGGGTAGTGAGGGACAACAACACCCTCAATCATGGCAGAAGCATCTCCAGATTCTATCACATCGTTACCATGTCATTTGAAAGGTGTGACCAAAGTCTGTTTCTCACCTGACGGATCGTGAGTTCAGCTTCGTTTGCTACCTCGAATCCCGTAAGAGATAAGTGAAACAAGCTGACGAAAATTGATTATGCAGAACGATATTCACTGGAGGTTCAGATTGTCTAGTAAGGATACATAAAGCCGATAACCCAGATTCTGAACCTGGATTTCACGATAATCATACCGATGCAGTAACTTCCTTGACCTGTTCAGTGAGCTGCCCTTTCCGAATGGTGTCGTGAAGCTCGCAGCTGATTCAATACTTGTATGATGTAGAGAACCAACTTGATAACAGCATCGGAAGATAACATAGCGCGGATATTTTCTTATCCTCAAAATGAATTTGAAGGCTTTCTGACTAGATCTTCTGGAGTTCCGATACGATGGGTTAGTGTAGATAATTCAGGTGAAAGAGTTGCTGTTTGTAGCGAGTATGTCGCATTTCCTTAAAATCAGCTGATCAGGTATCATCTTGAGATTACATACAGCTGATAACAACCACAGTGATTTACTAGTCAAGATCGTAAATGTAAAAGATACAAGTAGAGTGTCATTACTATCAGATAATAACAAATCGGTTAGATCAGCAACATGGGATCCATCTGGAAAGTACCTCGTAAGTCAGCTAGTCCTTACCAACCCGAGCTCAATTGACTTGAATTATCGTCATAGACCACAGCATCATGCGACGGGAAAATAAAAGTTTACGACACGACTGGCTCAGCACCGATTTGCTTGAAGATCATGGAAGGTGTTATCGGTTCTAGCGAGTCTGAGTGAGCTGCCATTTTTGCCTATTACACATTAAGATAGCCAACGTTATCTTGCGAAACAGGTCCAGCACATCATGCTATGCTCAATGGCACCCCTCAGGAAACTACTTTGCTGTGCCAACGAGAACAAATGGCAAGCTTGCTTGATGATAACAAAGGCAAATACAGCTGACGATTGAAACATTTGCAGATATTGGTATCATAAGTAGAGAAGGATGGAGCAAACAAACCACCTTCACGCATGATGGCCCTAAATCTGTAAGCTCGCTTCAACTGCAACTATCTGAGTTTGACAAGCTGACAAGATAATCTCACAGCCCATCGGGGAACTCGCTTGGTCACCTAATGGAAAATATCTCGCATCTTCTTCATCTACAACAATCTATATATGGTCCACCGATTCACGTCAAGTAATAGCAAAGCATAACAATCTTGATGGAGCTATCTCTGGGCTCTGCTTCTCACCGACAACCAATCTCATAGCGTATACCTCATTGGATGGATCATTCTGCCGATGGACGAAGCCCATTCCTGCGGATTTACCTAATCCGTTCACATCGGAAAAGGAGGAAGCTAAGAATCTGGATAAATTGTTAGATGACGAGTTTGGAGATGACCTAGAGATGGATATGGAAGAAAAAGGTGAAGATTTGGATGATGCAGAACGTGATACATTCGGTGATGATGGTTGGATAGTGGATGATGATGGTGGTTATGGAAAAGATGATGACGAGAGGAAATGGACCAGTGGAAGAACAGAAGTTGGTGAGTTAGCCGTTTCATGACCTGCGATAAGTATAAAACTGAGGCACAAAATAGTCAATGTCACAAAGGCTCAATCGTCATTTACACCTGGAAGTACAGAATTCAAGAATAAGAAGAGATACTTGGGTAAGTGAGAACAATTGGAATGCATGCAGATGAAATACTTATGTGATTTTAGCATTCAACATGATCGGTGTTATTGACGTGACGGATCAAGAAACGCATAACGTAGTCAACGTGGAATTCCACGATAAATCCGCTAGGAGAGGTTATCATTTCCAAGATCACAACAAGTATGCTATCGCTTCATTAGGTGAACAAGGGATCGTATATGCTTCAACATTTGAAGCAGAATCGCCTTCAAGCGTATACTACAGGCCATACGATTCATGGGCGTCGCAATCGGATTGGTCGATCTCTCTGCCACAAGGGGAAGAAGCGCTTGCCGTCGCAGCTGGAGGAGGATCAAGTGCAGAAGGTGGATTAGGTAGTGTGATAATAGCTACAAGTAAGGGATATGTTAGATTCTTGACTGCTAGTGGATTACAAAGATACATCTGGAGATTAGGTGAAGAAGTGATCTCAATAGCCGCTGGACGAGATAAAGTGATCGTGGTCCACAGAGAAGGTGGAACCAGTTTGGATGGTAAGTAGGGCTAGAACGTTTGCGAAGAGGTGCCTGGCTGATGGAATACGATGGGGATGTAGGATGTCAGAATTTGAGGTACTCATTGATGGATCTGGACACTTTCGAAATATTGCAAGAAGGGCGAGTACCGCTACCCAAAAAAGTAACGTTAAAATGGCTTGGATTCACTTCGGAAGGCGTGAGTGCTTCTTTCATCGTGACAACAATTCCAGCTAAGTGGTCACTTGATATACAGGTTCCAGCAATATACGACTCGGCAGGATTGCTTTCCGTTCTTGATAGACACAGACGACCAGGTCAAGCTAGATGGATACCGCTTCTGGATACTTTGTCTTTGCGCAAAGAAGGCAAACAGGAGAATTACTGGCCTGTCGGGATGACAGCGACCCATTTCTCTTGTGTTATACTGAAGGTGAGTTGGGAAGTAGAGCATACCTTTTCCATTTGAGAAGGACTGGTTAGCTGAGACCGTGCGATCTGATTCAGGGATCGGAGAAAGAACCCTGGTTCCCCCGACCGCTAATACAAGAGATCGAAATGCATATGCCACTTCTGAATATGGATAACCAGCAAGGCAAACTTGAAGAAAGGTATGTCAGCTCCTGTAGCCCGCGTAGTGCATGTTCAGCTGATAAATCGACATGCAGTCTCGTACGAGGACATCTTGTTCTCTCTACGCTGACGGATTCAGTCGATCCAGACTCCGAATCCCTGATCAAAGAAAAGGAAGTTGCTCTCGACAAAGAATACCTTCAACTCGTTCAAATAGCGTGTAAAGCGGACAACCTCCAACGCGCGTTAGACGTCGTCAGACTCATGCATAACTCGGGTACAATAGAAGCCGCAGCAAAAGTGGCTGCTTTCTATCATTTACCAGGCTTACAAGAGCGAATCGTCTCTGTCAAAACCGAAAAGGAAAGAAGAAAAAGGGAGAGAAAATCTAAACCTAGAATACCTGAATATGTCCCTGTAGCTTCGTCAAGCAACCACCACGGATCCTCCTCAGCGAAAGGCTTCACGAGTGATTTCGCTCCTCGTCCTAATGGAACAAGAAGATCATTCGGAGGTGTAAATAGAGATGCTACACCTGTATCTTCAGTACCTCCAGATACATACATACCGGAAACACCTGGAAACGAAGAGGAGTCAACACCAGCACCAGACTTAGATCATGAATCAGTTTCACCTATAGCGAAAAGAAGGAAATTGGAAGAAAGTCATCAGGATGAAAATAGTTTCGCGGTTCCTCGACCCAAAAAGAAGGTTGACGAATTCCCATTTCCACCACCGAGTAAGTTGACACTGCATACACGGGTAGATCAGTGAGGAAGATAACTGATATCCTATGAGCTACAGACGCAGCACCGAAAAATCCGTTCGCGAAGAAAGCAGTAGGATCAAACCCTTTCGCTAAACCTTCAGGTGGTACAGGTAAACAACTAGAGAATATCAAATCTACAAGTTTCTTTGAAAGAGTCGATGACATAAATTCCAGTGGAATATCCAAGTGTGGGTAGGAAATTACACCGTGTTGATGTTCAAATCCATACATCATTTCATTCCCTGTGGGGCATCAGCTGACTGCGCAAATACGACATAATGTAATTGTTGATAGCTGACCTTGCTCGTGCAGCTTCCACTAAATCCAAGCCTATACCCAAGACAAAAGGAAAAGAAGCCAACGGTAAACAAACTACCTTGTTTGGAGCTGGAGTCACCAAAAGACCCGCACCAAAGACAACGGCTGACTCTTTCGTGTCCACCGAAACTGAAGGTGATGAAGAGGAGACACAAAGGGATGAGGAAGAAGACGAGAGAACAACGGGGATATTGGAGGAAAGTAATGTGAGTGCAGAAGGATCATCTTGAACACAGAATCAGAAGCTAATGAGTGGATGAACAGGTACAAGAGACTATGAGTCCTGACGAGATGGAAGTGGAGTAGTCAACTGTCATTAAACAAAACTTGTGTACCATTAGTCAACATATCAGGATTGCGATAGTATCGGGTTTCTGTATGCATAGGAGATAGTCTTGTCAAATACTAACATAGCTCATCACTGAAGACTGGGCACCGCTCAAAAGAAGGTGCTTCCTTGAATTACCGATCACTCAAAACACTTTGATAAAATCGTCCCAACGGATTATGCAGGGTGTAAGGGGGAGATTGATCATCATCGCCCTCGATATTCAAAGGTGTGTGTAACCTTCATCGCGGTCACAGCGACTCACCTTCCTTTGACGTTCAACATGTCTGGTAGGTTTCACTTTACCTTCCTTTGGTATCATAATCCAGAAAGCAACGCTTGGCTCAACAATGGTGTAACAACAAGAGTCATGCTGAAATTGATTTAATACAACCTCAGTCTTTCATGTATTCAATCTTTCACTACTCATTTATGTTGGATTGGACCTATTGACTGACTGACATACGCTCATTAACTTATACACGACTAATAGAGACTGATCATACCGCCTCTATATACCTGTTTGACAAAAGGCTCCGGCTAGCCTGCTGCTCTCCCCTATGACGGCTGTCCACGTCGCTGCTCGAGAGGCAGGTTATTTAGTAGGAGTATTATCTGTTATCTTATTGATATCATGGTTTAAGTTTGGTCGAGGTTCTAAGAATTCACTGGAAGACGATGAAAAAGCACGTAGGCAAAAGCAAAAGGAAAGGGAGAGGGAAAGGGAGAGGGAAAGAGACAGAGATAGAAATAAGAATAAGGGAGATGAAAATTCAAATAATGGTAAAAATGATAATCGAAATGCGAATAATAACGGAAGAGATCAAGGAGGAACATCAAGAGATCCAAACACACCTGAAAATACAACACCTTCAACTTCGTTTGATCCTCCTCCCACTCTGGCAGATGATGATGGAAATGGCAAGCGGGGTCGATCATTCAACCCCGATGACGATTCTGATAGAGGTACAGGTATTCCCATAACTACAAGTTTTACTATTAATCCTCAAACAACGCTCGACCTTACTACTAATCCTGATGATAAAGTCCAGCTCACTATCGGTGCTAATAATGGAATTGGTGGTGGTGGTGGTGGCGGCGGTGGAGCTGATGGTGGAGCTGATGGATACGAGACTGGTATATCGAACTATGGCTTTCGATCGGGAGGTGGTGATGGTGAGAGACAACCAATATATAACGGTCGAATATTAAGACAACCTTTAACAGCTTCAATTCCAATTGAAAATGATCTTGTATCTCCACTTTTAACTCAACAACTCCCACCAGAACAACGGAGAATCAGACCACCGCCATTTTCACCTTTTGATGCAATAACACCTTTTACACCCAGAGTAAATCGTGGATTCCAACTACAACCTATAACACCTGGTCCGATCCGTATTCCAAGAGGTGCTCGAAACGATACTCGTACTCGTTCGAGATTCGATCCATTTGCAGAACCTGAATTGATATCTCCATCAACATCAAGTCTGTCTTCTTCAAATTCAACTTTTTCAGGTATAAGCGAAAACCTTACGCCCATCTTAGGTGAGGTAGGGATGAAGAGAGATCCTATTCTGATTGGAACAGCTATTATGCCTGGAGAAATGGATCCTTTCGCTTATAATTCTGCTATACCTGAAAAGTCTCATTTCGATTATCATGATCTCGAACTCGAACTCGAAAAGCCAGGTCTTGTAAGAAACAGAAATAGAAATGGGGATATTGATATTGATACTGATGTCCAACCTCAACCGATCAATCTTAGAACGAGAAGATTAAGTCAAGTACTTAATGTACCTGATATCAGTTCAGAATCTATATCAGACTATGGTAGAGGTGATCCTCTAAATACCACCAAAGTGGATTCAGAGGCATCAAGTCCGATCGTAAGTCTTTTCGTCTTTACCACCGTTATCATTTGTAATACCCCGTGACAAATTGAAAAATGAGTTTCAGAGCTGATGTATATCAATTCTAATAGAGGTTAAACCCGATTTATGTCAATGACCCCAAGGATGTTCGTTCAGGTAAACGAGATATCGAAGAGACGGATCTGTCTCCATTGAAAGCCGGAGTTAACGATCCTCTATCTGATACACCTGTGAGTAACTTATCGGTCGTGGTAGTCCTGCACATTCAAGCACTACCATTACTCTGACAGCCGCTGACAGTCAATCAATGTCATAGGCGGGTACCAAGACCAAACGTAAAGAGCGACAACGAGAACGAGCTGGTCGAGAGAGAAGATGGTCGAATGTCGAAGCGGTAACCCCTCAAGCTGTTAATCTACCCACTCCACTGGGAGAGGAAAGAAAGGCAAGACGTAAGAACAGAGAAAGAGCTGAAATCGACCTTGACGTCAACGAAAAAGTGAGAGCAAGAGATCGAGTGCCTATCTCACCCGAGAGAGTAAGAGGTAAAGAAAGGCAAAAGAAGATGAAACGAGCAAGAGTCAAAGTAATTGACAGAGAGACTGGTAGAGTCAAAACGGAGGAAGTCCTAGTCACGGATGTATCAGACTCTGAGCGAGTCAAAGACAGACTCAAACCTAAACGCCGAGTCAGAGTATCTATCTCAGATAGTGAAACTGAGAGTATCATTGGAGAGACTGAGAAGGAAAAACGTAGGGCGAAAGAAAAGGAAAAGAGGAAACAGAGATTGAAATTGGAAAATTCAGATGATCAATATCTCACTGTTGATTCTGATGGTAAGAAAATCAAAAAGAAACGAAGAAGGAGAATAGCAGTTAGTGATGATGAAGAAGAAGATAAAAAAATCAAAAGGAAACAAAAACAAAGATTGAGATCTAGATCAGGAGAAATCACAGAAGGCGAATCGGAGATTGAGATAATGGATCAATATGGTAAGATCCGAAGAAAAAAGAAGGCTGGATTAAGAGGGGGTGACGAGGGAGAAGAACTTGTGAGATCAAGAAAGAACAGAAGAAGAGAGAAAGTTGGCTATGAAGGTGGACTTGACGATGAAGGAGAGGAAGAAGAATTGTACGAAAGACATATGGATAAATCAGGTAAATCCCGTATGAGGAAGTTGCCAAGAAACGATCCTTACCAACAGGCCTTTGCGAAGAGACAAAGACAAGCGGATGGTATAGGGATAGAAAATGAGGAAGGATATGATTATGTTGATGGTCAATATAGACCAATGAGAATCAAAGGTCAAAATCAACAATTCAATCCTAGTGAAATCCTTTCGCAGAGGCATCCACTTCAAGAGCAGTATCAACAGCAACAAGCTGTACAAGTACCTATGAATGGAAATAACGGAGTCCAGGTTCCACAAAACAGCGACTTTCATCAAGTCAGGAATCCCATCGATCGGTCTCTGGATGATCAAATTCGAACCGAGTATCCTAGCCTTTCCAGGATAGACAGAGATGAACTCGCCGAACTGAGGATGAAGAAGTTGAGATCTGAGCAGGAAAGTCAGCCTCTCGCAGGGCGTGAAAGGTTAAGACCCCAAAATGAGATCCGTGATGATGAAGAAGCGGTCGATCGACAGAGAGCCATCAAAGGACCTGGAAGAACGAACATGCGGAACGAAGCTGAGGATGGGACAGCTGAGTTCGCACATGAGACAAGGGAGGAGCTAGAAAACCCCCGTCAACGGACAGGACCGAGAAAGAGGTCAGTCATCAATACAGACAACGGACAGGAAGAATCCCTCGAAGACTTCGAAGAGGGGCAAGAAGGGAATAAGACGAGAAAGAAAGACGATGAAGAGCTGGAAAGATTGCGAAAGGCGAAAATGGATGCGATCCTCGGCGATAGGGATGGTCATAATCGTGAGTTTGTTTCCTCCATGCTCGAAATTGTGTCAATTTCAAGAGAACACAGAAACTGACTGTATCCTCGCGCGCAGTGATGGCTAGACCTGATAGACCGACGGGTCCTGGACAAAGTTTCAGGAAAACACGTCGAAAGGTTCAAATTGAGGATGATAAGCCAATGTCAGACGGTATCCCGCAAGAGAAGGAACCAGATGTCAAAAAGGATGACAGTGAGTATGACAGTCAAAACGAGATATGTCGAAGTATTGATCGGATTGAGTAGTGGTACACCCAGATGAAGCTGCTCACCCTCAAGATGTGGCAAATGGACAAGGGCATCATTCACCTACAGTGACAAAAGAATATCACTCGGCCCTCCAGGAAATGAAAGATACCACTCCTCCGCTTTCGGAAACCAAGGACAGAACACAATCATCGCCCACTGTAAAGAAAGAGTGCCAAGACAGAAGTCACGTTGAGCCGCCTCGTAAAACTGCACGAACCGATGATGCGGAGACGCACAAACCTTTAACCTCGACTCAAGACTACCATTCATCCCTGCGAGAAATCAAAGAAGGCGATAGTAAACCCTTTCCTGCAGAAACCAATCCTAGGGAAGATACTCGCGCTAAGAAGACTGCCCGTCCCCAAGTAAGCCAGAGCAAGGAAGGTCCAATCGATACTGAAGAGTATCATCCAGCTCTTAAGGATATTAAAGAGTCCGAATCTGTGAAGACCAGAGACCCTCACGATGCACCTCGGACAGTCCGACGACATCGAGAGGAAGATGAGAAACGCGAGATCGTTGATGTCACTGAATTCGACGACGAGGAAGTCGGGGTATATGAAAGAACAGGTAAATTACCATCGCGGCTTCAGAATAAGACCAAGAAGAAGTCCAGAAGACATCGGCCGGTCGATGATGAGGAAGTGAGCGTTGAAGATGCAGTGATGGGTCGTTCGTCTAGGAGAAAAGATAGCAGAAGTTTAGAAACCTACGACCTTGACACATCGACTGAGCTGCGACATCAAACGAGGAATAGGTCTACTGACAAGACCAACAACCAGCTCCAACTCGCAAGAGACACTAGAACTCCTGATGAAGACGAGGATATCGGCGCACCATCCCCTGTTTTGCGCAAACAAGCTACCCAAAATAGGGACCGAAAGGGAGAAGCGCTACTCTCAAAAAATGATCAAGCCAATGTGAAGGCGTCGGCGGAATATCTGGTCCAGGCAAAATCGTCGTCAAAAGCACAGCCTGCTAGTCCGACATTCTCTGAAGCTGATACCGTTGTCGAATCAGACAATGAAAGGGTTCAATCTACTTCAATGCCCGTAATGAAAAGGAAAGACATCCAGAAGACGGGGCGTAAACGGGAAAAACAACATCAAACTTCTGAAGGTAGGGAAAATATCGAATCAAACGGTAGCCACGTGAGAAAGCAGCCAATGGGTCACAATGCCAGAGATGAACCAGTATCTCCAGATTTGTTTGATCATACGGCTGATGTGAAACCCGCTACGTACAGATTGAATGACAGGATACTGAATGAGAAAGATGGGAAAATCGTAACTGACGTATCCCAGAAGAAATCTGATGCCAATCGGCTTTCTGATCCTTTCCTCCAAGATCCTATAGGCGTGTTCAATGCATCGCTTCACAAACAGGACCCTATCCAAGTTCAAACAGTTTCGATTCCTGATCAACCATTTACCACAGGCACAACGACGGACGCATTTATGCGGCGTGAACAGCTAAACCAAGCGGCCTACAAATCCGAGCAACGGGAGCTAGATGAGGCAGCAAAAGAGAGAGAATTGGCGCAGAAAAGCCAGAAATATACATTGGAAGTTGATATAGAGCACAACAGAAAGGTTGATGCAATCTACAAAAGGCGGCACGCGCGGGAGGAGAGATACAGACGTGCCATCAAAGATGGTTTCAATCACACAGGGGAAGGATCGAGGGATGATGCGAGACATCAGGATTCCGGTAAAGCCCCAAATGGAGCGTCAAAGAATCCTCAAGCATCATCACCTAAAAGGCCTCTCCTCGAAAAACCCGAAAAGATTGATGAATACCACAACATAAGTGATATGATGGACTCATCCAGACCAGTACCTCAACCTGAGGTCGACAGGATTAGAGAAAACAGGGATCCCTTCCAACGAAGTCCAGAAAAAACTATCCACCCACAAGACTTTGGTCCCCATATAACCCCCGAAGAGGAAGAAAAGAGTAAAGAAAAAACATTTACACATCGAAAACGCCATAGGAAGACGGGAGATTTGACAGAGGAAGATTTGAGGAATACACCTCTTCCTTCTCCGAAAATCCCTATACCGAACGAGAAATTCACGAAGAACAATGAGGAGATTTGGCGTAAAGACCTAGAAAATAAACAAAGGCCGCCGGAACAGGAGCCTGAATCCCCTCAAGGAGAAAGCTGGAACGCAGGATGGGGATACAACAGGAGGGATGAAGAAGCCCTTAAGAAAGATCGGAAGATTGAGGAATTGACTCAAGAGACAGTAAGGAAAAGAAAGATCGATGCAGAAGAGATGAAGCGGATTGAGCAGGAATACGCTAAGCGTCACAACCGACTGCCTCCCAAGTCTCCTGGAGCATCTGATAATCAGTCGAAACCAAAAGACAAAAGAGGGCACGTCGCTAGGAACAAGGGTGACCCTGAAGATGGGTCCAAAACCGTCGTCGATGGGCACCCTTCGACACCTGATATATCAGCGATTAGAAATAGCGAGAGAAAGGGAGAGCCCACGGATTTGGCTGAAGATAAGGTTTCGAATCCACAATCGAAAACGAGGGAGACCGAAGAGTGGAACAGAGAGGGCGACCAAGAACATGACGAAGTGCCGGAAAGGAGAAAGCGAAAGGATAGCCGTGGCTCAGGGATAGAAGAAGAAGTCAAGACGACACCGAAACCAAAGGAACGAAATTTCGGTCGCAGAGGGGAAGACTCAAGAGATCGAAGCAAAGGCGATGCAAGGTATGAGAATACCAGTGAATTTCCAAAAGGAGCTTCAAAGCATTCACAAGGATCACCGCCTTCTACAAGCCGTGCCTTGGGCGGATCCAATCCCCTCCAGCACAGAAGGAGGCGGCCGCGGGAGAAAGATAATGATCCAATCAGTAAAACAGAGCCGCATATCAGAGGCAATAAGCGAGATGATAGAAATGTACAGGGAGATGAAGCGACAGTTTCGGACGAAGACAGTACAGGAGGAAGAAGCCGGAGAAAGGATGCATTTGAGACACCAAAACACGAAGCGAGAGGACCAGAACGGATAGGAAGACAACCAGTCATTGACCAGGTAGATCAACCTAGGAATGGTTTAAATAGAGGATTGGGAAGAGATCAAAGATCCAATGATACTTCAAAAGGTGGCCTAAATCGTTCCCAAGAATCATCTTCTCCAATAAGCCCTCTTTCACCAGAGTCCCGTTCCGCACTGAAGGACAGGAAGACTCGGAGAGACGAAGGAGTCAAGGACGGTGCAGGAGGAGACGTAATTATGGAGGTATCCCCAGTAGAAGCTACAGGTCCTGAAATCGACACGTCCTACGGTCGTGGAGATGGGAAAAATAGTAAGCAGAGACAAGAAAGAAAGGCTGGCTTTGCAGATGAGCAAGGACACGATGGATCAAATATTCCGAAACAAAACAGACGTCCTCGTGATGACGGAGATGAATCAGACAGGAGAAAGAGCGAATCAGAAGATGAAACCTCAGCTGGACAGCCTGATCAGCGATTCAGACACATTAAACGAGGACGATCCGAAGAAGACACAGTGGACTCAGAAGACGATGGGCAAGAAGGGACAAGTGGTGAAAGAGCACAGCGGAAGTTTAAAGGAAGAAACCAAACGGAGAAAATGAAGAAGGACGCCAAAAAAGAGGCCATTGAAAAGAAGAAGAAGGAGAAATCAAGTGCAGCAGAATCCAGTCCGCAAGGAGGATATCACACGGAAGCTATTTCTCGAAACGTCAAGACCCACTTTAAAGCAGGGTGGCATATACTGAAATACGCTCCTCTCTGGTCGATCATGTCTGCCACCGCTTTCATCATTTACGTCGAAGTCTCAAGACAACTTTTCGCGATGCTTTCTATCTCTACAGGATCAACGACATTGTCTAAAAGAGGGTCGGTCGAAAGTTTAGGATATGACCTTGGGATAACCGGAACTTGGTTTTCTAATATGTTCAAATCTATTGGGATCGAATCTGAATCATTCTTCGTTTTCTTGAGTTTGTGGAATGTCATCTGTATTCTTATCCTAGCAATTCTGACTTCTGTCACATTGGATGCTGCCTCTACTCCTCATCATCAAGAAGATTCCAAGACTAGATTATGGAGATGGGTCAAGGGAATAATCACGTCTACTACAAGAGTCGTTCTCATGGATAGACATCTGCATAGTCCAAGAAAAGTCTTCTCCCGTGCTGGTCCGATGAGTGTGATTAGATTCATCGTATTTGGATGTCAAATCGTAGGAACGATGTTCATTTTCAGACAAATCATGAGTTTAGCTTATCTGAAAAGCAACGGATCCAAAACAACGTTCTCGACACTACCAGATGTGACTGTCACGCAAAATTCTCTGGCTTCGTTAGCTGAAAAGATGAGCACAGGATCAACTTTTACTATAGTCAATATTTTATTCTGTCTCTTAATGTTGAATTTGGCTTTATCTTGGTACTCATTCCTTCATCCGAGGAAAAAGGCATGGAAGCATTCTAGATCAGTAACAAAATGGATAGCTATATCAATGATAACAGCAACATTCACTATCTGTCTAATATATTTCCAAGAAATAGCCAACTATCTTTTACTGGATAACAAATCAAGCTCAAGTCAAAGTGGTAACGCAACAATCGTATTACTAGGTGCGAATGTCATGTTTGTTAGTTTACTCCCTGGGATGGGATTCGTAGTGTACGAATTGGATAAAGTTTGGTGTAGGAGGTATCCCAATGGGGTTTTCAAGTGGAAAAAATCAGGACATCGTGGGTCGTGAATGTTGAAGATGTGGCGGAGGGCGGAATACTGTAGATGTGTATTGTGAAAGCGCCGTTATACCTGCAAAGGCTCATAAGTCACAGCCAAGGACAATTTTGATGCCTTTTGATACTATACTATTTGTACTAATCGTTGTCTCGATACCTTGTATTTGTGTTTGTCAGATTATTGTAGATGTCAAATACCTCGTTCATGCACCGTGTGCCCCCTTCTCCCTTCTCTCCTATTTCGCAAGAGTGGAGATCACCGCTTTCCCCCATACAATATCCGACGGAATCGCAAGATGCGGGATGTTGTTGATGTTGTCAAAATGAAAAACTGTCCACTTCGTTCACTCGACATAGATAAGCGACGAAACATGCCACCAAAGATATAGCAAGAAAGAAATCATGACCGCACTTCCTATAGTAATTCTGGACAATGGGGCATATGATATCAAAGCTGGTATAAGCGGAATAGATTGGGAGCCGAGGTAAGCTAAATCACCTAGAGTGACCCTTGTCCCGGAACTCGATAAGCTGACTTCGTCAATAGGATATTCCCCAATTCGATAGTCAGGTCACGAACAGAGAAGAAGGTCTATGTGAGCGATGAGATTGACAATTGTCGTGACACGTCAGGTGTAGTTTACCGTAGACCGTTTGAACGTGTAAGCTACACTATCTTGATCTCCTCAAGATAAATGTCGGAATCTAACGAATAACGGAATATAGGGCATGTTAGTGAATTGGGATGCGGAGAAGATTGTTTGGGATAAATTATTCTCACCTTCTGGCCTGAATGTAAGTCCAGCTGATCCATCCACAAATCATGAGATGATATAGCTGACGAACGGCGAAAAATCAGGTCAATACTGCCGAGTCAAGTTTACTAGTTACCGAACCATATTTCAATTTACCAAATATAGCGGAAACTTATGATCAAATGGTATTTGAGGAATGGGAATTTCAAAGTTATTTCAGATGTACACGTACGTCCAGCTTCAGTTCTCGACATCGATCAAACAAAGCAATGAACAGAGAAGCTGATAAAGCAAATAATAGCTGCTGCTTTGATACCTTATGGTGGTCTATTCGAAAACGATTCTGGTATACCGCCGGAATGTATGATTATCGTCGATGTCGGTTACTCCTATACTCATGTGATACCGTTGAGAGATGGTCAAATAATATGGGAACATGTCAAACGGTATGTCTTATGTTGATCAAATTGTGGTCATGGGACGAAACTGATGAATCTCTAATGCAGAATTGATGTGGGAGGTAAATTGTTGACGAATCATCTGAAACATCTCATATCGTTCAGACAATGGAATATGATTGATCAGACTCATATAGTCAACGATGTAAGAGAAGCCTGTGGATATGTTAGTATGGACTGGAAGAGGGATTTGGAAGTATGCAAGTGAGTATTATCGGTATACATTCACAGAACGAACCGCTAAATCAACTATCTCATGATAGACAAAACCCAAAGAAAAATCCTATAGTACAAGAATACGTCTTACCTGATTTCTCAGCTCGTTCAATTGCGCGTACAGGATATATACGCTCAGGACCAAATGCCACCCCTCTGGAGGATGACGTTGTGGAAGAAAAGGTAAATGGACATGGACATGGGAAGAAAAAACATCAAGACGACGAAGAAGAAGAACAGGTTTTATGGATGGGTAACGAAAGATTTGCTGGGCCAGAACTACTTTTTAATCCTTCCGATATCGGTGAGTATATCCCCCAACCTCTACATGAACCTCAACACAGGAATCCTGATCTGATCTCAAATGAAATAGGATTGAACCAATCTGGATTACCCGAAACGATATTACATGTGATATCTATGATGCCCGAAGAATTGAGGGGCATGTATTGGGCTCATATTGGTATTTTTGGTGGATTGGGGAATATAGAAGCTTTAGGAGAAAGACTGTAAGTCACCGACGTACAACAAAGAGATAGCTCAGCTGACATATAAACACAGAGAGCGGGATCTACAAGCTCTGTGCCCTGTGGATTATGAAATTGGTATATATGAGGCATTCGAGTGAGTTCCACTTCCTCGCTATCTGCTCTTCCTCCCTTTTACATGGCTGCTGACCTATTCATCACAGTCCCGCATCACCACCATATGTCGCAGCGACATCTTTGACCACATCAGAGATATATCTATCTACGTATCCAGTGACAAGAGCGGAATATCAAGAACACGGTTCGTCTATCTGTCGTCGCAGATTCGGTGGTCCAGCGTATAGTGTAAACCCACCTGGATTTACGAGTGGTGAAATGGGAGGAGAGATCGACGAAGATGAAAGAGAACGAAGGTATGCTATGGGATTAGAGAGTAAGAAAGGCAAAGGGAAGAAAAGGAAAGAAGAAGAAGAGGTCATCAGTGGTAATTGGGGTGGAAGGCGTAGGAGACAAGGTGGTTTGTTGTAAAAATTTTGCATATGCATTAAGATCGTGCTTGATCGCCATGTTGCAGTCATCCGTTTAGTAGGTTCAGAATGTTGAGATTGACGTGGTTATGAACGAGCGATTCACAATTGTTGGCTACTTTTGCCTCGTTACCTATTGCGGATTTTCATTTAATCACCTATCTGACCCTGAAATGGAAGTTATGATGGAATATCAGGCTCACTTTACTCATTATGACGATCACGTATACCCCGCTTGCTTGCTTTACATTCAATCCCAGGTATAAAGTAAGGGTGCCAACGCGACAAACTTGACTCCTTGCTATTCATCGTTTTCTCTCTGCTTTCCTTTCAACAAGCATCTGTCAACCGCAGAACATTACTGTTATCATTAGTGAGTACAGCTCACCGGCGAATGACTTTCATGTCTGAACACAGCTGACCTCTCATTCCCGCAACAGCACATCATGTCGCAACGAATTCATCTTAACCCGAATGCCCAAAGACAACAACCCATGATGGGGATGCAAGGAGGTGGATATACACCTGATCCAATCTCAAGACCATCTCCAGCAAACGTAGGAGGAAGTGATGACTTCTTGGGAAAAGTTCAAGCTTATAGTAGTAAAATTGAGGATCTGATTGAAGCTTATACCCAGGTGAGTGGGTCCGTTAAACGAATCCTAATCAACAACGAAAGATGCTAATACGACGAATCTACTAGCCAATTAGACCTTATGTACCCGCCATGGCTCGATTCTTGATCGTTGTCACTTTCCTTGAAGGTACGTCCCGTTCGTTTCCAATCCTAGTAGCAATAGAGTACTAATTGTGGACTACCTGATAGACGCCATTCGAATCTTGACTCAATGGTCTGACCAACTTTGGTATCTCCAAAAGTGAGCTTTCCACAGCTGCTATTGACATAGATACGCAGGAGGAGAAAGCTGACAGATCCTACGCGACGTATAGACATCGAAAATTCCCATGGGGTCTATCTCACCTGTTCTTACTTATCAACGTCTTTGTGAGCATTCGCTTCCATTGAATTCACCACCCTTGCACGCAATGATGACTGACGGTCTTCCTCCATCATGTGTAGGCAATGTTGGCTGGATCAACAGGTGTAATCGCTAAACGGTACCCTGACTATTCGGTATTCTGTTTACTCGGTGTTGTAGTTGCACAAGGTAAGTTTTCGCGTCAGCCTTTCAGCAATACATAATCCCGTTAGCAATAACTTTTCAAGCTGATTGTGCACGCCGGGTGTGATTTTAGGTCTCGGCTATGGACTGCTCTTTGATCTTTCATTCTTCCTTCGGAATTTATCTGTAATCGGTGGTCTACTGATGGTCCTCTCTGATTCTTTACAAAATAAGAAGAAATTATTTGCTGGAATCCCTTCTTTAAGCGAAACTGACAGACGAAAGTAGTACGTTTGGACCTATCTTTTCTTGAAATTCCCAATTTAGAAAGTGATCACGGCAAGCTGATGTGCATCGGTTCTCCTCATTCCCTTCCTGCAGCTTCCAACTTGCTGGACGAATCCTACTCATTTTCCTTTTCATGGGATTCATTTTCCAAGGATCATGGTCATTCGCCAGAGTACTAGTTTCAGTCGTGGGATTAGGAGCTTGTGTCATGGTAGCTGTAGGATTCAAAGCTAAATGGAGTGCCACTTTCCTTGTCGTACTTTTGAGCGTTTTCAACGTATTCATCAATAATTGGTGGTCCGTACATTCAGCTCATCCTCAACGAGATTTCTTGAAATACGATTTGTGAGTTGGTCTCAGCTACCCATGACATGAACAAATAATGTATGCAGTTCGCACGCTGATTGAGAGTCTGATTTATTTTAGCTTCCAAACTCTTTGTAAGCTGTCGCTCCTCGAATAGGAAAGAGAGGTTAAGCTGATTTGGTGTATGCCTCGATCCAACAGCAATCGTCGGTGGTCTCCTCTTACTTGTTAACATCGGTCCAGGTGGATTCTCCGTTGATGAAAAGAAGAAGGTCAGTTACGTACAGTCTGTGTTCCATTCATTTAGCTGACTGAAGCTCGATATTTAGGTCTATTAAATTCGAAGAGTCAAAGATTGCGACGCTGTGGAATGAAAAGGGGATGTGAAGGATTTAACTGTGGAGAAGGGTAGAACCAAAGTAGTATGTGAACACATGCATGTCAATGACGTTTAATTCAAGACATAATATAACCCCCTAAGATCCAATCAATCAACACCGAATTTATGCATCCACATTCCATCATTCTGATGTTGTCATTGCAGAGTCAATGATAGCATGCACCAATTTATATATACAACTAAATACAAATGACAAATTGCAATTTACAAGAAAGACGTATGCGCCAGGCATAATGTTAAAGATACAAGTTCATTCAATGTCCATAGAATCGAATGCTTCCCAGTCCACTTCCATATTTATATCCATTTCCATCTCCATGCCTGTATCCGTATCCGTATTCGTATTCGTATTTTCCAAACCTTGATCTACCTGTTCTCCTGCGAGGTAAGATTGTTCGACGTGATCTGCGAATTCTATTTCTTCAGAGTCACGTTCAACTTGTTCTGCTAAAGTAGCTTCTTTTTCCCATTCTTCCTGTTCGTCATATTCATCAATTTCGTTACGATTATCTCTCCAGTTCATGGATGAAGGTGAGGACGTATGGTGATCCATTGCAGGTTGATGCTGATGGTCTTGATCGATTCGGCTTTGAAAGTGTTGATGAGTATCCCTATCCCGTAAACCTTCTAATCTACTCAATAACTCTTTTTCCTGTTTCGATAGATTATCTAATTCATCTTCCCAGAACTCAGGTAAAGTAGGATCAGATCCACCTGTTTCTAATTCATGTGAAACCATTGCTGCATGTTTTGATTTCTTCCTTTGTAATACAACCAAACGACGGAATATCTGAGGCAAATGCTAGATCAGCTTTTTGTGTGACATGTGACATTCAGGAATAAGAAGCACTCGCTCACCTCTTCATCATCTTCTTGGGCTTTTCGATCGAATTCTTCTTCTTCCTGTTGTTGATCAAAATTCAATCTCTTTTCCATCCCTCTTCGTTTATCCAATTCTTTATTCCTGTTGATCTTTCTTTTTTCTCTTTCTTCTACTCTTCTAGTAAATTTCTCCCTCCACATCAAGCCTTCCATAGGAGTCGTTCCTTCCGAGAACAAATCATTCCCTGTCGAGCTCGAGGAAGGAGGTAAACTCGTACTGGATCGTTTGGATGGTCTCGTATACCTAGTTTGACGTGAACTTGGACTCGAAGAATTAGGTGACGACGTGGACGATCTGTATGAAGGTAGTTGGAATGCTTGATATCCTCTCGTGATAGTGTGTGAGGATGAAAACGATGCCGAAGAAGATGGTGTGGGTGATGATAATGGTGATGAAGATGAGACGTGTGAATTTGGATTCAAAGGAGAAGATGATCTTGGTGTAGTCATCGTGTAAGGTGATAAAGCCAGTATCATCCTGAAGTTCCCTATGTGCGGTGATACGTGTTGAATTGTCCTGTTGTTATAACCTTCGGGAGGTGAGTTGTGGTATTTTCAAACTTGAGTAAACCATGGATCTGGCAATGAGGGTCTGAGAGATGACTCAACGAAGAAGACATTGAACGCAATTCGACATTATCTTATATAGCTACACTCATTCCGCAAGACCCCATTCTCGCTTTTACGACGAATCTGTGATACGCGTTTGAGTATGTCACGTGACTCTAACGGAGGCTACGGTGGGAAATCGGGGAAACATATATTACGTAATGAGGTGAAAAGGTTCATGTTCATGAAAAGTGAGACGCGTCGAGGGGGAAAAAGTATACGATGAATGATGTCAACCGCTGATCATACTTCTTCACTTCTTCACTTCCTCACTTCTCTGTCTCTCTCCCTTGTACACCTCATCAATCGCTCACCTCTGCTCACCGATCGATCTCTCGGTTCAAACAGGCTGTTGAGATAAAGAGCCACAATGGCTAGAGCGTCGCAAAGTCAGACGTTGGTGAAACTTGATTTCAAAGAAGCGATATTTTCCAAAGGCAGCAAGAGGGATGCGAGTGAAGTTGTGTTAAAACGTATCAAGGTAAGTATCCCTTTCCTTTCACTAATTCTGCGACGAGCTGTTAGGAAACCGAATACTCGGCTGTCACCCAATCGACGTCTTTAGGAAGAGAAAGGGGAGTGTTCAACGGGTATATCACGAGCTGACCTTTCCACTTGTACCTTCCTTCCTTCGTTCGAATAGATATTACGACAAAAACTCTCTGTGTTGGAACAAGATGCAGTCGATTTAAGATCTTTAGATCCCATAAGAAAACAATTGATCCATCAAGATATACTCATCCACAAAGAGTGAGCTAACAAATCTGGTATTTGGTTATCTGAACGAGTTTCTGCTGATAATGATTTATCTGTCTAGCCGCGGTGTCAAAGCTTACGCAGCATGTTGTATGGCCGACATGTTGAGGCTCTATGCACCTGATGCACCTTATTCTGAATCACAACTATCCGTACGTTCCTCGCATTTCCACAAAGTCAATATCTCTTAGTCAGCTAACTTGGAATTCTCTTCCTCCTTCGGCGGTATATGACATGGATATATATAGCTCATATTCGGTTTCTTTATCGCTCAAATTACCGACAATCTCAAAGTGACAACAGCGTCTACCCAACCCTTACAAGTCAATAGGAATAAATCAAACGGTGCGAAAGAACCTCCTCAACAATCACAAACTCAACAGAGTCAAAGAGTCACAGATGTCGCTTATTACACTGAATATTACCAATTGATAGAAAGTTTAGCTACTATCAAGAGTGTAGTATTGGTATGTGATGTACCGGATTCCGAAGTTTTGATGGAGAAGTTTTTCACCGGATTCATGGAGATCATAAGGTGAGTACGGCGGAAGATAGAGGAAGCAGGACAGCAACGCACAAAGCCAAAACCCCAGTAGAAAAGTATTCCTGGGATAAAGATGAAAAATTCCAGAGGACACAAAGAAAAGGAAGGAGAAGGGATTCTGAGGATACGGAAGCAGTGGGAGCTGACTCGTCCCAGACCCGATATGAACAAAACCCTCATTCGTTACCTTCGAGACATCCTTGTAGCCCTAATTGAAGAGTCATCGCAGTTACCTCAGAAAGTGATGGATTGCCTGATCAATCAGTTCGAGAGATTCTCGTCCGTGAGTAGCAGCCACTTCAGCGGTCGACGTATAAGCTGACTCCGAGATCAGTATCCCGAGACCCTTTCTTTCCAACTCACTGTCGATGTCTGCAATCAAGTGGCGGATAAGCTGAAAAGACCCATTTACGCTGTATGTCTTCATGTACTATAACAACAAGAGGGTTTACTGACTGCTACACCGTCGTTCATAGCACTTCTCTGATATTCAAGCAACTCATGGGCGCGATCCTACTCCGAACGATTTGAAAATCCTTTCTGAATCGCACGATCTGCTTCTTGCCATTTACAGAGTCTGTCCCGATCTTTTACTCAATGTTGTTCCCCTTCTCGAGGAGAACCTAAAAGTCGCCGATGAAGTGACGATACGTCAGTTGTCTGTCAAGACTCTGGGACAATTATTTTCTCAACATCCTGGAGCTGAGCATCCAGCTAGGAAATACCCTTCCGCCTGGAGCGCATGGTTAGGTCGAAGAGTTGATAAAGCGTTACCTGTTCGACTTGCTTGGGTTGAATCAACTAAAGACGTATTGGTGAATCACCCTGAAGTTAGGAAAGAGCTGCAAGGTCAGTCCAGTAGGACAATTACGACCTCGCGGTAGACTGACTTTTCTTATGCTACAGCCAACCTCATGGATCGAGCAGACGATTCCGATGAAAGGATAAGAGCGGCAATATGTAAAGTCATTGGTTCACTAGATTATGAAACAGCACTGCATCATGTCAGTTCAGATACTTTGCAAACTATTGGAGCAAGGATGGGCGACAAGAAGGTGAGCGTTCCCGACATTGTCTTAGAATCAATCTAACATTCCACAGTCATCTGTCCGACTGGAAGCTGTAGATGCTCTGGCGAAGCTTTGGAATTTGGCTTACTCGGAGATGTAAGTCTTGTCGTCCAATCAGAAACCGACTGTTCCTTCGCTGACAGTCGTTCAGCGAGTCTAATAACCCAGATGCCATCAAGCAATTTGCTTGGATCCCCGATACTATGCTTTCAACAACTAGTAGAGGCGGATCCAATCCCGAATTAAGGTGTGTTTCTCTTTTTTGCCTTTGTTTGTCCCCCTTGTCCCTCAAACTAACGAACTGTGTGTCAGGTCGCAACTCTTGTCCATGTTCAAATCTTCCATCATTCCTCTTCCAAAGGAAACAAACGATGAGCAAGCTTGGGTAGATCGACTACTACTCGTTACAAGCAGATTAAGCGAAATATCTCTGAAAGCTCTCAAGAAGATGACAGGTTTAACAGAGTACGCTCAGGGCATGTCACCATTCATGGCGCTCGTACAATCTTGCGAGGAGTACAACGTAAGTTCACTTGCAATATATCCCTTTCAGTGACAGCTGATGACCTTTTGCCGACAGGGGGGTGTCATCGCCGATGGAGGTCAAGATGCGAAAGCAAAATTGAATTTCATTATTGATGCTATGTCGCGTAAGCTATATAGAATAAGTTCTTTGGTATCACAGCTGACTTTGGTCCACAGGCATGTTCTTCGGAGACGCCGATAAGGCCAAGAGAGATCTTCATGCGTTCGCTGCTGCAAACGAGACGAGATTGTTCAAACTTTACAAGACCTGTGTAGACATTCATTCCAGTCTCCCTTCCATTGTTAAAGCTAAAGTATGCGTCTCATTTATGTACTAAAGCGATGCCAGGCTGATACTTGTTCACAGAATGAATTCTTGCGAAGGGTTCATCAAGGCCACGATGATCTTCTTGAAACACTTACTACGCTGGTTGACGTATCAGCTTGGAATGTCGTCAACCAATCATCCATCCCTGCACTTCTTCGCCGAATCTCTAAACCCGAATCTGAAGCTTCGGCCTCTGCTGCTGCCAAACTTCTGGGAATGATGGCCAAAGAAGGTGCACCTATGTTCAAGTCTCATACGGGACAACTGGTGGTCTCGATGATGGACAAGAAGAACGAGAAACTTGTAGAATTGTCCCTACAAGCGTTAGCTTCGGTTTGTAAGATATATCCGGACGTGGCTCCTGCTGAACAGTGAGCTCCTTTTCGTGCTGAAGAAGACTGTCATGCTAATCACTGGCTATCCTTAGTCGACCGGTTGAACGAGCGATTGCCATAGCTCTCGAAGGTACACCAAGACAAGCTAAATTCGCAGCTCGATTCCTTGCTAGATGCAAGGAGCCGGAGGCGTGTGACGATCTCATCAGAGTAAGCCATTTTGAATTGAACAGCGAAGTCTTCCGCAAGCTGACCACTGAAAACTCGACTTCATAGGACATCGTCAAAGGCTTCAAGAAACTCACCGGTACACGTATCCTTACCTATCTTCGTGCTTTGACAGAACTAGCTCTGGTCAAACCACAAGCCTTCGAAGCGCAAAGTGAAGACATCATGAAGTTTGTAATGAACGAAGTCATTCTGTCACCTTCTCCTTCGTCAGACGTGAGATATCTAATTTGCGTGAATTGACAGGCTGCTGACTCCTGCCGATTCCTACAGGTGGATGGCGGCGATGAATGGGTAGAAGAGGACACTCTCGAGACCCTTGATCGAGCCAAGATACTAGCGTTGAGGTTACTTACTCATCGATGTATTGGGTTTGCCCGGGAACCAGAAGCAGATCAGATATTGAAACCTATTCTAAAGCTTCTTTGTACGGTATTGCAGAATGATGGGATGATCAACGAGAGTACTGGAGAAGGGTAAGTGAACGTTGTACTGAATGAGTCTCGAGCTGACAATTCACATCCTTCAGTGGCTTCGCAAGGTGTCATCTTCGTCTCCGAGCGAGTATGTGTCAACTGAAATTAGCCAATGTCAAAGCATTCGACAGGGCTATAACAATACCGAATCAGTTCGAGATGATTGTCGGCACCATTCAGGTGAGTCGTGAATCTACTCTATTTCTCATGCCAAACTCATCTTGATGCGTTGCAATTAGGATCCCTGCTACATGGTTCGAAACCTGTTTCTTCGTAAATTAGGTCAAATATTACCCACTCAAAGGTTGTTACCGAGATGGAACATCGCTCCTATCATGGTAGCTATGGATCCAGAAGCAGAGAATGTTGCGGCTGTGAGTAGTCTTTCTCACGTGTCTACCTGGGTTGCTCGCATCAAGCAGGGCAGAAGCTGAAATATCACGCCGATTGATCAGGGTCGAGCCGTGATGGCCGCAATCATTGGAGCTTGTGCAAATTTCTCCCAATGTAAGTACACTATTTCCACAATTATTTGATGAAACGGACAGCGACTAACTTGTCTTCGCAGCCGAACGAATAGAAAGAATCGAAATGCCTTTAGCTAGACTACTACACTTATTAGCTCATCATCCTGACTTACATTGGAATGAACCCGAAGAAGGTGAAGAAGGAGAAGAAGGAATATCGGATCAGCAGAATCTGAAAGATATCGCCAAGTGCGTACTAGCATCTGACTGTGCAAGCGATCAGTATCAGGAATTGTTATTGAGCATGTGCTGATGACGAAACGCGTGAAATAGGTTTATCGAGCTTTACCTGGACTGCGTGGCCAATCGAGATAATATTGGATTATTGCACCATATCGCGCAACAATTGAAAGGAGTCAGAGATCGACATGGCGACAATAGCAGGGTGAATGATAATGTCTTTCTTGAAAATGGCCCATCACACAAGCTAACGATCAATATAGCCTTTATGGACCTTGGCAGAACTGACTGAACTCATCATTCGAAATCGAGCGACTAAACATGCATGGTCGATTCCTACTTATCCAGGTAAAATCAGATTCCCGAAAGATATTTTCCACCATGCAGATAATCCTGAAGATCGACAAAAAGTTCAAAGAACTCAATATTTGAGTGAAGAAGTCAGGGACTGGGCAAAAGGTTTAGGTAAAAGAAATACCGTCTCTCAACCTACCGTAAGTGCTATTGTTGAGCAGGATTCTTGCATAAGGTCACAAGGGCTGCGAACTGATTCGATGTATTTTCTTTTCTCTATTTGGATCATGTGTTTATAGAAAAGAGCGGAACCTCATACTTCTACGTCACCCGGCATCAAACGTAAATCTTCGACCAAGAAGAGAACTTCAAGGAAGAAGAGAAGGATTGAACAGAGCGATGACGAAAATGACAACGATAGCGATGATGACGAGGATGACGAAGATGAATCTGAGACTGTAGCTGAGAGCGTTGAAGACGATATCGAAGAAGGAGAAGCAGTCTTAGGTAGAGGAGGGAGAAGAGGTGCTAAAGTGAGTTTCTTCCATGCCGGTTTTAATTATACTGACAGATCTTTGGTAGACAAAAGCAAAGCGAGCTGTGGGCAAGAAGGGCAAGAAAGTGAGATCGAAGAAAGATGACGAAGATGAGGAAATGGGACAAGAATCTGATTTGACAGATTTAGATGATTAGTATTTCGATTTGGTGGGAGTGCATAAAGAGAGTTCTGTGAACTTTCTATGATTGATCTCGTATTTGCAGATTGAACAGAATTTATGGGATCATCTGTTAGTTGTATATGATATACTTTTCATTTTTCGGGTTTATATGATATGTCTTAAATATAAGATATGAATGGAATTTATGTCATAAGCTTGATTCTCCCATGCATGAATTTGATCTATAATTCGACTTTGCGTCCTCGTCCGTAGAGATTTTACGATCGTTCATCATCATCATCTCTAGTGATATGAACCCTTGTCCTACTGATATTTGACTTGTTAATTTCCTGTTTGATCTAGACACAGAGAACTCTACTTCCAAGTCTGACCGAAATAAGCTTCTAAAGCGTGTTTAGCGATATTGAAACCTAATAAACTCAAGAGGTAACCACCGAAAATAGGTAATAAAGGTGATAGAAGGATTTCTGATCTTGCTACGAATGGTAATGCCACATAACCTAGATATGTGACGTAGATGTACTGTACTTGAGCTATGAGGAATAGGGTGCTATTGGGATTAAGGGAATGTGGGTGTCAGTAAAATCGTATTTGTATTTGGAGGAGATGTGCATTGCAGAGACAGAAACGATGAAGTAGAGTGTGAATCTGCGTTCTACTCTATCTAGCCCGCACTCTAATATCCACCACCAAAAGAACAATGCTTGACTCACTTTCCGACCCATAGACAGACCCAATTATCTTTCGTGACAACAGCTATGATAGGTAATAAACCGATGTAAACAGTCAAGAAAAATGGGAAAAAAGAATTAACAGCTACATCAAAAGAATATGCGAATTCAACTTTATTATCTGATAATTGTAATGACGATGATGAAGAAGAAGAAGAAGAAGATGAGGTTATCAATAGTTTATTTGATATAGTATATAATATGAATGACGTTATCAATGAGAATAATAAAAAATCACGAAATATCATTATTGATATTGTGTATAAAGCTTTTAAAGGTTGGAAACGATATAATATTGACCAAGCTATTCCTGCGGCTGAAAACAAACCAAGAAAAGCAATTAGCATAGGGCACGATAATTGACTGCGAGAATGATAGGTGGTAATATTTATGATCCGTAATCAATCGTCCAATAGACCTTGTTCATAATACGAATTCTAACTCAAAAAAACGATTACTCACCTCCTATACATCCAGCTATGAGTAATAACATCGCCGGACTAACATTCACACCCAGCATCAGCCATACCCTCGTCAAACGCAGTTCAATACAACGAGTGATCACTCACTCATCTCTTGCCCACTGATTTTTCGTTTGTTTGCTAAGTGGCATTCCAAAACATCAGTTACATCTTTGGCCATATTGTGATGAGATATATGAGATTCAAAGACAGCTGTTCAAGAAAAAGGAAAAGGGAAGAAATCAAACGAAGAATTTCAATCTGCTCACTGATGGTATGTCTGTTTATATACCCTTCGTGGAGCTACCACGAGATATGTTAGTTGCCAAAAAGCAAGTTCGAAGTCCTGTCCATTTATCGAGGTCAGTCATGGGTACTATAATGCTTTTGCTATTTATGACGATATCCTAAGTTTCGCAGTCTGGTCTTCTTCCATCTCGTTGGGCTTGACCTATCCAAATCTCTCTCATTCCCATGTTCCATTTCATTGCTCTCCTATTCCAATCATGTCATCACAACCACTATCGCAACCACTACCGCTATCGCCCTCCTCCACTTTGAGCAGACGCTGAACGACCCCAAATGGATTAGACGACTCACCATACTCCTAAACTTTGTCAACCTTCTCAAAACCAGAGGTAAACCTCTATTCCTACTTTCACCCACACTGACACCCAGCGAAGCCCACTCCGACCCTCCTCCTCCTCCTCCTCCTCCGGAGTATGATCCCGAACTGGGTCCGGAAAGAGGTAAGATCGGATTAGACATTTTACTATCCCTATCTATATCTCGAAGTTTTGTTCGTATAGACGAAAGACCAAGTGGACGTAATCGAATTGAAGAAGACACTTTGTTACCCTTTTCTACTTTGTTTTTGTCCTTGCAAATTGTTATGTTATCTCTGGACTTGGCAGTACTTATTTGATGTGTTTAGCAGGATGTTTACTCTTTGAATTGTCTTAGTTTACGAGAGATTTCGGCTTGGTTACAACTTCGTTCGAACGCGTTCTCACCTGTACTGGATATTTGATTCCGTCATTTCAGACTACATGATTCACCCAGCAACAATGTAAATTCACAGGATACAGTCACAGCGTCGAAGCAGTATAAGTTCAATGTCTTGCATTTATAACTACTTTTACTGGATTCTGCCAATTTCCTTCTATCGATTCTCATCCTGCCTCAAGCTAAACACGGTCGTCCTCCATTTGCATATACCACGTTTTCAGTTTGCCTTCACCAGCCAATTCCATCTTCAATGGCAGTGTGCCATCATTCATTCTTTACCTCCTCGTATCCCTACCGCCTTCATACCTCCCTTCTCTTTCTTTATCAATTGACATCCTCTCCGCCAAAGGTCTAGCGGGTAATCCTTGACTTGGCCCAGGTCCAGAATCCCTTTCTCTCCTAAATGGAGGTGGAGGTGATCTCCTATCTCTTTCTCTATCAATAGCTTCTTTGGCCAAAGCCTATACGGCCAAGAAAAACAAACATTATCAGCCAAAGTTTCATCAATCCAAAACATACGATCGCAAGTCACTCACAGACATAGGTTCAGCAGATAATTCATTTCCTCTGTTTCGTGATGTATTTGGATTTGGACCTCTTTCTGAAACACCGATCCTACTTGCCAGACCCCTATCCCTCTCGCGAGATGATTCTTGGTGATATGATCTATATTCACCTTCTCCTCTTTGGGGAGCATCAACTTTCGGTCCTAATCTAGAACCGAACGAAGGAGGTGATCTACGATCAGAGGATGGGGGACCAAGTGGAGGAGAAGGAGGTCTTGAAGATCTATTATCATATCCACGAGTGCTGGTTCTACCCTCATATCCACCTCTACTTGAATATCCACCTCTCGAAGTTCGATTCTCGTACCCACCTCGACTTGAACGATTGTCATAACCACCTCGAGTAGAAGATCGGTCATATGATCCTTCTCGATCATATTTGGAAGTCACGGGAGGTTCAGCTGGATCATCGAATGATCGAGATGTGGGAGTTTGAGATTTATACCCCGGTCCGTAAAATTTCTCTCTTGACGAAAGTGGTCTTCTGGGTTGGGCATAATATCCATCTTTGCCACCCGATGATGGATAGTTGGATGGTGGGGCAGATCTATTGTCATATGGAGCTTGTCCTTCCCTTCTTGGTCCTCGGGAAGGATATGAACTCCTTTCGTCACCTTGTTCAGCCCTGCGAGCCTTTTCTTTCTCTTCCCGATCCAGCCTAGCTTCTTCCTCTTCGAGAAATTTGAGTTTCTCTTGAGCTTTTCGAGCTTCTTCCCTGATCGTAGCACGAGCGATTTCCGCTTGATCAACATCTGCAGGAGGAGGTCGGAAGGGCTTCGCGGTACTTTCCTGTTTAGATGGTCTAGCGTATTCCTCATCACCTCTTCCGCCTCGTAGCTCCTTTGTATACCTAGCAGATGGTGGGTCGTAAGGCGCGGAAGGACCTCGGGAAGGGGGAGGTGATCTTGGTGGATATGAAGGTGGACCACGAGATTGAGGAGGACCGCGAGTCTGACCATTTTCATCATTAGTGTCCTATACTAAAATTGTTGAGTATTTACCATTGCTTACATCGTTATAGGGCGCTTTGTAATACGGCTTATAAGTTCTTGATTGATCATCTTCTAGAGGTCGAGATGAAGGGTATTTCGATCGTCGATCATCTGGGGGATAAGATCCACGTGGAGGGTAAGGAGGTGGACTTTGTTGTCCTAATTACGTCGAAAAGATAAATCGAATTGAGATGTAAGCTGACTTTCTAACTTGATTCTCCTGACTACATTCTGACACCTTCCGAGAGACAGCCGGGGTGACAGCGTAAATATTGAGACGATCACTTCCAGAATCAAAAGGCACCTAATCCTCTGTGGACGTAGAAATCTCATCTTGATGTTCATGAGAATGACATGTCTAAAAGTTCACGGAGAGATAATCTTGTAGTCATGCTTACCCTGCCACCCCGACAGTGAACATCCATCTCAAGGAATTTTCAAGTATAGATTGACCCAAACCCAACTCGATTCCATTTAGAGATGTGGAAGAATGAAACGTACGTCTAAAATCATTTCCACCATATCTCTTCTCTTCGTCACCTTTGAACCTTTTATATTCTCTTTCGTATCCACCTTGGTTAGTAGAAGGAGGAATTTCTCTTTGTCTTCTTTTTTCTTGATATTCAGGATCAGGTGAACCTCTTTGATTTTTATACTTGTCATATCTACTTTGTTGAGCTTCATGATAGTCTGAATCTCGTTTTAATCCTGATGCAGGACCTGAAGGTGGTGGACCTCTTCTTGACGAATATGCTGTTTCGATAGGTTTGATATCAGTCAATTGCTTTGTATCAGCTGCTGGACCTTTAGGAGGTATTTTCTCTAAGCCGGCGGTAGCGGCAGGAGTAGCAGCGATAGAATTAGAAGAACGATTTTTATCACCTGATTTGTCATTCTTGTCACCAGTGAGATCATTCTTGGGATCGGTGGTAGAGGTAGACGAAGATACAGCTAGAGGAGGTGATTTTGGTATATCCTGATTGAGCTCAATTGGAGCAGTGGGTCTATCCCATACAGTAGTATTTGATTCTTTGTGGAAAAAGAAATGTCTACCGTGTGATTTTGACATTATAGCTGTCCAACCTGGTGGAAGGGGAGTCTCGTCTGAAGGTTGATCCAATTTGATCTATAGAAGGGGAATTTAAACCAAAAATAGAATGAAAGGGAAACATGTCAGATTCATTTTTTTACCTTCCTTACCCCTTTTAGCGTTGGATGACTTGCCTGTTGGCTCTCTGGCGCATTTTGGTGTAGATTATCAGATGCATCTTCGTTTCTTGCTCCGCCGCTTTCTCCTTGATCGTTACCTCGTCTAGGACCAGTGGGCAAAGGTTTACTGTCTGCTTGCTGATTAGGTGAAGAGTCATTTGGTGCGACATCAACTACGTGTTTTGATATGCGGAAAGTCAGTCCGTCTAATCGTCTTCCAGGTGCCGACGATTGTGCCTATTGGCGGCAATCAAATCGGTATGATTAATTAGAGCTTTAGACTCACGCTCAGCATCAACGTCCACCCCATCCAATGAAATCCCATCATCATCTCTTCCATCTTGGCCATTCCCATCGCCATTCCCATTACTCTCTGTAGGATGCTGTCCTCTCCAGTCTAACCCTACAGACTCATCAAGATCCCAGTCTACTTCGTCGTCTGCCATGTTTCGTGGATTGTTCGAAGCGTAGAGTGATGTAGATATCGTTGATCGAAAATCGTAAACAGGGAAGAGGTAAGAAAGACAGAAAACAAAAGGATGAAAAGGGATGACAAGGTCTTGGAGACTGTTCCTTCTTAAATGAGGTACTCAAGTAAAGAAAACTTCAGCATGGCACTTGTGGAGGATGAGATTATTTTGAAAAGACAGATCATATCCGATAAATGAATTATGATTCTATATCAAGACCAGTTCAGGAAGTGTGAGAAGAACAGAGATAACACTGCTCGTGGATACTTTACACTTGAGGAACTTAGAGACAGATCCTTACGCCAACTGGTCGAAAACACAAAAATGCCCAAAACAATCCCGTCATTCTTATTACCTTTCCTCGAAAGAAACCCTCTTCAAGCAGGACCACTCCTAACGACAACATATGATCTCACATTATGTGAGTACCATTCATCATCAGTTCCCGAAAACACAAAACACACCATCATTGTCATGTGTATACAATGGAGACTGAAGCTGACTTAGGTAATTTGTTACTGTTTTATCAGCTGTAGGATGGATCGATACTCGATTACTGGAAATTGGAGGATGGGTAGTTCTCATAGGACATAAAAATGAATCGGTACGTTTAGTGGCCCACATCTCTTCTAGAAGCAAGCTATCAAGAGAATATGATCTGATGAGAAATCTGAAATCATGCAGGATCCATTACGTGCTGTACTACCTATTCCGATACACACAACATCTCTTAAACCGTCCTCACTGAAAACAATTTTCAATCAACTATCTTCCTTATCTCTTGAGAATCTTCCACAACCATTCGAACCGCTGGCTCCTTCCCTCGATGATCTGAGAGATGAAATAACCAAATCTACTCTAACCAAAGAAGAAGGTTCGCAAGAGGTATCAAATGTAGACACGGAGACACCTACCAGTCAAGCGGAAAAAGGCGAACGAGAAGGAGAAATACAGGAAGACCAAGTTAAATTAGATAAAGAAACTATTTATACTTCAATAGTAACTCCTGATTCTACGGTTGTCTACTACAAAATATCAAAAGGGATAAAGAAACCTGCTGATATACCCGACGAGTAAAGTCTGTGCATCTTGTGTCACACGAGAGAAAACAGACGTGTCGTAGTGGCTCATTTGTGAGAAAAAAGAGTGAAGAGATGATATGACTCATCAGGACTACATGATTTGTACGATGTACTGTATATATGTTGTAACAATAAAAAATGCATTTTCTTTGGGATATCAAAGCCCCGTTTGTATTTTCATTTTTCTACAATCAAATCCTCTATATGTGAATGCTATTTACCTTCCTCGTGCGTATTCTTCACACATGTCTGTCATTTTCCTTTTATGAGGTAGATAGGTCGGTGGTCCGAATCAAAGTTTTAAATTCGAGCATTAGCTTCAGCAGTCAATTTAGCTTGTCTAATTAATCCTTCAGGAGCATCTCCTCTTGGCATATAAACTTCTATCAATCTTAACCTATCAGGGACATTGAATTCTTTATCTTCCAATAGGTTGTTGAGTTCTTCTGGAGTTTTGACGACATATGATTGATAAGCTGTCTTGCAAGATTTACCAGCTAAGAAAGGTAATAATAATTGATGATCATATAACTGAATGTCATTGTATTTTGCTGTTTCGCCATGGATTTGTCTCTCGATTTCATATCCATCATTGTTCAGCACGAACAAGTATGGATGAACATCTCTTCGAAGCATTGTACCGATTTCTTGGAGGGTCTAAAGAGATCTCTTATCAGATTAGAGTTATTCTGACTAAAGGTGCTTCATAATCGACAAGTTGGCTCGCCCAAGGAATGAAAGAGTGACTCACCAATTGCAGCGAACCATCACCAACGAACAAGACAGTTCTTCTATCCTTCTTGTCTTCTCGAGCGGCCATTGCAGCACCGAGACAAGCACCGACTGACCAACCGATAGCACCCCAAAGGATTTGAGCGATATAAGTAGAGTGAGATGGGAGGAGGACGTTTGTCAGTCCGAATGATGAAGTACCAGTTTCGGTAATGATAATGTCTAATGGGGATCCATCTTAGCACCCTTCCAAACTGATAATAGCGTGGTTCAGCTTACCTGTATCAGCAAACCATTTTCCAACTCTTGGCCATAACCATTCGTGTTTGATTTCACTTCCTTTTGGTTCGGGAACTATAGATTCGACTCTTCCAGCTCTGATCTTTTGATCGGCACTTTCACCTTCTGCTGGAGAAGCAGCTCTTGACTGAATCACATCCTGGAAAGCGGGAAGTAAATCAGGCAAGACGTGTCGAATGTCGGTTGTGGGATAAGCAGCGTATCCAATATTCGTCGTGAACGAGTGAAGTTCAATTGTGATCTTTGGATCGATGTTGACTGAGAATGATCCGGAGCTATTCGTAACCCCAGTATCAGATACAGATATCCCGGCAGACTATCTGCAGAAGATGACGCTCACTTGAAATCACTCTTCAAAGCACCGACGTAAAGTACGAAATCTGCAGATTCAACTTCTTCTCTTACCGGAGGAAGAGAATTAGCACCTGCGTAACAACCTCCGAAAAGAGGATGGTGTTCATCCAGCAAACTTTTACCCATAGGAGCTACAATCACCTAATCAGTAGTGCTCTATATACCGTTGACATGGGTTATGTCGCTCACTCTCGAAGAATCTGATACCACATGTTTCTACGAGTTTCCTAACTTCTCCAGCCATGCCAAATCTTCCAGCACATGCATCGACGAGGATAACAGGTTTTTTGGCATTCTTGAACCTTTCAGCAATGTCTTGTACGACGTGAGCAGTGACGTCGTCTGAAGGTGCTCTGGGTGCAGCTGAGGTAGCAGCAGCGAGAGTACTAGTGGCAGTAGCTTGACTTCCGGCGGTAGGAAGCGATGCTGCCACTGACTCAGGTGGAGGGGCGGAATGAGGGTGAGGCTATATTCCGTCAGACATGTCAGCATACTCTGGCATCTAATCTGATCTTGAGTTAAAATCTGCGCTCACTAGGGCCTCTTTCAATCCTTCGGCCGAGACTTTAGCGTGGAATGCATCGGTAGGAATTTCGACATAACCTGGTCGACATTGTTCAAGAACGTCTTTAAGGGTCTTATCGAAGGCCTCAGTCCAAGCTGTTGGGGTCTTAGGGGCGATGGTGTTGAGTAAAGCTTGAGAGCATGAAAGGGGCGCAGACATGGTCGAGAAAGTAGTGAAACTGCCTGGAAGATTCAAGGTGTGATGCAACAAGGAGTCACTGGACTATGACGCCCAAGTCAAAATCAGTCGGACCTCGAGGAAAAGGACAATTGACTCACTTGGAGCTTAGTACTGGGAGCTCCGACAATGTGCAATACGGGCACTCGCTCCGCCAGAGCACCGGCAATACCACTGATCCGGATGTTAGCCCTGAGAATACTTAATAGGTGTATTTAGGAGGGCTCACCAAAGGGCAGAAAGCTCTCCGACACCGAAAGTGGTCACGATTACAGCTAATCCACCTTTGACTCGAGCGTATCCATCGGCAGCATAAGCCTATCCTTTGACATTCAGCTAAGTGGGCCCATTTTGAGTTACACTTGCCCAAAGCTCACAGCGTTCAACTCATTAGCGTTTCCAACCCATTCAATATCCGGATCGGCTTCTACGAAGTCGAGCCCTGCGTATTAAAAGCGTTAGTACGGTCGAATCGAGGTGGATTGAGCGCGATACTGACATTCTGCGAGCGAAAATGAACGTTAGCTAAACACGTAATATGAGATTGCCGGGAGTAGATTCCTTGCCTAAGTTGAAATCTCCAGGAACCCCAAAGCACTATGCACAGACAACGTCAGAACAATCCCATACGGTTTTGAAAGCGATTGGACGAAAGGAGAAGTGAAAATCGATGTTTAGAGGAGTTGGGATGTATTTTGGTGAAAGTGCCACAGAGCCACACTTACCTGTTTCACTCCAGCTTGCTTCAATCTCTCCACTACGTATTGACCGAATTCGATTGTTTCTGACATTGTATATGCGTTATGTATATTGTGTGTATGCTTGGAAGAAGAGGAAGAAGAACAACGACGCATCGAGGTGTATATATATAGATGTTTTTTCACACACTATAATCGGCCATATTCGCATCGCAGACCCACCTCCACTTGTCCATCCGTTGGTGATTTAACCCGTGCCGTCTTCATTATTCATTATCAGTGACGTCGCTACAGGCAAAGCACGCGCAT
This sequence comes from Kwoniella shivajii, assembly GCF_035658355.1. Taxonomy (NCBI): domain Eukaryota; kingdom Fungi; phylum Basidiomycota; class Tremellomycetes; order Tremellales; family Cryptococcaceae; genus Kwoniella; species Kwoniella shivajii. The sequence goes on from NC_085909.1 coordinate 874,457, forward strand.
ACCCGTCTTGCTTTCCCACGGTGATCACACTACGAACTCTCTCACGCAAAAGAACCTTACAGTCAGTTACGAAATAATCACAGATCTCTTTGCCAGTCATTTTTGTGGTATCAGTCTTGTGCTTATGTATTTATCGCATTATGCAAGAGTCCAGACATCGCAATAAGAGCACATGCACATTCATCCCACATCACCAATACTGTCATACGAATATTCGTCAGACAGATCTCAATGAGTCCCCCTGTACAAACTGTACATGAAAGGGCAGGGAATGCTGATACTTCTAAAACGCCCTATTCCAAAAAGCGGTCCAAACGTCAAATACATACACACACACACAGCTTCAACGATAGAAAAGAAGGGGGGTTATTCCTGTGTCGTGGTACCTGTGCGTGGGTCAATCAATCAGAAAAGATTGGTAACACTCCCATTCCAGTGAATATTTTGGCTATAATTCGTTTAAACAGCTTGACATAAACCATACACTGCTGCACCTCTAGCAATACTTTAACTAGATACCCCCACGGCTGACCTCACTCAACCACGACCAATTACGCTCTTAACGACTGACTCGTATATCATCCACAAAGAAAGGTACCATTGACACATCCGGGTATACGGCTTCATCTAACAAAAACAGGTTGACTTTGATCAATCACATCGCATACCGAAGTAATCACTTGTAACAGGTCAACCCATCGCACCATTCTGAACAAAAAGTGTGTCTCTGACTCTCGAGGAAGCTCTCACAGCTTCACCTCAATATGATAACGGTACTACTATCACTTCTCCCTCTGATAAGGGCAGAAACGACAACTCCAAATACAGGCGATCAGATCCAATCCTTCTTATTTGGATTCACGAATTCTCATCTAGTCATACCGATCACATCATCTTGTCCAACACCACTCACTCTGACTCCATTAACACCTACAAATGCAAAGACATCAGATCCAAAAGCGCCTTACACGATGGTGACATTAGTCCACGAGCAATTGATAGATGGGAATGGCATTCAATACGAAAGATTGTATAGTGCAAGTCTTGATGTGGGCGATATGAGTAAAGAAAGAAGTATAAGTCATCCATGGATGAATGGAACTCAGGTGAGTCGAGACTCAATAAGTTTTGCTCTGTGCCATGGCAATACCTGTTTTATCTTTTATTTGAATTGACGAGATTGATCAGTTTATAGCTTGTATCTGGGGATCAAATGGGGCTTCGGGGGGATGTCAAGTGAGTAAATATGTTCACGACCAATGAAGACCTCCAAATCACCGATGACTTTTTACGATAAGCTGATTCCTCTTTCCCTATGATAGGACTTGATGACAGTGGTCCCATCTGAAGAGACATTTGAAGCTTATTCGACGCCCAATTCAACTTGTAGAACAGCCAACGTTCTTGAATCATGGGTACCACCGGCGAACGAGACATTGGAAGTCGAAGTGATGGGATCTAGTGGGGAAGTATCATGGAATGCTTGGCCTGGAGTATGTGAGTATATTTTCGTGTAAACTCCACGACCTCACTCGGACTTTTCAAGTCGTCTCCAATGATACCGAAATGACGGAGTTGAAGGATCGTATAATAAAGTATAACGTCAGCTCATATGAAAAGTAGGTACTGATCTTCAAATCAATCCCAAAAACGGTACACCGCCATATACATTACTAGTTGCACCAGCAGCCCATCCTCCAGTAAATATCACCTCATCAACATTACCGATCAATTATACAGTTCGATTAACACACGGTCAAGCTTTCATGTTGAGTTTATACGATTCTTCAGGAAATAGTTGGGCTTTTGGTCCTTTACATGCTGGTGATAATGACGATCTATCATGTTTGGCAGTTGCAACTGGTCAAAAAATCAAAAATCACCAAAATTTTGGTGTAGGTCTTTTGGCTGGAACCGTTTCTGGTTCTTTCATAATAGGTGCTTTAGGTGCTGCTGTCCTGATGTGGTTCCTATTTAGAGGAAAGAAGGGCTTGAAAAGGGTGAGTAAGCAAGATGGATACCGTTTTTCCCTTCTTTTTTGGGAATAATGAAGAAACTGATCATAGTTATCCTCCCCCAACTCAGAGCTCCTCCCAAGATAACCTTTACTCCGACCCGCGTCCAGCATCATACGCAACCCCTGCCCACTCATTCATGGGTAAACCACTCAGTCCGACGGTAACACCGTATACCGACTCACCTCAATTAGATTTCGATACACCTGCAACATTGTATGATCCACATGTGCCAGGTCCTAGTCCACAGGGATACCCAAAACCACCCAACGATTCAAACGGGAACTCCTTTTCTGTTTCTTCTAGGGAAAGGGCATTCCCCAGACCACCTATATTGGCAGAAGGAAGTTTTAGTGGTGGGGAATATAGGGATACTATATCATTGAACGAATATAATACTAGACCGCAAGGTGAAAGAAGAGAGAGTTCAGCTTCAGCACAACAAGGTCAAGCGCAAGGCCAAGGCTCACCTGGACATTCACCTGGACGTCCAACCGGTCACACACAAGATCAATCACGGACATCAACAACATCCAATCGAACATCAAGAAGACCAGCAAGTAATTCATTGTCAAACGCCAATCCAGTCCCCGTAAATATAAATACGAATCCGCCATCAGTGTCGTCATCGCCCAGACCAGGATCTTTCGGTACGAACTCAATACATCATGAAGAACCTTCATCACCTTCTTCCATCCGCGGTAATGGTATCAGTGGACCAAGGAATGTTTATGTCGTACATTCCGATGCTGGCGGAACGGGTGATGTCCACATCCAATTACCCGATAATAATTCAAGGGTGATCGAGTTACCACCTAATTATCGTCCAGTACCATCACCTTCCAATGATACTCATCATCAGCATTCCCCACAACCTTCTCCTGGTTTACCACAAGCTGGAAATGGACCGTATACCAACACGGAAGCTAGCCGTTCCAGAAATAGTGGACTTGGTATGAATGTCGTAGGGGGAGGAAACGAAGTCACTGAAGAGGAATTGAGAGCTAGAGCACAAGCTAGATTGAGAGAGAAGTTCAGGGATTCACAGTAAGCCGGGAAGTAATCCTAGGTGGCTCATACGGAACCCAACAAAAAAACAACCGAAGAATCTAGCTCAAAGGTCACTGTGACAAATCGAGGAGTGGAGTATGGGTAGTCATCCTGATATCCACTTCTGGCCTTGAGATCCAAACTGGCTCTGCTCCTGATGCGAAATATTTCCCAACTCTCCTTCATTCTCTACTACAGTACAAGTCTTGTTGATTCCACTTGATTCTACTCTTTATTTCAGTGAAACATATTTTGCATATATTAATTTTGACGGTCCGCTCCGTGAGGTAATTGCCACAGGACGTTTTAGCTTTTCGACTTCATCGAGGGGGTGTCAGAATGCATATGAATGGAAGCGAAACACATCTCAGCATCATGTCCAAGCGAGGTATGAGAACGTCTTCCAATACGCAAAGCGCTCTGAGCAACAACTATCAGCAGCATGACAAGTCATGATGCCATCATTTGCCCCATGTTGTCATCGTGACCTTCTTGATCCCACAGTAAATATCTTCGGAGAGCGATCTTTTAACGCCTTCTATCCCGTCACCCGACGTTGGACAGAATAAAGACTGGAAAGAAGTTTTGGAAAAAAGAGATAATTTCCCAAGTTTACGCTGAAATTATCATTCCTGATAAAACCCTCTCGATCGCTCAACAGTCTCAAGTAGATACTCTGTTGAAGGGAGAAAGGACTATCGATGTCAATGACAAGGAAACTATCTCAGAGATCATGAACAGCGTTGATCGACGCTTTCAACTCTTATAAGCTAGGCTGGTGGACAGACGAAGACATATACATAGCTGAAGATCTGAGATTCCCTTCAGGTGCAGGCGATCAAGAGGAAATCAAACTCAATGGAGGACTGTCTTTTCTCCCCAATAATAAAGAATTTCTCTATCTTTCGAATCTGCTCCTGTACAAGTCAGAGCTGTGGCTGGAGGCAAGGTCAGGTGTCATGATTGCCTGAGGAACGTTGCGCATCCAGAACCACAGTCTCTTTGGTCTAATCTAACAGATTGTTGTCGGCCAAACTGACCAGTTGGGCACAGGCATATACTGCAGTATGGTACAAGACCTCAAGGCTACATGCTTATCATTGTTTCTTTAGCTGACAGGTATATCATCTCATAGATTGATGATGTGTTCAATCACAAAACTAATTCTCTTTGTTAAACGAGGGCCTTTGTAAATCGTGAATGAATGAGTGTCTTACTTAAAGTAATGGCTATTACATGGATTACACAGCAGAGCCCATTTCTCGCACCTTCCGAGGCAGACCACCATCTGTATCTCCTGATCGATGGTCAGACTTGCGAGTCTAGCCTGCTGGATTCTCTTATACCTTCAATCATCGATGTGGCAAATCAAAGCACGGGTTGAAGACAAACAATCAAGTACGACCCGACCTCTGAAGTTCCGGTTTACAAAGGTAGATAAGATATTAGTATCTGGTCCTCCTTAGACCTCACGACCCCCTACCCCCAGGCAAGAATGTTGTTGACGCCGCCCTAAACTTTTCTGGATGATGTCACTCAATGTGAAGGACTCGATACAAACATACTTCCGAGATGTACTGGTCTTTGGACAGGTACCACGAGATGTCATTATCATGGACAGTTGAATTTCCCTACCGCAGACAAACCAGAAGTCGAGCTCAGCTCACGCATTGGAGCGACCCTTCATGGTCGGAAAGTATCATTCACTCAATGCAGCTCTGGCCCATCGATTTCATCCCCATCCCAAGTTATAATTCGCTGTCACGACAGTCTGAGATACAAGGCTCCGCTCGCTGACATTCGCGTGGATGATCAATAAAAATAACCTACGGCTCAAGTCAAGCGACACTTAGCAGCGTATGAAGGGTGGATGTCGAGGGATCGATGAAACTGTTTGGGATGCTATCTCGCGCACAAGGCTCACCCAGATAATGCAAGATTCAATTCTTTTGGTTAATTTATATCGTACAGTGTTCTGAGTTCTCTATTTGCCTTTCGCCCTTTTCTCTTTGGTATTTGGATACTTTCGCACTTTCAAATCATACATATTCGCTACCGAACACATATATATATATACATGCACAATGCGAAATGTGCTCGATGATCAATAGTGATCTTCCTTCTGGGCTTCTTAATCTGACCTTTGCTATCTTGTGGCACCTTCTTGTCTCTGAGATCGTCAGAGTTTTACCAGGATTCTGTATCAGGTCTATGACAGAATCGAAAAAAATGGTTAACAAACTGCACCTAAGTAAATGTAATGATGAAATGGTTGAACTAACCTGATATCTAATTCATGTGTCCAAGCTGATCTAGGTTGATTGACAAGATGTAAATAAGTTTGAGCGATATCGTCAGGTTTAAGTCGCTATGAATTCCATTGAAAATATCGTCAAATGATCATTTTGGAAATCCACCATTTGGTTACGTCAAATAAAAAACTCACTCTATCATCTTTATCATCACCCATCATACCTTGTACTCTGGTGGTATCGATAATACCATCAATGACAACATGTGAAACGTGTATACCCTGCGGACCGAATTCTCTAGCTAGAGATTGTGCAAGAGCTCTACGAGCAAACATTCCTGCTGCCAATGAAGAGAATTTACCACCTGCCTTTAATGACATTGTAGCTCCTGTAAAGATCAACGTTCCTTTTGCACCGGTCGTTGAATCAGGTGAATTGGAGAGAAACATAGGTAAAAGTGATTTTGATAAATTCCATCCACCAACACTGTATTCTATCTAGGTCAGCTTCACTTCCTTATCCGACAAAACCCCCCATTTGGATTCGATTTAGTTGAAATGACGGAAACACGACTGTGAAGAAGTGTACTAGCTGGATAAGATTGAGGGAATCAACTTACACACCGCTCTCTAAACCATCTTTTAAATCACTATCATCCCTTTCCAAAAATCCTTTCAAGCTGAATTTCTCATTGACGTTATAAACACCCACATCTACCTTCCCCTCTGGCCAATGTTTCTTTAAATCCTCAAAAGCTTTCTGTAGAGAATGTACCGATCCATCAGAGGGTAACGCCAGTATATTCTCTTTGGGTATAGAAGAAGGTAAGTTCAATTTGGGGAGAGAATCAGGTAATGATCTCGAGAGCAATAATAAGGAGTGTGTAGGAGATAATGCTTTGGCTATCGAGGTTGAAAGTCCAGGTCCGACTCCTAAGATTACTGCAATTCGTCTTGTAGATGTTGAAGCCATTTTGTCCTTCGTCCCTTGAGCAGATCTGTTGAAATAGATCGAAAAACTTGGGGTGTGCGGGTAGAGGATTCTATAATCGTCGATTCAATAATGTATACAGACCTCTTTATATGCTTTTATAGTGTACTTCGAAATCAATGAGCTTACAAATACGATTTCTCATCATCATCATCATCATCCTCATCGGTGTTTCACCTCGGTCATCGTTGCCGGTGCATGTCATCGGAAAATGGGGCCCCCAGTAACATCACACAAACTAGCCTCTTGTTTTCTTCTTGTTGAACACATTATCGTTCTGAAAAAAGAGAAAGAATCGGGTCTTCACGAGATAACTACGGCTCCCAGTCACCTCGTGTACACATCTTTGATAAGGAGAGCAACATGTCAAAGCTCTCGCCTACTTTGCTCACTCCTTATGGATATTCTTCTGGAACATGTGGATATTGTTCTCCATCTGGACAGAGGAGTAAGGGAAAGACTTCTTCAAAATATGGTAGTGAGTCCTCCACCTTTGTACCAAGATATACACATCTTCATCAATGTGTGAATCCAGACCTATCAGCGTCCTTAATATCTGAGCTGAAACCAAATGTGAACGTAGTGGTAACTGAGCAGATGACGCCTCAAGTATGTATACAAATCTTTAACAACGAGCGATGTATAGAGATTAATGTGGATACTTGCAGTTCTATCAGATACTTGTAGATAGAGGATGGAGAAGATCAGGTGATTACTTATATCAGTATGTCCAACTTCTCCGACTAAGTACTGCACATAATCTCGATAAGTTGAATCAAGTAAGTCAAAAGCTGATACAATGAGACATTAGCCCAGATATGGCCCGTACATGTTGTCCACAATACACAATAAGACTAAACACGACTCTCTTCAAAGGGAATAAAAAACTTCGTCAAGTCACTAATCGATTCAACAGGTTTTTGCAAACAAGTAAAAAACCAGGTGAATCATCTTCTCCACCAAAGCTCTCTGAAAGCAAGAATCAATTTGCCGGAACTGGAAAAGAGGAGCAAAAAGGTGCTCAGAGCGTGAATGATATCGGAAAAGGAAAAGGAAACGGCAAAGCAAAAGGAAAGGCGAGTGTCCCTCAACAGAGAGACTTGATAGATGATCTACATACATTCGAAATTGGTTATACGTCAAACGAAGATGAGTTATCGCATCGATTTGAGGTATGTTACATATCCTCCACAATAGAAGCTTAACATGATCATTCTTTGAGAACAGTGATAGTCGTTGTGCTAGACACAATCGTTTTGACTCAGCCAGCTAACTCACATCCTAATTGAAACAGACTCAACTCGTTCCCGCCAGAGCTACGAAAGAATCGTTCGAGCTGTACAAAGCATATCAGATCTCTGTACATAAGGATGAACCTGATAAAGTTACGATGAAAGGATTCGATAGGTTTCTTTGTGGAAGCACCCTGATAGTGAGTGCCATCGTGCTGCTTGTAATCCAAGATGTCAGGACTGAACGGTTGCTCACACTTCATTGTGAATTTATCAGGAAACACCTATCAAATATACAAAAGATGTACAAGATGAAATCAAGAATGGGAGATTACCAAAACATTATGGTCAATATCATCTACGTGAGTAATTCTACGCAGTAATCACATCCGTTATTCGCAACTAGACATCTATCATTCTGGTTTTCCCATGTTAAAAGCCTAAATTCGGATCACGAGGATTTTCAATATTTTACTTTTACTGACGTTTTGCTTGGTTCATACAAGTATATAACGTCGATTCAAACCTTATCGGTATATCAGTAATTGACATTTTACCATGCTGCGTTAGTAGCGTGTATTTTATTTGGCATCCGGATTGGGCTTGGGCAAGTTTAGGTAAACTTTCAGCTTTATATGAAATCTCGTTATCTAGGAGAATAAAGCATGCAGGTGTCGAAGAGATGAATTGGGTTTACATGGGTACGTACTACTGCCCTTGTTTCGGCGTATTTGTCCTCCCCTGCCTCCTACCCTCTCACCCGCCCCTCGTTCCCCTACTTCCATTGTCTTCTCTCCCTACGGTTCCGGCTTCTTGCCACCCGTCCCCTTTCCGTCCTCATCCTCTCCCTTGCACCTTTCTCCATCACACCCCTCTTCTCCCTCCAAAATCGTGAACTCGTCGTTCTGACCGACTTGAACTACTCATACAATGTTCATCGACATAGGCTACTGGATACCGGATTGCCAAAAAATGAAGTATAAATCAGATTATGAGCCTTCAGAGCTCCTCGATGCTGTAAGTGTATGATGATATGTAATGTGAAACACAAGTAGATCACGCTAATCCCATCAATGTATTTAGGGGACCAACAAGTTTCATCTGCTCGACGACAAACTCGAGTCTTTCCTGATATCACATCCAACGGGATATTACCCCTTTTCTCGCATAATCAAGTCAATGTCTGTTTCACCTGATCCACCAAGCTCGAGCACAACTGCCAGGAAACCTGAATTGGAGCAATCAGAGGAAACGGCATCAGCATCAGACTCTGAAGAAGAAGAAGCTCCTTCCAGTTGGCCAAATCCATCTCCGCCAGGCTTTCTCAATCCAGATGACATCGAAGACGATACTTTGGAGGATGTTCTGATCCTTATGGGTAGAAACAAATTTACGGGTAAAGGAGGGAAGTTGGTACCTATAAGTGTGAGTTTGATAGTATCCCTCTTCTCAGACCGGAGAATACGATTGGACGACTCTTCAATCGCAGATGCTTGAGTTCGGAAATCAACGAGCAATGTATAACGAGATCAAGCAATTTGTAGCTGCTGTAGGTGAAGATCACATGGCTACATCAGAGAATGGAATCGAGGGAAAGGCAGTGCTGTACTTCGGATAGATGAGATGGATGACGACTTATACTTGCTATACATATCAAGATGATCAAGGCAAATCAACACTGCACAGTATGAAGCACCCCAGAAATGAAGAGTACGCCGAGTTTTTTACCTACCATCTCCCCGTTTTTCTCTTACCCTTGTTGCTGTCCCTATCCCGAGAAATGCCACTTGATATGTTTTGGATCCTTACTCATACATATTTATTGTATCGGTGAGCCCCACTTTGTTGGTCATTCCCGCATAAACTTTAAAAACATCCGAAATCGTGCCTTAAGGAACTGAGTTATATGATATTTTTGCTTTCACAACAACAACAACAACAACAAACAACTTCAACAAAATAAGCCTTAAATCCCTGACAAGCCCTTTTTATTTTTCTGACCGTTTCATTACACGAGACCTTGCTAGTCGTATCCTGATCATACCTGATGATGAAGAGAAGGGGTATGCGTACTTCTCTTTGCTAAAATAGATTATTACATGATTAAGTATTCTCTCGTTATCGTCTTCATTGGAATACTTACAGTGCATTTCTTGTATAATTTTACATATTCAGTTTCGCGATATTCAGTATCATCTTGTAAGTGTATATACTTTTCGATTCACATTCATTTCCACCACAACGAACAAGATCAGACGCGACCAAGACGGGACTCACGTTCATTTCAACTCTTCATCAACCATCAATCAAGAAGAGAATCACATTTCAGCCACAAGTGTAAATCCTTACAACATAACATCATTGACAATTCTTTGGCACATTCCCCTGTTTAAGGAGATTTAGGATATTACTGTTACACTGTGTACTCAAGCACAGTCCCCTCGATATTCTCGGAGCGAATTGAAGGAGGGTCCCTTTAGTCCAACTTGAGATCATCACATCATCAACAGAAAACAACCATCCACCAACGACCTAACAACGAGAAACAAAAAGAACAATTCGGGAACTGCAACAACAGAAAATCAACCTCCCATATCCCGTATCACCTTCCGTCACATCGCATCGCATCTACGAGTAATAGAATATACAGGGAGAGGAAATGAACTAAATGATCACCTGAACCACCTCCATCACTACCATCAAAATCACACAACTTACATTGCCACTTACATCAGCAACCAACTTCATCCGACCTAGTGGGTAAACTATCCCATCACATCGTAGATTCGTATTCACATAGATCAACTTAGAGATCAACTTGGAGTGTTAGAAAAGTAGAATACTTGCATCCAATCTCATCTTGCATTCCCCATCGCTATAACCTCCTGATATCGCGTTATAATTTCTTCCTCCTTTTTCTGGTAATGAGCAATACGAACCGATCGAAGGGTAGATTCTCGTCATCAAGCAACAGATAGACACATCAATATAAAGAGTGGACAAGAGACAAAGCAATCTGTCGTAATCTTTCTCACCCCTGGGTCTCTTGGTGTTCAGACGAGACTTGTCAAAGGGAAGGCACCATCCTATATTGAGGGGTGGAAAAAGGAACTACGCCAATAATGTGAGTTTTAAAACTTGACTAATCATCCGGGATGAGAATCTCATTGTTTTCCTCATGAGAATCAATCTTTCTTTTTGCCACCGATATACATACACCTCGATACCTCCCTACCTAATAAAATTTATTTACGCGAGGGACAATAATGATCATGATATCCAAACAAACTGCTGACGTCTTGACGATCAGTTTCATCCTTTGTCGTCCACCTCCATACCGGCTAGACATCTCCTTTTTTGGTCCGACAAACCATTCAACACCGTGTCGACTCGAACCAGTATCCTATCTTGCTCCAGAGCAAGACTTGAGTCTTTGATTGAATAACCAGGTCAGCAGTCAACAAGCAACTTTTGAGACTAAAATCTTTCTGAAGTGGTCTGTGACCCTTCAAGTACAACACACACCTCATCGTGAGTAGTGATCTCTTCCATGTTTTTGCCCTTGGAACGGAGAATATCCTTACGCCCTTACTGACCCTTGCCCAACTTCTTTTCGCACAGATCAACATATCACCAAGCACAGATCATCATCTCTCCGACAGCCAGTAGATCATCTTTCAACTTGTCGCTAGGTTCTCATTCTAGAATCCAAAAATCCTCGATACACATAATTATCCCCTTTGATCACTTTCATAGTTACAGCGCTAGACAAAAACGATAACTGGCTCCCTTTCTCGTAGTTCTGCTGGACAGGATGAGTGTTGTAGCTTCTCCATTACATCATCAAGCATTCTCCGACACAGAGCTGTTCGTACCATCTGGCTCGGTATCGGCTCACGCTGAATTACCACCTCCATTACCCTCTCCTCTTCCTGGTCCAGAGCCATTATCTGTCCCGTTCCCGATATTTCAACATCGACATACATCTCCATATCCATCACCTCATTCTTTCTCTGCACTTGGTCCACCTCCTTCCGCCGACATGTCTGCTCATGTCTTGGGTTCTATACCTGCTCCTCTAGCACCCAAGGGTTCACCGGTCAGTTTACCTGCTTTGACACCTGAAATCGCACCTCAAGCGCCGATGCCTCTCACCCCAGATCCGTCTCCACCAGCAAGTAAAGTTCTGAGTCCCACAATGATGATCAAGCTTGCTCCTCCAGCAAGTAATAATCCTTATGAAATCAGTTTTCTTGAGCATCGAGAAGATTCGCTGTTTCCCGTTCAATTCTCACCTGAATCTGATCCTACACCGAGACGTATACCGACCATATCCATTGATACTTCGGTCTCGAATGTACCAACCCTCGAAACACCTCCAGCTAGAATCAGATCGAACAGTGGATTGGACGTCCGTATACCTCAAACAGCGCCTGTCAAGATAAGCTCAGAGAGTAAACCTTCCAGACCAAAATCTATGGGTCCACCACCTCGCCCCAGACGAAGTCAGACAGCCTATCCTGCTCCCCAATCTGTTCGAATGATGGAAAGTAGAAGTGCTGATTCGAGAGCAAAATTAAGAAATCATATACCCTTACCTAGACAAGCTTCGCATGGTCTTGTAAATTCGCCAAGTATAGGAAGAGCTTTATCTGATGCTGGTCAAAATACTCCTCCAAGAACAAGACCGGTAGCCTTGACAGGATCAGAGATGGCTCCTCCAGATCTAGGTGGTCCAGATGGTTTAGAAGCTAAAGTGGTGTTGTTAGGTTCTCAAGGTGTAGGAAAAACGTCTTTGATTCTAAGGTATACTACAAAGCAATTCTCCCTGACTCCAGCACCAGCAACGATAGGTTCTTCTCTCCACGCTAGAAAACTCGTCCACGATGGTGTCAGAGTGAAATTACAGATTTGGGATACGGCTGGACAAGAACGATTTCGATCAATGGCTCCAATCTATTATCGAGGTGCTCACGTATGTGTGCTGGTCTATGATATCTCAGATAGACAGAGTTTCGAAGACGTCAGAAGCTGGTTGGAAGAATTGGGTCGAACGGTGCCGAAAGAAACTGTCATCTTCGTCGTTGGAGCCAAGATTGATCTGGAGAAGAAGAGAGTTGTCACGTGAGTCAAACACGTCACAGCTTGAGTTTGAAAACAGCTGATTGAACTATATACGCCATCAGCTTCGATGAAGCTCGTTTAATCATCCAAGAATGGCTGAAACCCTCGCCCGTTCACGAGCCAACCATCCTCCTCTCACCACCACCTCGATCGATTTTCAGATCTGCTACTTCGGCTTCTCGCACCGGTTCTCCCGCCACGTCGAAACCTCACACGACCAGCAACACCGGCGGACCCCCGTCTCGGTCGCACTCATATAATGCTTTGTCATCTTTGGGCTGCCCAAATTCTGGTCAATCTGCATCCACTGTTCCTGCTCCAAAACAGTCGGAAACTCCTCGTCAGCCTACTCCAGGTGTTCCATTTCCAATGGGGAAACCATCCGCCATGCAGTCGCAGAACAGATCGACACCTGCAAAACCCAAATCATCCTCGCCTCCTTCAGTCAGATTTTTGTCACCTACTTCTCCGTCCAGCATCTCTTTTCCTGCTTTACAGTCGCCTACTAGACCCACATCTGCTACTTTCACTGATCCTGTCGGACCTTCCATCACTCAAGCATCAGCAATAATGGGACATCGTTCTAATCGAAGTAGTCGATTTTCGCTTTCTGGTGTACTTGGATTATCTAGAACGACAAGTATCTCAGAAGCCGTTACGAGTCTATCTCAACTTGCCGAAGTTCCCACTTCTCCAAGACAGATTGCAGATTCTCCTTCGATGCCAAAAAGTCAAAATCTACCGGAAACGTCATCCCGAGTAAGAATAGAAAGTACACCTCTGTTCCCATCTTATGATCATGTCAGGGCGGATAGAAGAAAATCAGAAGATTGGTCTTCTAGAAGTTGGAAAATGGGTCAAGGTCCAGGTGCGGCTGAAACCCTAGGTGAATTCGGTGATGGAGTCAAAAGGAAACAATCTGGTGACTTATTGGATGCATCAACCCCACTTTCAGCCTCGATTACTCAATCAGCTTTCAAGAAACAACCTCCTTCCCATGGCACACGTAGTAGGGGTGGAAGTCTAGGTAGAGATCCGAGATTATACGGCTCCGCAAATTCAAGTAAACTTGATCTATCTAGAGGTGGAGCCAATGGAGAAGATCAAGAGAACGAGAATGACGGCTCGTGGGGTGTTCAAGTTGAAAATGTAAGATTAGGTGAATGTAGTGCTTTATCGGGACAAGGCGAGTACCTATTTGATTGCTCCATCTTATGAGGAAGTTGCGAGCTGACAAATGAGGCACTGGCTCACCGAACAGGCGTCGAAGCACTCTTCAAATACATTACTTCCCTTTTGGTGGAAAAGAAAGATAAAATCGAAAGGGAACGAGTACTCAGAAAGAAAAACAGCGTGATGCTTACCGATCCGACAAAAGATGGAAAGACGGACGAAGCGAAATCAAAAGCTGGTTATGGATGTTGCGCATGATCATACTCTCAGCCTTTCTAGGGAAGAAACCCGATGAAAGAATCGCGAATCAACCTTTTACACCAAATTATACCTCTTGTTCATACCAACTCAAATAACGTGACTCTTCATTTCAGTACTCGATATCATTAAGACAATAATGTCTCACGACACTTTAACGACACTTGACGAATGTCATCAAACGATACAACACTTTTAACGAATTTCTTTTCAGTCTCTCACATCACGTTCTTCATGTCGACTTTTCCGACTCAGCTCAGGACCTGCCTTCCCTAATGTTATCTCTGCTTGTAATATACCTTGTTTGCTTGGAAAAAGGATACATATTGAAGTTTATAATATCTTGTTTGTGATGAATATACCTTGTCTGGGAATGATCGGTTGAACCGTTTATGTTAAAAAAGAGTCCACCTATCTGTTCCAGGGTCCTTCACAATCGTCATTGGTGTTTTTTTTTGATTTCGGTGGCTTGACGAGCGGCGTACTCCGCCCATCACCCCAGTACGCGTTACAACTGATACTCGAGTGTATAAACTTAAAAAAATCAACTACTGTGCGTGGGATTCAGTGGTTGATTCTTTTTGCACAGCAGTTATGAAAAAGATATTTACGTTGACTTTTTTAACATCCGACCCCCCCAAGACATAACATCTCAACATACATCCTCATCATCATCAAAAACACCTCACTGGACGATCATAACCCTTTTTGATCATCACTACTACCCCAAAATTCTCCACTTCAGAAGGGACAAATTCAAACAAACATCGATACAGGGCGTATATATATACCTTTGACGGGGTGTAGCAGGGTGGCGTTTCAGCACACAGCCCTGTTCCATATATACTAGTATTTCAATCTTGTCTCTCTGTCTCTCTCTCTCTCCCTCCATTCCTTTGATGTCCAAACCACATCAACTTGATTTCTCACATCCAGACTTCTACTCAAAATAGATACTTCTAACAATAATGTCATATGAACCAAATAAACGAAAATCTAAATTATCAGCATTGACATCAAGATTACCTATACCTTCTTCTCATTCTCATTCTCATTCCCATTCCCATTCCCATAATTCATCTGATCGATTGAGGAGATCATCCAATTCAGCTACACCATTAAATCCATTTGGTAACACCAATTCATCGTCGTCACCCAATTCACCTACGAACGGCAATTCAAATTACAGTTATAGTGGCAGCAGTAATAATCATTTATACGGTAGAAGTGGATCACCAACTTATTCAGAAGGAATGTCATCTACCATACATGGCCATCAACCTGAACAAGTCAATTATAGGAATGATGACGATTTAATTCCACCTGTAGCACCATTTCATCCAACGGATTCAAACCTATCATCTAGAAGATCATCTTCTTCCCTTTTGGCTGCGGGCGGTAACAATGGAATAGATGGGAAAGAAGGATTAACCAAAAATAGACAATCTTCCCTATCATTAAACTACGTTCCAGCTAAATTCACTAGATTACACGCACCTGGAGATAGGTTCAATAAAGCCAAGCAGGGTGGTGGTAGAGATGCTTTTGCCAAAAACGCTTCGAGAATGGGTATGATGGGTACGGTAGATGATGATGAAGGTGTCGTGTTTCAAGTTGGTAAAGGTGGATTGAAAAAGAAAAAACCAAAATTAAGATGGAACAGATTTAAATGGGTTTTATTCGTTGCTAATACCATTGTAAGTCGATCGATTCTACTTCAAGAACAAGTGGATGGGTGGGTTGGGAGGGGAGGCGCAGACACTATGGATTTACGTCATTCTCCATGGATCCATACGAGTCTATCCTGTGCATAGTACAGTTTACTAATCTTCTTTATCAAATAGCTCATCGCATACGGAATGATAGCTCTAGTATCTGCAATTCTGGTCTGGCTTAATGTATTCTATCAATCTGATGTGATCAGAGTAGGTAATCGAGTCGAACTTATCAGTGAGTACATTGGCTATATGCTGTTCTTTTACTCCTTCATACCAGATCTTGCATATCACGTATCACAGGTTTTCCCATGCATAATCACAAGCACGTTCTACCTCCTGGCTCTTCCCTCTCACGACACAAATGTACCGAGCTGACAGTCGCCATCACCCAGTATCGACAATCGCAGCAGCTCTCATACTCTTGACCTCCCTCATCGGTTATGCCGGTATCCTACTCAACAATCGAGCTTTCTTAGCTGTTTATACATTGTTGTTATGGTTCTGTCTGGCTTTAATGGTCACTCCTGGATACATGACTTACAAACAGAAGACGTTCAACTTGGAGGGAAAAATCAACAGTCAATGGAGTCGGAATTTGGGATCTCAAGGTCGATTGAGAATTCAAGATGCTGTAAGTTTGCCTAAATTCACTTACATTTCGCTCCATTCTATGTCTCCCTTGGCTTTGTCACATTGGTCTTGGGATATTAATCTCATCTCATGAACCCCGTGTGCTAATGTTTATTCCTTTTTCGTTTTTAGCTCCGATGTTGCGGATATTTCTCACCGTTTGTGGAAGCTACAGTATCACCATTATGTTATGCTCGGTCAAATCTACCAGAATGTAAAGCGAAATATCTTCGTTTGGAAAGACATGTTTTATCAATCTGGGTAGCATGTTCATTCGGTTTAGTCCCCGCACATATCTTGATCATTATCGCAAGTTTATTATGCTCGAATCACATCACCTATAGATTCGGTAAAGGCCTTACTCCGAAAAGATATCGACTGGATTTGGGTAGTATGGCTGTGATAATGGATGAATATGCCGGGTGAGTAATTCAGTACAAAGAATCATGAGGAGGGTATTTTTGCTGACTTTTGCATTCATTGCTTTTTCCGTTGAAAATACAATAGCCAAATAGCAGCTCAGTACGGACCGAACGTAGCTGCAGCAGCCTTAAATCGATCTTCAGTCTATCTACCAAACGATAACGATTCTTTATCAGGATCTCAAAGGGGTTCATCAACAAACTTACATGCCAATGGTAATTCGACGAGTTTGGCACCACCTCTGACTGTGCCCACATCCAGAATGTCAACGCATTCAACTGGATATAATTCGAACTTGTTAGGCAGTGGCGCATCTACAAGAGGTGTCTCATTATACGATCCTAATAATCCAAGAGCATCCTTCGATCAGCATCTAAGAAGAGATTCAGATACTTCTCTAACTCAAGGTGGAGGTGGAGGAAATAACAGATATTATGATGGTAGTAATGATACAACCAGGGGAGGTTCAACGTACGGAAATTCAGGTTTGGGTAATGAGAGCGTTATTAGTTTTTCAAGTGATGATCATAGACAAGGACAAGGACAATATCAAGGGAAGAGATAAAGAGAGATTTCCATCAATCACATAAATCAGCGTTGAGACGATATATACGAGAGAATGGGAGAATTCAAAAGGAAGAATCAAATGAAAGATACCAATATACCAGAGCCAAATTGGTCGGTCGATTAGTTTTTACGGACATATTCATGCATGTATGACTTTACAAATGATGATGAAGATGATCATCACTTCACAATGGATTTCTTCCTCCCAAAGACTTACTTTAGCTCTTAAAACCAAATAAACACATGTATTTTGACACTCTTTCAAATTATATCAGAATCAAACGATTATGAATTTTTATATACTATTTGCGTGATCTACCTCATCAAAGGGCTTATCATTGGACTATCTCATCTGATCAATTGATACACCATACGAGTATGATAGTATACCATAGTATTCATGTCACGTCATGTTGTGCCATCGAACACTCCGTATTATAGGTAGAATACAACGTGGAATCATTACATATTATACAACCATTATCTCTCCATCCCATACTCGACAGAACCCGAATTGCTGTCAAATCACCTTTCAATAAGGCGCAATACCTATTCTTCCCGCCCCTTCTTCTTATCAGATAGCCAACCATTTCGATTTCTCTTTGACCAATTTTTGATTTCCGGAAGTAGCATATAACAGAATCAAGTTATGTGCAGCTTCAAACGCCAATGAGGATCCTCTTATAGCCTATTGGTATTTCAAATGATCAGCCCTAATAACCTAATGTTCCATCCGATTTCCATACGAGTCCATGCTGAATATCGTTCGACGCTTTGTTACTCACCTCTGGATCATCACTTTCTTTCATCCGATTTTCGATGCTATCTAGAACCCTCTCATAGTGATTAACAGCTAGATGATTTACACCAATACCATGGAATGATCGTCCATAGTTGTATTCTACTTGTTCTTGTGAGACTGGATTGCAAGGTGATAATTTACGATATCTAGTTAAGAATGCCATTCCCTATGAATGATTATCAGTATCACATCGTATCAGCTGAGTCCTTTTTGGATTCCGGATAACACGAAAGAATGGTAATGTCTTGTTTGATACAGGACTTATTTGTGGCTATAAAGCCTAAAATACAAAAACACCAACCTGAGCAATTTGGTAATTCCTATTATCACTTTGTCTATTCATCGCTCTACCGAAGAAGGCCTGTGAGATTAATAAGCAGATCAAAGGATTATATTGATCCAATTCATATGCTCTAAATAGGTAGACTGGAACGGAAACGGAAAATAAATCGAAATCAGCCTCTTCTATGCGCACATATGTACCTTCAAAGGCATTCCGAGAGTGAGATATTTTCAAATGCCATCGATCTACTCACAGAAAGCACTTTGATAACTCTTGTTAGTTACCATCTCTTGTCCATGTAAAATATACCAATACGGAGAAGCTTTTTTAGGTAGATCGGGTTTTTTCTTCTCATCATCGTTATGGTTGTTTTCATTATTATCATTATCGTCATCTTGATCATGTTCCTCATCATTGTGATCCTGAGTATCACCATCGAATCTTGATCCTCTATTATGAGTCCATCTGTTCGAAGGTGCATTGTAATGTAATTTTGTCGTTGTAATTGCATTCGATGTTGGTGGAATTTCTTCTCCCCCTTTGTGTTCGACGGTAAGAGGTATTGCTGAAGCGTAAGTCTTCATCTCTCTGCTAATGAAAGCTTGGACAGCCGCTGCTCCCCATGCTTGAAATGCTTTTAATCCCCCTGTGGATAAAGCAGATTGCATCAATAGTATCGGTGAAGGATCGAATTGGTGCATTTGAGATAGCCGTTTACAGTTATCGGTTATTTTCTCATATGATCGAAGACGCATTGCGCAAGCTGTAGCAATATCGCATAATTAGTAACTCCCAATGCCCATGTTCGCAAAAAAGTTGATCTTGAAACACCATAGCTAGATAAATTGCACACTCTACTTACCAATTATAGTCAATCTGAGCGCTACCTCACAACGCCTATTATGGAACAGTCCCGACCAGATAACATGCTCAAGAATATCCATTGCGATGTCTTCCTCATTCTTCACCATCAGTACGCAGCAGTACTAAGGAACCGTCATATCAGCTGTGCTCAGGTGATTCATGGCGCGATAGCTGGAGTGAACATACCTTCACCATCAGTGTCAACCATTCTTCGTAATTCAGTCCATAGAATTCTGTCCGTCGATAAGTGATGAAGTTCGAACCTCCCTCAGCTGGAGCATCGTCCTCGACTATTCACCAGTATTAGTATTGGAGCAAAAAAAGAAGACGGAATGATAACTCACATCCCAGCATCCGTTCTAATCGATCCTGCATTTCTTGAGCTTGAGAGTCAACATCATTCCTTTTATGTTTCTTCGATTTGAGTATTCGCACGACTCCCTAATGGGGGAATTATGCATCAGCAAGGTGAATCACCCTCTAGAGAACCGCTTAATCTTCTTTGCTCGTGAAGCACCTCCGCTCCAAGACGGATTCGTACTGCGCCTTTAATCGTCGTTCTCACTCCAAGCTTTCCTTCTATCACTGTTGACTTACCCGACTTTTGGAGAAATTTCCCCTATTCAATCGATAATTCTCTATCATAGTTCCGGCAGCAGCGATAAATCTATCTAAAGCTCCAATATCGCCTTCGTCAATACCTTTTTCAGCATCTTGGACATCTTGCCATAAATTTTGCATTTGTGATCTCATCTGATCTTCCAATACCCTTTTAGTCAATTTCTTGTTAGCTGCTTTCTCAGCTTTGTTCAAATGAGTTGGTTCTTCAAACAGTGATCGATTCATTGCGTGACTATCTTTTTCTCTGTGTGCTCGAGAACGGATGACTGTTTACATCAGACTTATCAGTATATATTGGCGTGAGATTCCAAAGTATTAAGTTAGAATGAGGGAACTTACTATCTGAGACAAGTTCAAGCGCTTCTGCTTTCCTACCCATATCTTCCAGAACATTGGCAAGTCTTAATCGAGCGTTGATATGATCAGGTTCACTGGTAACGACTAATCGAAGGAAAATTAGCAAGACTTCTTGTCGATTACCGGTCAATGCCTAATTTACCCCATTGTAAAGCTTCCTGAGCTTCATGTAAATTCTTAAGATTATGATGACATATACCGACGTGATAAACCTCTTCCGGTGTATCCAGGAGCTACCCAGGTAGTATTGAATCAGCGTACTGCAAGGGATCATGCCGAATGAAGGTTCAACTCACCTCGTCACTTTCTTGTATTGACGCATAACAATCTAAAGCTTTCTCCCATAATTCCCTCTTCATCAGCGCTCCACCTAATTCCAAGAACAGTCGATGATATTGTAACACATCAAGATTGAGAATCTCGTTGATATGGATCTATCCAAGTAGCGAATTAGCCAGAACGACATTGACCTTTGGTCAGTACTCCTCGGACCTACTAGTGCCTCTTCATCGTCTCCTAGTCTCAATCTTATCAAAGCCAGTTTATGCCTTAATTGAATGTCCATAGCGAAACCCTCACTTTCGTCTGAATCTTTCCCGTCATTTGTCGTTCTTATCGTTCCTGGAGGATCATATTCTCTATCATCTGAGAAAGTATCCCATTGTTTTTGATTTCTTCTACCTTGTAACCATCTTTGACCCTTTCTGACGATTTCCAAAGCTTGATCTAAATCGTCCAAAAACAGGAACTCGTCGACTAACTGCAGAACTCGCTCAATCGTCATACTGTTATGCCCCACAGGCCTATGATCATCAGGCGAAGAGAAAGTCGCGATATGCCAGTCAAATGTTTCTCTCATCACTTGTACAATCAAGGATCTTTGATTTGTTTCTATCAAAACTTGATGGAACTCCATCATGATATCAAAATCACGAACGAAAGCTGGATCAGATTTGATGAGTTTCTTGAATACGTCACTTGCCTATAAGTAAATGAACAGAACGTGAGCTTTCATCTTCACCCTGAGATACTGGATTAAAACAGTAGCTCACTCTGGACTTTTGCCTCTGAGCTACATAGATCGATCCCAGCTCCCATAAAAGCTCTGTGTCTTCTGTACCATGTTTGAGTGCCTTTCGAAGACAGTATACACATTGATCCTGATGTCCATTTTGTCTATTTTCATGTGAAGGGAAGTTAATACTATGGTTTCTAGGTGATCGCAGTAGGTCTAATCCGAAGTTCAAGACTCACTTGAAATCGTACGCTAAACTCCTCCAGGTTTCTTCATCATTATCTACATGTGCACCTAGGAATCTCATCTGTCTGGCTTTTTCCGCATCGCCAATATCGTCGTAACAAGTAGCCAAAGAAGCCCAAGCTGCACTGATGTATGGATCATGTCGAATGACTTCAAGATATATCTCTATAGCTTCTTCAGTCTGAGCAAGCAGATTATGAAAATTTGCTTGCCCAAGTAGTCGGGTTACTTCATGTGATGGTTTATGTACACGTCGCGGCTGATGTGCAAAAGTTCAGCTATCCAGTATGAGGTATATGATCATGAAGGACGGATATCAGACATACCTTAGAATGTCTACGACGAGCAGGTTGAGGTAACTCGTCCTTGTCTGCAAGTACTATTTCTCTTTGAAAATCCCTTCCTCCTAAATCGCCTGTCGTTCCAGAAGGTGCAGCGCCTGGGCGAGAAACGAATCCTGCCAGTCGACTATCAATCATATCAGCAAGGCAAAACATATCGAATGGTTTGGAATTTACTCACTCGAAAACAGCGTCATCTTTATCACTTCTTAATCTCGAGGGACCGGCTTCAAGCGGATCTTCTTCACCTTCTCCCACAACCTCGTTCACTTCGTCTTCTTTATCGTCATATGCCTCCTCATCATTTTCTCCTTCACTTGATTCATCGGCCTCTTGTTCAGCTTCGAATCGTTCTTCCGCTGCTGCATCTTCAGCTAGCAAAGCTGGGTCTATCGGTATCTCCGCCATAGAGGCATCGGCAGCAGATATGAGCGAAGGCCCGGACATGTCGTCGAGATGCTGTCCCACAGGGGCTGTCAACAAAGTGATCAAAGTGAAATAAACAGCTTTCAGCATTTCCTCGTGAGCTTTGGGTTTATTGACAACTTGGACCGAACATCAACCTCCACTCCCTGTCCGAACCACGTGACTAATAACACCAAGTTAGCTTCAGGATAAAATCCCATAAATTCAGTTTCTGGAAATAAAATACTTAAAACCATATCAGTCCCGTTGCCCCAAATTTGTGCGAAACGCGGGAACGGGTTGTCAGCGGAGGATACCGCTTTTTCCCTTTATAATCTTTGAAGTGTGAAGATGACCTCCACCTGCTGGGAACTATTT
Source organism: Kwoniella shivajii (assembly GCF_035658355.1). Taxonomy (NCBI): domain Eukaryota; kingdom Fungi; phylum Basidiomycota; class Tremellomycetes; order Tremellales; family Cryptococcaceae; genus Kwoniella; species Kwoniella shivajii. The sequence continues at coordinate 897,201 of NC_085909.1, forward strand.
GACTTTGGGGATGATTATCAGAAGTAAACGTAGTACTCAACTCACTTCAGGGTTATGGGGAAATAATTTGTTGTAATCTATCAGTTACTGCCACGCGCTGAATGATAGTAGCACCATACTCACTCACTCGTACCAGGCATATTTCAACATTCCAGCTGCATCCTCTTTCCATTCTTACTCTTTCTCTCTAGCTTTCTACAGCTTTAGTGATCATCCCTTCCCCTTTTCCTTTCTCTCTCTTCTCGGTTCTATCTTCCTCTCTTACGTTCTCTCTTCACCAAAAGGTCTCTTATATCGGTCAATCTCTGATTCGTGAGTTTGAGCTCATTCGGTTCAGCCGAAAACAAAAAGTTGAAACAAGCTAATTCAGCTATTCTTGTACCTTCGAATCCTTCGCAACTTGCCTATCAACAACCTCTCAGCTATTTAAAACTACTTTCTCTATCCTCTTCTTCCACTCTGCATCATGTCTACCAAAGGTGAGTTCATTTCCAGCTTGTTTAACCCTGTCGTCAGCTCTCAATAGCCGGCCGAAATCGCACGGACCCTCTAAGCGTGCTGCCAATCTCATGAGCTTGCAAACATTGCCTTACCTCTCTATCCTGCCTGATCTTGTATGCAAGGAGCTCCTTGCTGACCTCTTGCCTTCTTAGCTATCCGAGAATTCGATGCCAAGCAGCTCGTTTCTTACTGGCTCAACAGATCCCCCACTCCTATCCCCACCAAAACCGAGTCATCTCTCTCTGCTGCTCAAGTAGCACAAGTTGAATGGTGAGTTGATTCACAAATCTAGCTCTCGGGTTTGTCAAATCTGTAGGCTTGCCTCAATCACATATGCTGACGCTCAGGCAAAATCTAGGGATCCTGTTACCAAACAACTCTCTCCTCCCATCAAACCTGGTCAAGGTCTCCCAGAATGGGTCTTCTCTTCCAAGCTTGTTGGTAAACCCGATCAACTCATAAAGCGACGAGGAAAGGCCGGTCTTCTCTGTCTCAATAAAGGCTGGGAGGAGACAGGTGCTTGGATTCAAGAGCGAGCTGGTAAACCAGTAACTGTTGAGAAGACAACTGGTACCCTCAACACCTTCATCATTGAACCTTTCTGCCCTCACCCTGCCGACACCGAATACTATGTATGTATCAACTCCACAAGAGAAGGTGACTGGATCCTCTTCACCCAGTAAGTCTCTACAGCCTTTGAATATATGTGGATTCGAGCTGACGTGCGCCTTAACAGCGAGGGTGGTGTTGATGTTGGAGACGTTGATGCTAAGGCTCTCAAGCTTCTTCTTCCCGTTGGCGAGGAGGTGAGTATCTATGCAAGCTAAAATACAGATGCGGAACTGATTTTGTCCTCTCAGTTCCCCGCTCGAAAAGTCATCATCAGCACTCTTCTTGAACACGTCGCTCCTGCCAAACAAGATGTACTCGCCGACTTCTTGATCAGACTGTACGCCGTCTACGTTGACTTGCACTGTGAGTAGATTAAAGACAGATTAAACTCTACCATGGCTGATTTTAACTCTGTCTTAGTCGCCTATCTTGAAATCAACCCTCTTGTCGTTCTTGACTCTGAAAATGGCAAACCTTGCGAAATTCAATACCTCGACATGGCTGCCAAGCTTGATCAAACCGCTGATTTCCTTTGTGGACCTAAATGGGCTCTCGCTCGAGATATCTCCGTACCTTCTGCTGGTTCTTCCACTATCAAAGCTGATCGAGGACCTCCTATGGTATGGCCCGCTCCCTTCGGTCGTGATTTGACCAAAGAAGAGGCATACATCCAAAAGCTTGATGCTTCCACCGGTGCTTCTCTCAAGCTCACTGTCCTCAATCAAACTGGTCGAGTCTGGACCATGGTTGCCGGTGGTGGTGCTTCCGTCGTTTACTCCGATGCTATCGCTGCTGCAGGTTTCGCTCACGAGCTCGCCAACTACGGTGAATACTCTGGTGCTCCCACTGAAGGTCAAACCTACGAGTACGCCAAAACCATCATTGATTTGATCGTCCGAGGTGAACCTCACCCTGAGGGTAAAGTCCTTATCATCGGTGGTGGTGCTGCCAACTTCTCCGACGTTGCCGCTACTTTCAAGGGTATTATCCGAGCACTCAAGCAGTTCAAGGATGGTCTTCTCCGACATAAAGTCTCCATCTGGGTCCGACGAGCTGGGCCCAACTATCAAGAGGGTCTCAAAGCTATGCGACTCTGTGGTGAATCTATTGGTGTGCCCATGAAGGTTTACGGCCCCGAATCACCTATCACCGCTATCGTCCCAATGGCCCTTGGTATCAAACGACCCGAATCCGCCGCTACCCGAGATGTCACTCCTATCGCCTCTGCTTCCGTCTCCCCTCAAGCTAACGGTAACACCCCTCTTCCCGGCTCCGCCGGTCAAGATGCTGTAGGAACCGTCAAAGCCGATGGCTCAAGAGAACAACCCAACGATCAAATCGTCCGATTTGAAACCGAAAACCTCGGCTCTCGACCTTGGTACAGACCTTTCGACGAGCACACTCGATCCTTCGTCTTCGGTCTCCAACCCCGAGCTATCCAAGGAATGCTTGACTTTGACTTCTCATGTGGTCGAAAAACTCCTTCCGTCGCTGCCATGATCTACCCCTTCGGTGGTCACCACATCCAGAAGTTCTACTGGGGCACGAAGGAAACTCTTCTCCCGGTTTACACCTCCGTTGGTGAAGCCATCAAGAAGCACCCGGATGTCGATGTAGTTGTCAACTTCTCCTCTTCTCGATCCGTCTACGCCTCCACCCTCGACATCCTTACCTACCCTCAAATCAAATCTATTGGTATTATCGCTGAAGGTGTACCGGAACGACACGCTCGAGAGCTTCTCCACCTTGCCGTCAAGAAGGAAGTAATCATCATTGGTCCCGCTACTGTCGGTGGTATCAAACCTGGTTGTTTCCGAATCGGTAACACCGGTGGTATGATGGACAACCTTATCGCCTGTAAGCTTTACCGACCTGGTTCCGTTGGTTACGTCTCCAAATCTGGAGGTATGTCCAACGAATTGAACAACATCCTTTCTTACACCACCAACGGTGTGTACGAAGGTGTTGCTATCGGTGGTGACCGATACCCCGGTACATCCTTCATCGACCATCTTCTCCGATATGAGGCCGATCCCGAGTGTAAATTACTCTTACTGTTAGGTGAAGTCGGTGGTACCGAAGAATACCGAGTTATCGAGGCTGTCAACAAGGGTATCATCAAGAAGCCTATTGTCGCTTGGGCTATCGGTACTTGTGCCAAGATGTTCACTTCTGAGGTGCAATTCGGTCACGCCGGTTCAATGGCCAACTCCGATTTAGAGACCGCTGATGCCAAGAACAGAGCCATGAAAGCTGCTGGTTTCATCGTTCCCGACACTTTCGAGGATCTCCCAGACGTTCTCCGATCTACCTACCAAAAACTCATCGCTAGCGGTGCTATCGTCACCAAGGCTGAGATTGATCCTCCTCAAATCCCCATGGACTACCAATGGGCTTCCGTGAGTGCTGTTGATACGGCTATGGTAGATCGATGCTAACAAGTCTTATCTCCCAGAAACTTGGTCTCATCCGAAAACCCGCTGCTTTCATCTCCACCATCTCCGACGAGCGAGGTCAAGAGCTCATGTACGCTGGTATGCGAATCTCCGATGTCTTCAAAGAAGAGCTCGGTATCGGTGGTGTCATCTCCTTGCTTTGGTTCAAGCGACGACTCCCTGCCTTCGCCTGCAAGTTCATTGAGATGGTTCTCCAACTTACTGCCGATCATGGACCTGCCGTTTCCGGTGCTATGAACACCATCATCACCGCCCGAGCTGGTAAAGACCTCATCTCCTCCCTCGTCGCCGGTCTTTTGACCATTGGTGACCGATTCGGTGGTGCTCTTGATGGTGCTGCTTCCGAATTTTCTCGAGGTGTCGGTTCCGGACTTACTCCTCGAGAATTCGTGGACCACATGCGAAAAGCCAACAGACTTATCCCTGGTATTGGACACAAGATCAAATCCAAGACCAACCCCGATCTCCGAGTCACCCTTGTCGTTGACTACGTCAAGAAGCACTTCCCTTCCCACAAGACCCTGGACTTCGCTCTTGCTGTCGAGGACGTAACCACCCAAAAATCAAACACCCTCATCCTCAACGTTGACGGTGCCATTGCCGCTTCATTCTGTGATTTACTCTCCGGAAGTGGTGCTTTCACTGAAGAGGAAGCTACCGAATACCTCAAGAGTGGTACCCTTAACGGTCTTTTCGTTCTCGGTCGATCGATCGGTTTCATTGGTCATTACCTCGATCAAAAACTCCTCAAACAACCCCTTTACCGACACCCTGCTGACGATATCTTCATCAACGTGAGTCATGGAATCTGATCCTGATGAGTCAGGCGCTGACTTTGTATGAATGGATAGATGCAAGAACGTGTCGTCTTCCAACCTGGTTCAGCTTAAGACCCAGAATAAGATAAGGGGGATGCATAGTGCATTTGTGGTATTGCCAAGGATTTCATTTTGTATTTAGATTTAAGTCAAGGTCACTAGTATTTTACCTTCCATTTGGTTTGAAGCATAATTTCATGGACGTGTTTATAGATTATTTTTGGTAAATTTAAGAGAAAATCAAAAGATTGAAACGAGATGTTAGATATGGGAGAGATGATCATGCACCATTATATGCACCATTATATGGACCTTTCTTTATGATTCACGTTTGCAGCAAGTTCTTTTTTTTTCGGTGACTGCCACTCTCGGTCTGCACTTCACTCGACATGTCCACGCGACGTGTCGATCATCAAAAGCTCAAACTGGGAAGTTGAAGCTGTAACCCGGATGAAACAACGTAACAATCCTCCAGAATCTAATCTTCACATTACTCGTAGTCATTGTAATCTCAACAAGTTGGATGATTTCGTATCATGTCTGAAAAGACTACAGATAATGTGGAAGGCGGACACGCAGATGTTCTAGGACTAGAGACCGGTGAAAATCCAAGTTTAGCTGGAATGACAGAGGATAAAGGGAGGATTGAAGTTGGGGATGTTGAAGCTGAGAACGATGTGAAAGATCACTTACAGGTTGATGCAGAACCTCAAGAGAAGGTAAGCTCGTTGACAGTAATTCTCTTGCTGGGGTTTATCTGTCCCTCCTGTCAAGCTGATCGAAGCTCGCTTGTATGATAGGTATCACCGTCAACGTCAACATCACCTTTAAATCTATTATCATCTCATCCAGCCGATTCACTCCATGCACCAGATTCACCCACTACTTCATTAATTTCATCATTAAGAGATCAATTAGCGTTATTATCCGATCAATCCATAGCTTTAAATCAGAAATTAATAAGCTCAATAGGTAAATCATCAGATCTAGAAGATGAATTACATGAACTACAAAATTCACATCTTACATTAAACAAAAAAGCAGATGAATTGGAAAGAGAAAAAAATCGATGGGAAGAGTCGATGAATACTGGTTTGTTGGTTGAAAGATCTCAGATAAAAGATGAAATGCAAAGATTAGCTGCTGGTTTAGTTGAAGAAGAAAGGAAAAGAGGTTCAGCGGAAAAAATGAAAGAACAGGTCGAAAATGAGGTTGATGATTTGACTGCTAAACTATTTGATCAAGTAAGTGCTTTCCTTGGGGTGGGTGGGTGGGCAGGTCGAATCGCTAAACTCTTTTCCCCTCCCTTAGGCAAACGCAATGGTAGCGACCGAACGAATGTCTCGTGCCGAAGCTGAAGCTCGACTAAAATCCACGGAAGAAAACCTGGCTGCTGCTGAAGCTGCGGTGCGAGATATGCAATTACATCTTCAATCATTACCTTCAAACTCTACTCAACAATCTTCTTCTAGTTCCTTACCAGCTCATACAAACGGTGATTCTACCTCATCGGGAGTAGGATTAGTAAAGAGGAAATACCTTTCGTCACATATACCATACACTGAATTCATCTCTTTCATAACACATTTAAGAACCTTACGACCCATAAAGGATATATCAAAAAATACATTTCAACCTCCCTTAATAACCAATTTATTAACACAATCTTTCTTGGTCAGAACAATAAATGAAGATAATGACACTACATTGCGATTAGATATAGCACCTGATCTGAGTTGGTTATCAAGAAGAAGTGTTTCACAAGCTATCATTTCAGGTGAATTGATTATTGAACCTGTTTCAACATCAACATTATTATCAAACCCAAATACAAGTATATCAAATATTCATGATTTGAACTGCAGTTTATGCGGTAAATCGATTTTCGGTTCTTCTTTACTTGCTCTATCCCAATCACCGTTATCACCATTATCAGGATCAACTGGAAATCATTTCGGTCCACCTCCTATACATCCTCAGAGAGGTACTAATACATCTTCCAATACAACTACAACATCCAGATTCTCCCTAAAACCCTTTTTCAACTCTTCTTCTTCCTCCTCAAATATCAATACATCCTCATCTGCCTCGACTTCAAATTGGAATCAGACTCATCAACATGGTTCTTCCCCCATCCAATCGCCAATGTCATCTCCTGCATTACATTCAGGCAGTGGAAATATCTCATCAGTTTACATATTCAGAATAGCAAAACCTCAAGCAGGCGAAAAAAGCGATTCAAAATTATATCCCTTATGTAGGACAGGTTGGTGTTTAGAAAGAATGAGAGCTACATGTGAATTATGGCATTTCGTCAGAACAGGTATCATCCATGTTATATGGCACGGAGATGATGGTACGACCTCGAATTCAAATGATGTCAATAGGAATTCTGGAAGTTCAGCATCAATTTCAGGTAATACGAATACGCCTACGCCTGTTGTACATGAGATATACGCTCCACCAAGTGATCAAACAATCGCTTCAACCTCAACTGCAACTACAGGTACAGGTGCATCTACATCCACACCTACTGAGACAGAGACTAAAATCTCAGCTCCACCATTACCACAAAGGAAAAAGTCATCGTGGGCGTTAGGGTTCAAACTATCTGACAAATCAGCTGGAAGTTGGACCAGAGGATGGAAATCTGGTTCGGAAACAACAACAAATGGTAATGACAATCAACCTTCATCTCCTGATTTAGGTGAGAGAAGAAGAAGTTCAGTAGGTTCATTGGGTGCTGAAAAAGCAATCGACAATCGAAACGGTACTGGTGAATTAGAAGATCCTATACAGATCATCACTGAAAATAAGAACAACAATGATGACTCACATACCGAAAAAGTCCCTATTATAGTTCAAGAACCTATTTCGACAATCGTGACATCCGAATCAGAAGACCCGAAAGCAGGAAATCAACAAGGAGAAAAACCTAATTCTCCAAATGAGTACAGCGGATTACAAGCTGAGCCATTATCAAGGGCGACTTCGAATACAACTACTACAACAGATGATGCTGGTGCTTTTTCGACTCCAAAAGGTGGTCAAAACGATTTACCTTCTTCAGATGATGATGCCGATGTCGATGGTCAAGATGAACATGAGGATCATGGAGATGTGACAATCTCAAGAGACGAACAAAGCACACCTCATCCTCCTCAAATCGATACATCGGTGACGAAACGAAGTAGCGTGATAGACGTATCCTCGCCCAAATCTGGAATTGCAAGTGCTAGTCCAACCAAACCACCTCCACCTATTCCAAGAAGAGCAGCTGCTAGAGATAGATTAACACAACTAGGTGGGAATAGTCCTGCGTCATTGGTTAATAGTCCAGTCAATAGCCAGCCTACAAGTCCGGCTAGAAGGAACAGTACCGAGAATAACGATGATGAAGATGAAGATGAAGATGGTCTAGCCGCTTTGAGGGAATTGAGACATGAATTGGAGCAGAGAAAAGGGGATGATGCTTTGCCTGAGACTCAGACCTCGACAAAGGAGGAGGAAGACAAGGCAGATGAAATAGCAGATCGAGAAGGAGTAGCAGAAGGCGCGCCCGCTAAGAGACCGGTGGAGGACTTTGTTAACGAAAAAGAGAAAAAGGAGAAAGAGGAAGAAGAATTAGAAGAACCTTTCACACCAGTGAATTTAGATGAAAAATTCCCACCTTCCCCAATAGGTACATTCCCTTCTTCGATTTCTTCAAGACCGAACTCTCAATCGATACATCCCTTACCACCACCCCCAGCGCTACCACCCAGAACCAATCCCAAAACACCGATACTACAGAACAGTACTCATACTCCATCCATGACGACAGAAGGCGAAAAGAGATTCTTGAGTACGAATGAAAATGGCGAATCTATATCTTGGGAAGGTAAGACTTGGGAAAAAATCGTTAGATTGAAAGAGCAAATGTGGAAAGCTAGAATAGGTGTAATAGATCAATAACCCTCTTTGGATAGTAGTCAAGTAAGTATGAATGAGCAAGTCGAATTCAAATGAGAAAGTGGGCGACAAGAGCTTTATTAAGAATTTATAGTGCAAGATATTTTTTGGTTTCCCTTTGCGATTTTTACCGTGTTCATATATCCTAGTTTTCAATCTCTCAAATTGATGGACATCTCACTCAGTCCGGAATATAGACGTAAATACCATGATACCTTGTTAGTACCGTACAATCTATGCAGGACATTGTACTATCATTCACTTGTGAAGAACTTGCACAATCAATCGATAATTTGCACAAATGACATAGCATGAGGATTTCACTTTACTGTAAAAACTGTTCAAATATTATTACTACTTTTACTTCTACTCAAACCCGTACAAAGCGTAAAGTACAATTTTTGGGTTGTTGTTCAACTATTGTCGATGATTTCGATGCAACGACGAAGATGATGATGCTATACTGGAGAATCAGAAAAAAATGGGAAACCGGTATGAAAGATGATATAGCAAGGATGGAAATGGATATGGGGTTGGTGGTACATATAATGCAGGGTAATAGAAGAACGTATAAGGGATATGGGTAATAGACAAGGTATAAGATCCAATCTGCTTTCTGGGATATAAGGAGGCGAAAACGAATATGGACCTCGATGAAAGTAAATTGGTAAAAGAGGTTTATGTTTGATGTATATGATAACAACGATTTGAGGGATAGTTGGTTTACGGAAAGAAGTAAGCAGTGAAGCGAACGAAGTATTGGTTGGCGTAGGAGTCCTTTGTTCCATCGGGGAAGCTAAATGAAACATGACAGGCCCAAAGATCCACGCTCAAGACAGACATTACCGCCGTCACTCTCTTTCGCTCTTCCAGAAGAAATCACTGGCACCAACCATTCTTAAACCCAACTCAGGAGAAGATCTAACGTGGTGTAACCCGCTCCAACCTCCAGCACTCTTCTCTGGCCCGGATGAATTGGTGAGACTGACAGCTTGTTGTCGATATTGATCATTAAAATTGCCGAATGGGTTTGTATTGGGAAGAGCTTTCCCGTTCATGGCACCAGCACCAGCACCAGTCCAATCCGGCCAGGTACCAAATGAATCGTGCAAAAAACTGGAAGATGTGTGTCGATGTCCCCAGCCAGCTGCAGTGTGTCCAATTCCGGTGGGTTTAGGGCCAATGATATCGGATCTGTACCTAGGCTCTTCTGAAGCAGGGAATACGACTGAACGAGGTTTGATCTGAGTACGGGCAAGTTGGTGTTCGATAGCTTCGAGCTGGGTAGCCAGATAATCTCTTGTATGAATCAGCTCAACGTCTTCGGCGTCCTCGTTCATAAGAGCGATAGCACTACTCATAATATTAGCCAGATACAATACACTTGCATACATTCGTAAACACAGAAGACATTACTGACTGTTCTGGGATCAACGAAGTATGGTTCAACTGATCCATGAGGCTGATACCGTTCGAACGTTCACTCCAGGAGCTTTGGTGTCGTTTGAAGTGCTTTTGCTCCTGGAGAAAAGCAAGAGGTCAGCTAGTAATCCATCAGGAGCTCGTGCTAAATTAGCTTACATCCGAATCCGCAATTCGGACTTGGAGCCTTTCACTCATTCCTTGATAATACCTCCCATTAAGCTGCAGCTGACATTAGCATTACTGGGCGAGATTGGAAAACATGGTATCTTGCCTTTCTGATCACATCATTGGCTTGAACACGTGTTTGCAATCTATGAATCAGTGCGGTGTCGATCAGCAGTACTCGATGGGGAACACAACTATATTTCTTACCTAGCCATAATAGGTCCCCTTCTGTTTCCTGCTTCATCTACTAACGGTTTCCATGAACAGACTTTTCCTGGAAGGAGAATTTCGGCAAGTTCCTAGAAAAGGTTCAATATAGTCAGTCAAAATTACACTATCGTCTTATAAGTCTAAACTCACATCATATGTGAGAGAGGTAGGCAGACCGGAGATATACAGGTTGGCCGAATTCGGATCTTCAAGAGCCTTGTTTTTAACCTGGTAATCTTCCTGTGCAGGGGATCAAAGAGTTATTGCTTGATTTTGTTTGAACAGCTTAGTTATCGATTTTAAGATTACTCACTTTGCCGAATTCGCATTCAATGTTTCTGACTTTGAGATGCATGATGAAGCTTGAAGCTTGGTCCGGTTTCTTGAACCTGTCAAGCTCGGCATCAGCTGGAGTTCTGCGTGATAGAGGACGATCGAGATCATACATGACGAAAGCGTGACTATGTCGGAAATCATGTCAATTTAGACCATGTAAATGAAAGATTAATTTCTCACTGACGGCCTAGTGGTTCGAGCAGGAATCTTCACCGAAACTACTTCACCGAACTCAGATGCATAGACTCGAAGGTCTTCTTCACTAAGATCGTTGTCGACACAATGAATGAACACTAACGACCCCGAATAATCAGCTTCCCGGGCATGGTGAGAAGAGTAGCTAGAGAGAAGGAGGACTACTTACCGTTCCTTCCTTCACCAACCATAGGAATGATTGGCATGCTCTTGGAACTCATCAATTTAGTTCTCGCACCGATTTGACCAAAGTTAAAACCTGGCATCCTTCGCAAGCCTCTTTGTGAGGCAATGTCATTCTGATCAAAGTCTTGAGTCGAGATGTCCTTGTCTGTAAAACGGACTGACACTCCGCTAGGTCGTCTTGCAAGACCTTGTCGGACATATGGAAGATTGGGTACTGACTGATGATGGTTTAGTGCGTTAGTATCAGGATGCGTATGAATGTAGTAACTAGGGTTGTCTTCAAGCTCGATATCGATCGACGAGACAGAAGGTCGGTGATGATGATAAATCTCGTCATTTGGCGTAATGGGATAAGGTGAAAATGGATGTCCGACTGAGTTTGGGCTGGTGGGAGTGTAAAGCTCAAAGTCATGCGGCAACTCATGGGTAGTAGTATTGATACGATGAAGGAACGGCGTTGGATTCACTTGATAAGACATCGGAAGATCTGAAGATCGAGTTTGAGAATGAAAAGGATCATTCTCAAAGGCAAGATGGCGGGAAGCGTCATTGTTGTTTCTGCTTGACAATTGACTGACAAACGGCGAAGAAGATTTCCATCCCGCACCAAAAGATTTTGCGGTTGTAGTAGTTATAGAGGAAGGAAATACATCTTTTCCCTGACGTTGATTGTCGAGCTTGAGCTTGTCGGATGGGGCGGTGGACGAAAGGGTAGAAGTCGACTCGACATATGTGGAGGAAAGTAGAGTTCCCGAGGCGGAATCAGAGCTGGATGTAAGGGTAGGTGATGACTTTGGGAACAGGAAAGGAGGAGAAGAAGGACTGAGGGAGCGAGAAGTAGTGGCAGTGGGAGCGGTAGTTGACATTGTTTCCATGCGAGGAAGGAAGACGATCAAGAGTCGAAGGAGTAGGAAAGATGCTTGACGTATTTCGTTTGTAAAGTTACCGTCGAAAAAGAAATATGCTAATTAGAAGAGAATAAAAGATAGTTAGCTACAGTGACGCTAAATCCATCCCATATCGCAAGAGTAGAGAAGAAGAAAAGGACGGGGAAGGAAAGAGGAGGGAAACAGAAATGCGAGCGAAAGAATGCAATTAAATCGAATTTTCCCAGTTACTCACTATCCACTAGCCTGCTTGTGCGAATCGGACCTTTTACCCGGAATGATACGTATGTAGTCAAGTAGATTATATAAGCTGCTTACTGGAATGCTGAAAGATCAAGGTCCGAAGACTTGAAACCCGATCGGTAAAGTCTTCTGGAAGCTAGTGAGGTACCTGAGTGATGTGAAGATGATGGTGATGATGAGTAGACGATCGGCGATGACGAGAAAGATGATTTAGAAATAGAAATCGAATCGGTTATCCTATTTATATGAGACGAGGATAAAGAAGAAGAAGTAAATGGGAAAGAGTGTGATCTATCTTGTGTATGGTATAAATATACATCTCTACATGCTGTCTTCCTTGGATTCGAGGAAGAGGAAGGACAAGTTGTGTTTGGTTGATTGGATTTGAGTCTCTTCAACGCGACGCGTCTCTGCACTCGATTAGCATTGAATCTGGTTTGCCTTCCTTCCTTCTTTCCATTTATGGGAATGATCGTGACCCATCATCATCATCATCATCGCCATCACCATCACGACGGTAACAATATGATATGTGATTCAGGGACAAACGACTAGGAGGGGAGGTGAGATCGGCAGTACTGGGTCGCGCGACGGAAGGGAAAGGGGAACTGAAATCAGTGAAAAATTAGTCGATTTTTGGAAGGGATTCGAGGTCAATGCGCATCAAAATATGCAACATCAAAGGATGGATTTGTTCTCCTAGCGTCTTGGAATGACAATGAAAAAGACCTCTGCTTTATCGATTTCATTCCTGGTCAGAAGGCTGAAATCCTGTCCAGTACGTCTATCTTTGAACATATAGAGCTGTGTTGCGTACCTTACTTTTATGGTGAGTGGAATCCTAACAGGAAAGCTCCGTAAGTAGAATCAATGATGAGGTGTACCTATTTTGTTTTTTCTCCTAATTAAATATCGCTTTCTGAAACCGTATTGATTGATCTGAATTTGATCTATGTTTCGTGATGGAAGATGAAACGTCGACTGTCGATTGTCGAGTACAGTTTACTGTTGATGGGAAGATGAGGGAAATTCGAGCTAAAATAGAAAAGAAGAAGTAATCCCATCAAAATTGGTCAAGAGAGTGAATTGATGTATTGATTTCCGGTTAAGACCGATGATGGGACCTTCTGGATCTTGATGCAACGTGTAGAATCTTCTTCCCACAATACTACCTTCCCTTGACATTGTGAGAACCATAGAGGTAGGTATGCCCATGCGCCCCTGTGAGCTCGTTTGCCAGAATCCTTTCATACCATTGTGCGTTGCCTAATCCGAAGACACCCGGGATGAGGTTTAACATGTTGCTTGGCATGAAATGATCAGCGGTGAATATGAAACAGACTCAAAGGTGGCACTCGAGTATACTCGAGCATTTGCGAGTCGACATAATTTGGATAACCTTATATTTTTTATTAGCAAAACCATCAACGTTCATTCGGAGGTGTGAGAGTTCCTTCTGCATCAGTGCCCCAGCTGTTTCGCGGGTTCATTATATACCTAATGCATATGCTCCTCCACAGATCATCCGATCATGTTTATGATACCTCTTCAGCATGTTTAGGTTGTTTGAAAAATGCCTGACGTAACTCTTCTCTTTCTGGTCTTGGAAGTAATTTCCTGTTGGTACCAGTTAAAGCCTAGTGATTTTATTGAAATCAGCTAAAGTCGCAATACCCTCCCTGGGACTGTCGAATCAGATGAGATGACTTACATTTCCTGCAGCGTTGAATGTACCGATCAAAGTACCCATACCCGCGCAAGCACCGAAAGCCATTGGTAATGATTTAGCTCTTACTCCAGCTAGAAATCCCGCTGCACATCCACCTGCTGCTCCGTTCAATGCATCGTCGGTCTAATCCAATCACAAAGACAATCAGCTCACTTTCTGAGCGTTCCGCACAAGTCCATGAAGAAGCTAAACTTACCTCTCGGATATTGGCAGTTACTGCTTGAACGAAAGAGAATGAGAAACCCATAGCAGCTGAAAGGACAGTGTAAGCTAAATAATATCCGAATCCGAAAAGGGGCATGATCTTACCAAAGAATCCAATGGTTCCTCCTGTTCGAGTCACGATACCCATAGCACCTGCATTATGTCTAAAGTGCACATGGCGACGATCAGCTCCCTCTCCTCTATCCAGCTTACAGACGACCACTGTCCTCCACAGCCCCACAGATATTTGATGCATTAAACACTCACTTATCTAAGGCGTTTTGTACTGCACTAACCAGCAAACCTACACCTGCTGATTGTAGGGTTACTCTAGTTGCGAGTTGGAGTGAAGGGTGAGGGTGGAAGTTGTGTGTCTCATGAGGAGCATTTATGAAATATGCTTTTCCCGAGAGTGGTGGTAGGAGGGGATGTGAAGAGGAGGCCATCTTGTTCGATGTGAGCTGAAGGTGAATCTATTTGTATGGCTGATTGTACTTTTTGGTGATCTTTCGAGGCTAAATACTAAATCATTATATTGATATTGTCCGTTATCATCTTGAGCTTCATGCAAATGTCCACCAAAGCATTGGATCGTAAGGACATGAGCCTGATATAGCACATCAAAGGCTCCTTAAAATCAGCAAGGGGTAGGATTAGTAGCGGGATTTATCGGTAAAAGCTACAGGTGGCATTGTGGGATTAGGTTAACAATTACAGTAATGGGAATTACCCCGCATTTCTCCAGGTTTGAGTTGGTTACCCGAAGTGAACAGTTGTCTGTGATTGTGTGATATAAATTGGGGGACAGATACGGTAACCTTAAACTCGAATCCAATCTGGTTCATCACCTTCTTGATACTATCCTATATACATATATATATATATCAAGGAGAGAGACATCTAGTCACCACCCGACTATCAGATCTCACAATCATTCTCCATCAATTCACCAATTCAATAGCAGCTCAATATGATAAGTATCTATCTCGCGCTATCTCTTGCCAATCATCAATCAATCCAACGTCCTTTCTTAGATGGTTTAGGTTTCAGTAGCTGATAACCTTCTTTGGACGTAATTACAGCTCCCCAAAGAGAAGAGTCGATACCGACGTTATGAAACTGTAAGTCAGCTTCTACTGAATCTCCCGTACTGAGTTTAGCAGGCTGATTTCTTTGTGAATCCATTCCTATCATTTGCCACCCATACCCATAGCCTCATGTCGGATTATCATGTTACATTAGTTAACAATAAGATGTCAGAATTCTTCGTTAAGTTTCATGGACCAGTAGAAAGTGAGTACCTCCTTCCGCATCGAATCTTCTTGCTTGCAATGTAATAGCTGGATGTTACTTGTATACGTGATTGTTCTGTTCTATCGCCCTCGCACATGCCCGGAGTGCATCAGCTGATGGTCGGCGACTTTATATAGCACCTTTCGCAAAAGGAGTATGGAAGATTCACGTAGAATTACCAGAACAATTCCCTTACAAATCGCCTAGTATCGGCTTCATGAATAAAATCTTTCATCCTAACATCGATGAAATGTGAGTTTGCCGTCAATCATCACTTGTATTTGCTATACACAAATTTTCCACGCCTCGGTGACCTCGCGAAGCAAGCGAGATGATGTGTCGAGAAGTAATAGCTGATCATCAATATATTATTACAGGAGTGGAAGCGTATGTCTGGATGTGATAAACCAAACTTGGTCCCCTATGTTCGGTAAGTTTTCTTGCTGAATTCTTCACTTTATATAATAGCTTATATGTCTTTGGTTTGACTGCAATACAGAACTCATCAATATCTTCGAAATCTTCCTTCCTCAACTACTTCGATATCCCAATCCAGCCGATCCACTCAATGGAGAAGCAGCAGCCTTACTCATGAGAGATCCTAAAGCATACGCTAAGAAAGTTGAAAGTTACGTAGATAGATACGCTACACCTGAAGATGCCGATCAAGCTGGAGAAGATGATGACGAGGATGAAGACGAAGAAGGTACCACTTTACGGAGACGTAAACCGTCAATCAGTACAAATGGAAATGGACACACAAATGGAGATAAGAAGGTCAATGGCACCAATGGAGCGAATGGGAATGGCAATGGACATGACAAGGAAGAAGATGAAGATGATATGGATGACGATGAAGACGACGATAGTGAAGATGATAATATGAGTGATATGGGTGAATTAAGTGATGAAGATGATATCATGGGAAAGATGGATGACTAAAGAGACTTATACTGGCAAGTCAAACTTGCGATCATCTTATCACTTTCGAACTTCCATCTTACCCTATTAACATATCATCTTATCATGCTCTCATTCCCATCCACTTCTTCCCATTGAATCAATATCACAGCGATACCATCATGCCCCCTTTTTCATTTCTTTTCTTGTAGATAGCATATCTCATCTTGTCATCTGTTATAACCCCTATTCCGCGTATTTGTTGTAACGTTCATGAATATTGATAACCTTTCCTTTTGAATTTTGATTGCTTTATGACAAGCCAGCGAATGCGAAGATGGGTCATCTTGATTTTATGCAAAATGTATAAATCGGAAGGATGAAGAGCTTCATATGGTCTTCATAATCTGACATATGATAGAAGAACATACAATGTCTGAGGTAGGTAGCATTCCATATTTCATCTAAAACAAACCCACCTAATTTGTATTGATAGTTTTTATGGTTCGGCTATAGCAAACCGCCCCTATACTTCTTGATCAATGGCATGAGATCGCTCCGGTATTTTTGTACGCTTGATAGTATACACCTCTGTCCAGGGGTAGATCCAGTCCTTTCTTACTCAAACTAAACGATTGTCAACTCTTCAAGGTGAAATTGAAAATGAAAATCGATTTCCTGACAAGTCTTACCGGTAGAAGGAGACGAAACCCAAAGGATATACGTCAATATGAATAAGATTGAATAATCTATCTTTTAAGGGGGTTATATCAATAATGAGGCCTTTTGGACAAAGGATAAGTTAATCAAAGGGATTGTCAAAAATGCTCTCACGGATATCACTATGATCTAGTCAAGTCAATTCACGAGTATCATATCCAGGATGAATTGTTGGATTGATATGAGTGACAGGAGCAGAAACTGGAATGAAAATGAACGCTCTGAAAGGGGTATTTTCCATCAACATCATTCTTTCTTTGTTCAGACTTAACTTCACGAGGTTAACAACGATCTTTCCACATTCAATCATCATCCTATCTGCTTAGAGCATTGAGATTGCTGGAATTAACCATTCTCATTCTCATTCCCATCATCCTGTCACCATTGTTTCGACGACCTTGAGTTTTTTTCCTTGATTTCATGTTTGTATCTTAGCTATTGTATAGCCGAATTGATTACTAGTCTATCACTTGGGATTATCGAGACGATAAAGTAAACTACTATACCTTGACTAATAACGTATATATCGAACAAAGGGTTATATTGTCGTTCATCAACATCGCCTAGACTTCTTTTGTCAATGCTCAATCAACTATCACCTAACACAGCGAGCTATACATAGTTACATCCTTACCTCATCAACAATAGTTCAACTGACGTTGAACTTGGCTCGAATAATTATGCCTTCGACGCCATTTTTCATTTCTGACACCTCACCTTTAATCTCATATTCACCCGATGGCTCTTGGACGGGAGCATATAGAGCTAAAGGTGATGGATGGGATGAGACCTTTCATACGACCTCGTCTAGTGAGGCCATTATATCTGTAAATATAACAGGTATGTCAAGTCAAGCACCATAGCCCTACCTCTTCCTGCTTCTTCAATGGGCCATTAACGATTCGATTCTGTTGCTCTAGCATCGGCATTGAACTTTCACATTACCTCTCCTTCAGTAGATTCAGATACGTGTGAAATACAATATAGACTCAATGGCTCGGATTGGTCAGATGGTTGTACATCTTCCAATACCAAGTATGTGACGAAAGGTTTACCCAGAGGTATACATGAGATTGAAATGAAAGGGCGAGAAGGTGGGAAGGGATTAGAATTTTTGGGCATAAGTGGAGAATTACCGATTTTAAATCCTGGAACGTGAGTGCCTCATTCATTCGGGATTTGTTTGATGAAGCATACCTTCATCGTGAAAATATACACCATTTCTGTAGAGGAAACAGTATACAGTGGTACAGAGATCTTTGGTCACAATGCCAGATACTGATTCATTCTTGATGATGATGGATGGAAAAATAGTGCGATAAACCAAACGATAGATAACTTATCTTCATTACTCACTTATACACCTTCTGATCAGTGGACGAAGATGAATACTGCCTCGGATGGTTTAGTTGAGCCATATGCGAATTATACCTTTAAGACAATGTATGATAATGAAGGATTGAATGAATTTTACGGAAACTCAATGGCTGGAACAACGGTTCAAGATGCTAAAGTTGATCTGAGATTTCAAGGTAAGTCGTTATGTCGGTGTACTCCTCAACAGAATATACGGACAATATCAGCTATATGAGCTACAATTGAATATAAGGGGGAATACGGTGGTATCGTTGTTCATTGGCTGATATGTTCTCATGTATGATGCAGCCGAAGCAGTGTACGTCTATGGCTTATCGGGACCTAGCGGTGGTTCCGCAGAGATACTACTAGATGGTGAGATACAGAATAACATAAATACGTTGGTGAGTTAATAATGGCGCTGATAACGGTGAGTTGATGGGAGAACGCTAACACTGTATCGTGCTTCATGGTATGATCAGAACCCTTGGGAGATCCACGGTTCTCTGCTTTACGCTGGAGGTGGATTCGATCCTAATATAACTCATACACTGAGTTTCGTCAATACTCAACAAGGTGGTCAATTGATAATCGATTACGCATTATTGACCATCTCTCAAAAAGGCAAGACGTCGTAAGCTTGTTTCCTTTTGGTGCTCGCCTTCGGGATACTGTACAGTATGTTGATACATTCCTTGGCTTTTCAGGAACTTACCTTTCATCGCTGGTATCTCAGGTGGCGTTTCCGCTTTACTGATAATCATAGGATTCATATGGTGGAGTATAACCTACAAGAATAGAAACAAAAACAAAAAACGTTCGAACACCAAAAGACAAAAGGCACAATATGTATTCGCGAACGGAATAGGTAAAGATGGATTCATATCAAAATCATCTTCTATCAATGTTTTATCACCTATTTCAGGATTTTCGGAATCTATTTCTGGGTCTGGAAGATCACTTAATCCATCTGACGGCGAATATATTTGGGGAACAGGTAGACCAGCCGGATTAGATCTGAATTCTAATAGAACTCCTAATATATCCCAATCCCAATCACAATCACAATCACAATCGAATACCCGAACCCAAACCCAAACCCAAACCCAAACCCACACACGAAATGCAGGTCTTGATCATGATTCACCACCTCCATTCAGATCACCTCCTCCTGATTATCCTGACTACATACCTTATTATCCACCCAATACATCCTCATCTGCAGCTTCACCGTCAGCCTCAAATGTAGGATCAGGAAAATCAGCATATTACAATAAATCACCACATCGTCCAGAAATCTCTGCAGACTCAAGTGGATGGATTCATAATGCAAGTAAAACATTATCACCTTCACCTTCGATGAAGTCAAGAGCATCACCTTTGATTGAACGTATGAATCCGTTATCCTCTGCTAGAAGTAACAAGCCTGAATATGATGATATCGCATTGGATAACTACAGTTCATATTCTCGTTCAGAACAAAGATCAATACCAATAACGCCACCGCCTATACCATCAGAATACGGTGATTATACACCGACAACTTCCACTACGCCATATAGTAAATATACTACTTCCCCTTCTACTGCGTCCACAGATCAATCGGTCGCCGTCCAAAGTATCGCAAAGAGGGGTTCTAAACCACCGAACGTGGCTAGATTATGGCCCTCAAGAGATGCTGTTCCATCAGCTTACCAAAACTCACTTGCCACAACCATCAAAACTGAACCATCATTGCATCGAATGAATACGACTGGAGGACAATCATCAATTGCTCCTTATCCACCTGGATCATCGATCAACCTACCTTCAATGCAGGAATCAATCATATCCCCATCTGCGCCCGAATCACCTATGGCCGGGGCTAGAGCAGAAGGTGGATTAGGTAGAGGGGCAAGTATAAAATCATCAAAATCAATTGGAACGATGAGATCATGGTTTTCAGGTTTGATATTCGCACCACCAGGTTCAAATTCAGGTTTAATATCTTCATTACCTTCTGTACCTTCAACACCGATACTACCTCAAGCTGCAGCAAGGCCAGATTCAGGTATTTTCCCTTTAGCTCTGAACGGAAGTGTCGGTTCCATTCCATTGAGATCATCACCTGCGGGAACACCAACACAGATGGTTCCTGGAACAGCTACGAGGAGCATTTTCAGCAGTCCCTTAACAGCGAGAACCATGGGAAGTGGTTATGGTTATGGTTATGGATATGGAGGAAATCAGACTCCACGTTCAGGAAATAATTCACCTTTCGCAAATCTCGGAAATGTGAATGGTATGAATACAAGACCGTTACCAAGTAGAAGTACGACTGATTCTTCAGGCTACACATATGGAAGTAACGAAGGGAACAATATGTTCATAGAACTGAATCCGAATAGTCCAATAGGTGAAAGTAGACCAGGAAGCGAATGGACAAACGGTGGGAAATTGTACTAGATATTTCGAATTATATTACTTGTTTATCGCACAAAGGTTTAAATAGGATATTTTCAGTCGTCGAGAAGTTTATGAACAATGCCGATCAACGATGCCATGAATTTGTATATCATGTCATATCAAGCTCAACGTGTGTCCTTCAGGATCATCCGCATGACCAATGCTGCGTGTCAGAATCTGTTATCTTTCCATTGATCGCGTTTCTTACATGTGGGAAAGAAGCGGAAATGCAATTTCAGAAAAATACAGTATTGAACGTATCAAATAGAGAAATTCTTTCTATTTCACCAACACAGTGGGTCTTCAACTGAAAATGATTCATCAAATACATTCATAACTAATCATTATTCATAACTGTTAAAATTACAGTATTTCTCCTCATTCTATTCCTCTCGATCGTACAATTTGTAATCAATTTATCCCGACCCAAATGATCCGTGACTCACTCGTTTGATTTTACCGATAAACTCAATTGTCTTCCCTGACATGTCGTACCTGAGTGACGCATCCATCCTTCGCAATCAGACCAAATTATAACAAGTTTTTGATCAACGATTTGACAACATTACTTTTCCTCAAGCTTGATCATTCCTTTTAGGTCTCACTGCGTATACCAAGGTCACTGCATTCACTGATACCCTACACATCGTACAGAGAAGCCCTCGAAAACCCTCACAACCTCTACCTCTACCTCTACCTTTCCATCTACTGCCAGATCATACAGGTCACCAGACTCGAATTTACATGTCATCTATGAATCCCCTTCCTTTACTAGGACCTCATTTACCTACATTCATTCTATCCACAACCTTCTTTTACGGGACACAATACACTTCACATTCGATTTCACCTAGATTAGTCAAGAAATATGGAGAATTTGATAGACGTACTAAAATAGGCTGGGCTACTCATGTAGTTTGTAAGTAAATCCCTCTTTGCTCTGATCATCCTTTCCCATCTTGTTCACCAGGCCATCTTTTGTTACTTGAAAGTCATGACTAAGAGACGAATCGATATAGCGATGGTACATGCTATACTGGTAATTCCTTTAGCGATAAGATGTATCCAGTCTCAAACGTTGAAATCAGATCCTGTGTTCGGATACGATCCTTTCGTAGGACATGTATTCGCTTTTAGTTCTGGTTATTTCTTATGGGATACTTTGGATTCATTGATGAATTCATCTATCGGATTTGTCGTTCATGGTGAGTGGATTCCTTTATTGATCAAACTCACCTTCAATTCATAATTCTATCGAAATCAGCTATTAGAGACTCGGGAAGATGTGCTCACTTCTGATTTGATGTACAACAGGCGCTGCTTGTCTCGCTGTATTCATGTTTTCATTCGTAAGCTGAAATTTCCCGGGCCGAGTCGTTCAAGAAGTCAGCTGATACATTACCTTCAACCGCACAGCGGCCTTTCTTAGCTGGATTTGGAGCTCCTTTCCTTCTTTGGGAATTATCAACACCTCTACTCAATATCCACTGGTTTATGGTACGTTTCAACAGCTTCCAATGAGTCATACACCATGATCGTGAGCTGACTGAACTCTGGAAATAGGACAAAGCTGGCCTTTCGACTAAATACCCAACTTTCTTCCTCGTCAATGCCTTATTGTTCATGTTGGTATTCTTCCTCGCGAGAATAGTATATGGTGGAGCAAATGTACGTCACTCCCCATTCTGTCCAATTGAGTAATCAACATCCGGATGAAAGTATAAAGGCTGATAGAGTTGTCATGACTATTCAGAGCTTACTCTTCTTCCATACGATGTGGACTGAACGACATCGTATTCCACTCCATTTGCATGGTAAGCTCGTTGCCGTTCATGCTATATGACTTTACCTAACTGACATGTAATAAAGCTATCTACTGTCTCGGAAATCTCGCGCTTAACGCTCTTAATTGGTTATGGTTTTCCAAAATGCTAGCTAAGATGTATGCCCGTTTGCAAGGTGAAGAGAAACCTACCAGCTCAGACAAGACTCAAGTAAAGGAGGAATCAAATGACACTTTTTTGAAAGACGATGCTAAGATAGGTGAAGCACCAACGGATACCACGCATGTAACAGAAGAAGCAAGTTTGAGTTTACCTGTTAATCCACCTAGTCCAATCGTAGAGAAATCAGATAAGGAAGGGTTATAGTCACTGATTTTCTGGGAGAGAAGGACACTTATAAATAGATGTCGCATAGTTATCCATGAATATATGTAGCAAAGGACGTTTTTTGGATGTCGATTGATATGAATTATATGAGTATCTTTCAGGTCAATTACCTCTGATTTTTTCTATAATCCAGAATGCCTCCGAGTGATGATACCTACCATTTTGATGATTCGATGATGAGACATGCCCGATCAACCCGCTTGTTCTTGACATTCCTTTCTACAGTGATGTTGATCTAGGAACGATCAGGTAGACATGGGAAAAATGACAACGCGAATCAGGCGAGCATACACATTTATATGCAATTCATTGGCATTCTTTCTCCTCCCTTGCCACTGAACGTACATCATCAACACCGATCATCTGGGAACATCGATGTGCCCTAGTATTCCACACAGTGGAACCAGATGGTTGTAGTCGGAGGGTAGGTGGTCCGGGCGTCTTCATATATGCTGCTCCCGTGCTATAATAAGAATTTCAAAATAAGTGGTCGTTATTTTAGTCTCCCGCCGTCCTCCTTTCCCCCTGTGTTTCTCTCTCATTGCTTTATAGGTACTCGAGTATCTGTCAAAATCAACGTTTCCAAGATAAGTAAGTATAGACATATAACCTATACGCTAATTCAGGGAAAGATAACTTTACCTCCTTTCGCACTTGAATCAACCGTCATTGATCATTCATCATTCATCAGCTGTTTGTTATTGTTTGGTTATTTCGTCACGGTGGTCTGTGCGTAACGGATAATCGTAACATACAACACAACACCACCTTTCAGGAATTTCCAGGAGAAAAGGTTGCGACAACATTTTACTTTTCCCTATCTACAATATCTCTTTTTCCCCTTCTACCTCATACTTGACATTCACATAAGAATCCGGTCTTTCTTGACAAAACATATCTTCACATATTCTCCTTCATCTCTCCTCACAAAATCTCCCTACTATCACCTGTTGATTGGAAAGCTAGAAGAAGAAGCTGGTTGTCGTGCTCAACCCGCCATAGTGAAATATCTCGTAGCTCTATAAAGTTCTCCCAAAGGTCCTCTTCCCTCTGCCTTGTGGTTCAGTTGAGTTGATCGATCTCAAAATTCACATCTCCAAGTAAGCTCAAGCTTCTTCCTCTTTCGCAATCATTTATCTCTATAGAACAACAATACTTCTCGCTGAGAACTCTTTCGCTTGCTGATATATCTCGTCAGCTTAACGAAAATAATACTAAAACAAAAGACATTGGTTTCAACAAAATGGCACCTCCAAAACCGTCAACTTCCGCTGTAAGTATACATATCTTCTGATCAACTGAGGACGATGTGACTAATCTGAATTTCAAACAGAACCCGGACACAATTGCTACGAGTATGCAAGATTTGACATTGACCAATGGAAAGGGCATGCAAGAAACTCTTGACGGTGAGATTTAACCCTGACTCAAGACAGCGATATGAAGCTGATGTCACATACCGAACAGGCTGTCCTCCTCGACCCGGTAAGACCACCCTTTTATCTTTCGTTGTACATTAAGCTATCTTACATGCTGACACAAGTTGCACTTGGCTTCCTCTCGCAGGCTACGGTACTTCTGGCAAAGCCATTCAGGTCAGCGCCAATATGTATGCTGCTCGATTCAAAGGTCAAGGTGCAACTGTAAAGTAAGTTGAGCTTATTTCATCTGTAACAAATCCTTGGATGATGACTTATACTACCTATCCTTGCAATGTCCTATCATATACTGATATTATATTTTGGTAACAGCCACTATGATATCGAAATCAACCCTGTTGTCAAAGTTGCAAATCAGAAGTAAGTATCGGTTATCTGTTTCGATGCAGCCCAAGAGCTGATATCGATGCAGAAAACCTCGAGCTCTTTTGCTAAAGATTTGGGATCAGATGTGCAAAGAAGCCAAGGGCGATATAAAGAAGGTGTTGGATGCCGCTGCCTATGATCAAGTGTTGGTCACCTTTTATCTACATCCTGATGTTAACCTTCGTGATGCTGATTTGATCTTCAAATTGGTAGAAAAAGCTTTTACAGCCCATACGAGCTTCCCATGCAGGGCGACAAAGTCAGATCACGAGTTATACAACAACTGGAAATCTTGCTGATTGATTATCTCCCTTATAGTGCGAGATCCTCATCGCCCTTCGAGAAGATGGTAAAGATCCCAAGGATGATACACGAAGGTTTAAAGCAGTCATCCAGCTCGCCAACAGAGTTGACCTTGATTCCATCGTTGACTACTGTCACGGTAGCAAACAAAGCGAGCAGGTTCGAGCTATGATGGTGAGTCTAAATAGATGATAGAATTCGCACACGACCATATTCTCGGCTGCTGAATCAAATGGCCTTTTCGATTAGCTTGTTGCCATTCAAGCAATGAACGTTCTCTTCAGACAAGATCCAGCTCAAAAGTATGCCATGTCGGGGGCCGCCGGCAGGCGATTCTTCACACAAGGTGAGTCGTACACTCTTTGGTTTGTTCAGAGTGGCTCTAGCTGACACCCCATGTAGAGGATGCGTTCCCTCTTTCCAATGGCGGTGTCCTTTACAAAGGGTTTCAACAGTCATTTCGATGGACTTCATCTGACTTTCCAGCACTTCAAGTAAGCTTTGTACACAGGTCCGATAAGTACTAGCTCACTACTTCGTACAGATTGACACTGCCTACTCCGCTTTCGTTGAGCCTGGAATGCTTCCCGTTAGTACTATTGTTTCTCTTGTCTAGAAATGTTAGAGCTAATCTTCCTGATAGGACGTCGCCGCTAAACTCTTAGGTATGGGTGGTGGTTCAGGTGGGGGTGGAAGAGGTGGCTTCAGAGGTGGTAGAGGATTTGACCGAGGGGGCAGAGGAGGACGAGGTGGTGGCCCTTCTCAGCAAGGCGCCGGCGGCGCTGTGCCCGCTATTCAAGATTTGAACCCTATGCAAATCAGGAAATTGACCGATATTTTGAATGGCGCGAAATTCAAGGTCACTCATAGGTGAGTAAAGGCTCCGTCATGCTGCTTACACCACATGCGATCATGTGATGCGAGCTAACGATACTCGTCCAGAGCTACCGATCGAATTTTCTCTATAATGGGTATCTCTCCTCGACCCGCCGAAGCTCTCAAATTCAATGTTAAAGGAGAAGATGGCAACCCCGACAAACAAGTAGGCGTTGTTCAATACTACCAAGACAAATACAAGGTAAAAGTCACACGACCAAGACTTCCATGTGTCAAGTATGGAAAAGGAAATTACATTCCGTAAGCGATATCTTTTCTCGTTTCATCAAGCAAATACTCTTGCGATACTGTATTGACGCAGCATGACTAGCTTGGAGTTCGTAAAGCTCGAACCGTTTAATTCTATTCCCATGGTCAGACTTACCGCTGATCAAACTGCCGAGATAAGTGCTTTCTTCTGAATGAGCGATAGTTGGTCTGACGACTCTAAACATCATCAAACAGGCAGCTAAGCCTCCTCCAGAGCGAGAGGCTGCTAGTGAGTCGCATCTGTTGTCCTAATGATGAAGAGAGTATGACAGGGCACAATATTGATGCGAAAATTGGTCAGTCAACGGCTGGAGAGCCAAGCTTAATTACCAGAATTTACCCAAACTCAAGGCTTGGGGCGTGGAGGTCAATGGCGCGATGATGAAGATCCCAGCTCGTGTATTGCAACCTCCCAATGTCCTTTACGGGCAAAGCAAAAGCATCAGAGCGAATTTCGGGTAAGTCCGACGTTCTCCCAACTTGTTTTTGCGCTAATATACCTTGACAGTGCTTGGAATCTCAAGGCTGTAAAGGTAAGCTCCCACAGCGTTCAAACCAATACAGCAGTCTTTGATTCGGACCCGAATTTATAGTTTACAAAACCGGGTAAACCCCTCAAGTCATGGTCTGTTATCTCCTTTGATGAAAGATGCGATGCTAGCGACCTTCGTAAGTCCTCTTGTCAATTTGCATGCAGATGTCTTACTGATCAACGACCTCTATGTGTAGTAAAATTCGTTACATAGTGAATTCCCATCCTGCTTCGCAATTTCCCTGACTGACATGAGATCACAATCTAGCTTTACCGGCGTTTTGAACCAATATGGTAAAGCATCATCTGATATCGCTGCTCAACTGTGGAACAGTCTTTGCTGACATTCCTGTAGGCTGTAGTGTTGAGAACAAGCAACCGGAATGTTTCCAATGGAAGCCGGTTCAGTGTGAGTGACTTGCTCAGCTATCGCTCAATCGCAGTACTGACCTGTAGGATTACAGCCGGTAATCATGGCGGTATCAAGAGCGGCCTACAAGATGCAGCAAGGAGGGCGTATTTACAGTCGAAAACCAATCCTCAATTGATCGTGGTTGTCATGCCCGTGAGTATCTCAGTGTACAATCATTGAGGGCTACACTTATGGTGCTCATTAGAGGAAAGAAGGAACTATGTACAAGCAGATTAAGGCAATTGCAGGTGAGTTTGACCACGTCTTCAGGTATATCACACGATGTTTGTTAACTATCTTCCCGAAATAGCGGAGGGTCTCCTTAAGGTAAGACTCACGAATTGCTCAAGACTGCTGTAAACTGATCTATCTGCGGTTATAGCCCGTTGTAACACAATGTGTCCAGTCTCAAAAGATCAAGAGTGATAGAGGGATTGATCAGGTATCTCCTCTCCAATCACTCACTCATTGTGCGCCTCAGAACAAAGGTAATCTTGAACATAGTATTGCGGAAATCTCGCTATGAAAGTTCATGCCAAACTCGGAGGTGTCACTCATGGTGTTGCTCATGGTGTAAGGTTTTCTCACCTCACCTCTTGCTCCTTTCGTCTTTGCCTTGTCATTGTTATCTCGCTGATTCTTGATGTTGGCTCGCAGATCGACAACAAAACAATGATGATCGGAGCAGATGTCACACATCCTCCGGCTAGAGGTGGAGAGATTCCTCCTTCTATCGCGGTTACCGTATGTGCAGTCAACGGAGAAAACAACAAGTTCTCACCCGCGATGCGTCTCCAAGAAGGTCGAGCGTGAGTGGACTTCCCACAACAATGAGAACGTATCAAAAATCCGGCTTTAACGACGTGATGTAGTGAGATCATCCAGGATCTTGAGAACATGGTTTACAGCCATATCGTCACCTTTGAGAAGAGTACAAGAGCTAAACCCGACAAGATCCTCTTCTTCCGTGATGGAGTATCGGAAGGACAGTACGCCCACTGTGTGCAGTAAGCTGTGTTTTTTTCACATCCTTTTTTGCGCTGACTTGTTCCAGGTACGAGGTTGATGCTATTAAGAAGGCTGCTCGAAAGTTTGAGAATGGCAAATACAAGCCAAAAGTGACCTTTGTCATTTGTGCTAAGAGACACGCAATGAGGTTTTTCGCGACCAATGACGGAGACAAGGACAGGACCGGTAATCTTCCACCTGGTGAGTCACAATCATGAAATCCACATCATCAATATCCATGTTCATTGATATCAATCAGGTACCGTCGTCGACTCGAAGGTTACATCACCTATGGTGCATGACTTCTACCTTCAAGTAAGCCTCTCTTTCATTAATCCACAAGAAGGCAGAGCTCACTCTGCCCGTTTCTAGGCTCACGCAGGTTTACAAGGAACTGCACGACCTACTCATTAGTAAGTCAACATACCTTCCCGCTTCGAGCGCTCAGCTGATGTTCTTATCTATACAGTGTCGTGGTCGCCGACGAAAATAAGGCACGCTGTTTGTTTTAGTCAACAGGGATTGTACTGATATTTACGTTTAGTACACTGCCGATAAACTCCAAAAGCTGGTCAACGATCTGTGTTACACTTTCGCTCGAGCGACTAGATCAGTTTCTGTAGGTTGACCCTTTGTAGGGTTGCTTCGGATAGCACTGACACATGTGTTCCCTCAGCTTGTTCCTGTAGCATATGTGAGTTGACCAGAGACGCAGCGTGTCACAGTAGCTGACTTCTTGTCTGGCATTAGTACGCAGATATCGTCGCAGAGAAAGCTAGAGACTGGATCTATAACGATGACATGACGGATGGTGCGGAAACTGTCTCTTCTGGCACTTCCCGTGCGAAAGACATGACATTTGATCCTCTTCGTCTCAGTGAGTTCGTCTGATGCTTTCAAGGACATGCAAACAAGGTCATGACTGATGTATCCACAGAGAAACGGATTGAAGCTGAGACCGAGTGTAAGTGTTCAAGAAATTTGATGTTCTCATCATGCCCATGCTCTGTTCGCTGACCTATATGCCTATGCCTTACTACAGTCAACAACGTGGCTTGGGTGAGTTTCAACAATTTTCGATATCTCATCGACTGGGTGATGCATGACAGCTAATGATATCAATTAGTACATGTGATATTTCGACTTTACTATCCCTCTCGCTCTCAGTCGTGTCAGTTATTCCTTTCTTCCTTTGAGGCTAAGCCGGCTCTATCTCTTTTCTCAATATCCCCCGAAGGTTTGCTTGAGCTTCAGTTTCCCTAATATTTGATATCTTTCGCGACGTTTCTAGTGAAGAAAATAAAGATTCTATAGGAAACAAATGGGTCTGACAACATGTATTATATTCATCGTATCTTAAATAGATTATGGCTGCAGTACTCTGTGGAAAAACTTGCGATATGCTGATAGCATAAAAGGCTGCTGGAAACACCGTGTAACGTTGACTTCTCACTGATATCGGCACAGTCCAGGCCATCGAGTGGGTATGATGATCACAAGTGTCTCTATCAGGGGAAGGAAGTTGAAATGGTACAACGGGATGACGACATTGGTCGCACGCCCGCAGCAGCGAGGCAAAAACACACAGAATACAAAACACGATACACAAAGAAGTAAGAACAATAAGAAATAAACCCTCAAAGTGACCATTCATCCTATATATTCATTATCCTATTCGTCCTTCTCTTCTCATTTTTTCCTTCTTCCACAATCATCTCGTTCACTTGTAGCTTGCTTTTCGTAAGCTGAAACAGTGACATTAAGGTGAACTTTCATAATGACCAACCCGACGCTGATATCGGAGGTATGTGATTCTCTTTCCTCGACTAGACCACATTACCGAGGAATATCTTCCCATCATTTCCACCTTGAAGCTCTACTATTGATTCAACCGAACGATACCTCCTAGATATCCGAAGTACTAATGGGGTGAATATCTTACCTAGGCTCAACAGATCGAAGATTCCTTCACAAGTTTGGCTCTAAGAGATTCCAAGGATGATCTTGCTAGTGAGTAACCTTTTGCGACCAGAACCTTTCTCTTCTCTCCCTGTTCAAAAAAGAATGTAGACCTGCGCCGGTCACTCCTTCGTCAGGTATAATTGTGGTCAGAAACGAAGTGAGCTGACATATGTTGATGAAACAGACAGTATCCGAAGACCTGGTCAGTTAATCGGAAATTTTTAGTTGAATTAATCACTTGAAGCTTATTGACGGAGATTACGCATTTGGTCAATTAGGGTTTGGTACTCAAGGGAAAAAAATCGAAGTAATGGCGAACATGTTTCCTGTCACAATGACCAGCGCATCTATGATTGTGTAGTGAGCTCAGAGCTGGCTCTTCCACGTAAACGAAGTACATAGCTGACCAGATTGAGCTTGGCCTAGTCATTATGATATCAATATCAACCCACACGTGAAATCCAATAAAACTCGAGAGTAAGTTTTCTTTTGGCCACTGAAGCAACGTATCTTTCTGTTGTCACCTGCTGATCTCATTGGGTCTTCTCATCATCTTGTCTAGACTCTCGAAGGACCTTACCTGGAAGATCTGGAAGAAGCTTTGCGCTAGCGCTCCTTCCAAAGTTGAAAAGGGATTGAAAGCTGCTGCGTATGATAGAGAGTTAGTTCCTGTCTGTCATTTAGGAGGAAGCCTCGTCAGATGAGCTGATAGCACGTATCGTCAATCGCAGGCATAGCTTCTATACTCCTCACAAGCTCGAACTAAGCAAAGCTGAGGTAATTTCATTTTCCTGTCAAAGCGCGTAGTATGTAAAAACACTAATCCATACCGGTACCAAATATAGGTAACCATTCCTATCATCCTCGAAGACGACATCACCTCACCTGGACAGATATCACATTCCAGAAGATTCGATGTGAAAGTCCAACTAGCACGAGAGATTGATCTCAGTAAGATTATCAATTACTGTCAGGGTAGTCAATGTGATGCAGACAGCAGAGATATAGTTGTGAGTTCCGCATCCCCTGCTCCCCATAGCCGGTATAACAACGCTCAATAAGAGCCTAGGCTACCGGAAAAGCTGCGATCAACGTCTTACTTCGACAAGATTTGTACGACAGATTTGTTCCAAAGGGAGGACAAGGAAGGAGGTTTTTCACCCAGGGCAAGCTGAATTGCGCATCTGAAACGGAAGATAGCTGATAGGCGCAATACATCAGATGGTGCCACACCAATGAGTGGAGCTGGTCTCGTCCTCAACGGATTTATGCAGTCGCTCTTGACCTGCCAGTCTGGGAAGCCTGCTATTCAGGTCAGCTATTACTTGCGTATTGTGTTTTTCTTCTGATTACGAGGCTGATGCATTCGGTAAACAGCTCGACACAGCCTACGGTCCATTCTTTAGGTCTGGTCCCCTGCTTGTGGGTACCTTCTGATGGCATCGGACTGTCTAACATGCTGATCACGCTAGTAGGGTATAATCATGGAAATCCTAGAGGAGACAGGAGGTCCACGAGGTGGCCGAGGACGAGGAAGTGACAGAGGTGGACGTGGCGGTTCAGGTGGTGGTCGAGGACGCGGTGGACAAAGTGGTGGTTCGGGTCAAAGTTCAGTCGAACAATTGGCCTGGCAGAAACTTGGCAAACTGACCAGGTTGTTGTGGGGAGCGAAATACACATTGTCGTATGGGTAGGTCTGAGCCTTTCTTAGCATTGAGACTTCCTACTGAAGTAGTAACTTGGTTCTAGTCCAAGCTATCGACCTCGTAAAATCGATGGCTTCACGGATAAAGGTGCAGATCAATATCTGATCAAGGTCGCTGGTCTGAATGGCCAAGTTGATCAGATGATACCCGTTGTTCAGTATTACAAGGTACAATATAATATTACCCTCAAGCATCCTCGACTTCCGATGATTACGACCATTATGATGAAAGACGGAAAGAGAACTCCAAGAACGTACCCGTAAGTCAGGAGAATATTTTTGTCAAGCTGAATACCATTGAATCTGCCTTTTCGCCCACCCAGCATTGAATTAGTCAACATCACAGATTTCAATGGAATCCCTTTCATGCAAGTCTCTGCTGACCAAACTGCTGAGATGATCAAGTGAGATATTTCTTCCGAAGATCCTTCCATAAGGCTAGGGCTAACGGGTTTGGCTTTAGAATCGCCGCAAAGGTTCCAGCCGATCGCATGAGAGCCAGTAAGTATACGACTTTGCTCCCTCATGATTTAGTAGCAAATTGAACTGACAGTTTGATGGTCTCTCCAGTCAATAAATGGCGAGCAAAACTTGACTACTCGCAATTACCTAAACTCAAAGAGTGGTGTCTTTCAGTGGATCAACAAATGATGAAGATCCCCGCTAGAGTTCTGGACCCGCCCAAGGTCCAATACAAAGGTCGAACCGTTATGCCTTCCAATGGGTAAGTGTACTTATTCTTAACGACTTTATTGACACTGTAACAGCTCCTGGAATCTCAATGACAACAGAGTCACCAACACGGTGAGCAGCTTGGTGACGTACGATATCGAGATTCAAAGTATTACAGCTAAAAAGAAAATCAGTTTGCTGTGGGCAATCAGCCACTCAAATCTTGGTCCGTGATTTGTTTTGATCACCATGTGCAAGAAGACGAATTCAGTGAGTTATTTGTTCCCTAGTAAGGCTGCATGCTAACGTCAATCCTGGTCCTTTACCCATCCAGAACACATAGTGACTCCGTGAGTGATATTGGATACCCACTTTACGGGGGCCACTGACCTGTGTACAGATTGATTGGCGGCCTCAAGAAAAATGGCTGTATGGTGTCGAATGAACGACCACCTCTCCTCCGGGGTCGTTTGGACGGTCTTGGTCCTGCTTTGCAGAAAGCGGCTGAGGCAGCATCAACAGCAGCCGGAAATAAAGTTTATCCACAATTGATTGTGATCATCGTCTCGGTATGTTTCGTATCTTTTCAGGAGCAGTCATCTGTATACAGTATCGCTGACTGATACCCCTCTTTAGAGAAAAGAAACGGGACTCTATCAAGAGATCAAGAGAACTGCCACAAACGAACTGACCAAAGTATTCTCCTTCTCGCCATGAATTTCATCTACATTTGGTTGCTGACCATATTCCCTCCAGCCCGTAGTAACCCAATTGATGCTCACAGCTAAGTTCAGGAATGAACGTGGTCTTCGAACCGTGAGTGTACAGCTTACTTCTCTAATCTTCGGGTTATGTTAGCTGACGTTTTTTCGGCTAAGTATCTCGGGAATGTTGCAATGAAAATCCATTCGAAACTCGGAGGTGTAACTCATACAGTCGCCATCCCACATTCCGTGAGTAGCAAGCCCCATTCGGTCGGGATGACATTGACTAAGTGCTGTGCTTGCCAGATCGACCGAACCACGATGATTGTTGGTGCGGATGTCACTCATCCACCTCCTGCCAACAAAGATAAGCCCTTACTTCCATCTATTTCGGTTTCTGTGGCTGCTGTCAATGGCGAGAACAGCATGTTCGTCCCATGTATACGACTTCAAAAAGGACGAAAGTAGGTCCCATCATCTTTCAAGCTAGCATAAAGGCTGACAAGGAATGAAATGTTAGGGAGATGATAGAAGATTTATCGAATATGATGAAAGATCACATCACCAGGTTCGAAAAGAAAACCGGCAATAAGCCACAAAAGATCCTGTTCTTTAGAGACGGAGTATCAGAAGGTCAATACGACCTTTGCACAACGTTCGTTTGGTCAGGGATTAAATCTCCCTTTCACTTCCACTAATTCCTTAAACCTGTAGCATTGAGTTAGATAAAATCAAGCAAGCTTTCAGAGACTTGGACAAAAACTACAAGCCAAAGGTTACGTTCATCATCTGCGCCAAGAGAGTGAGTACGCATCTATGGTATATGAATGGCGTATCGCTTCGCATTACTCGCTAATGATTCAATTATTCATTGTACGCTACAGCACCACATGCGTTTCTTCGCCACTTCGGACCGAGATGCTGATAAGACTGGCAATCTTCTGGCTGGTAAGCACCGTACAACAAGGACTGAAGCACTGATATGCTGACATACTGACATTTCAACATCAGGTACTTGCGTAGATACGGCCGTCGCTCATCCTTACGCGTTTGATTTCTACCTTCAAGCGAGCTCCGCGTTAGATAGCAGGAAGGCTCGAGCTGATGATGGATCATTGTACAGGCTCACGCTGGATTGCAAGGTACCGCCAGACCTACTCACTAGTACGTGAAATGTCTGGACGATGTCGCCTAGTCCGATGACTAACTCCAACTTTCAGCGTCGTCGTCGCAGATGAGAATGCAGTATGAATAGTTTTATATCCAGCCTCAGTCGAACATCGAACGCTGATTTCTAAATTTAGTTCACCGCCGATAGAATGCAGAACCTCTGCAATTCTCTGTGCTACTCTTACGCTAGATCCTCCCGAGCAGTTTCCGTAAGCCGGATATTATCTAACTTTCGAGCGTGTATATTGTCAAACGCTAAACCAGGTTATTTTACGTAGCTTATTCCTGTCACCTATGTGAGTGGATGATTCTAAAACTTTATATGCGGGTGTTTGACTAATCATGACATTCACGCTTAGTACGCTGATGCATGTGCCATCCCCTCATCACTGCCATTAAAGACATAGGCTAACTGATAGCATGACACAGCTCATCGCTTTTAAAGCTAGAGATTTCTGTTATCCAGAAGACTCCAGTGACGGAGGCTCGGTTGCCGGTGCATCAGCAGCCTCCGGACCTGTAGATGCTGTGTTTGATCCGAAACAGCTTTGTGAGTTGCCCTTAAATCCTAAACACACTACTCGTAGGTATCGTCCCGCTGACGATGTACGTAGACAAGCGATTGGAGCAAGTACCTCAATGTGAGTCCAGCAATCTCCCTTGTCACCTTTGCCCAATCCAATGCTGAATTATTGCTGACTGTCATTTGATACATCGTCCAGTCAACGAGGTGATGTGGGTGAGTGACGGCTCCTAGTGTTTCATTTTCGGTTATCATAGCTAATGAGCTGTTTTCACCTCAGTATATGTGACCTCTCGTCAGCCACGTCGCGATATACATCGTCACATCGTTCTACTCCTCTAATTTATCAATGTAACCTAATTTGGCAATCAGAGTTCCTTTATATTCATTCATCTTCCGAACATGTAACTTATGATATTCATATGCAATTCCTTATCATGTGTACCCTTTGAGGTGTATGTACGTGCCTGAATGATAGATAACGCTTGGACTTTGGCGTTTTCTAATCGATATCCCACGTCGTCATAATTTTCGCTTTTCATGATTCTTTCCCATCAAAAGTAAACAAGAACACAGTCAACTACCGTCCTCACATGTACAACGCACGGATCACCGCGTGCAACTGTATGTTGAAGAAGAGGACAAACAGGTGAATACCATAAACACAAAATTTCTAATTCTCTTTCTTCCTCTTCTTCTGATTTGAGAACGATAAAAGAGGATTCTTGTCTGCCTTTCCTATAACGCTGGAGATAGGTTCAAGCATCAAGCACAATGGCTGAACAAGATGACGGGGTGAGCAGTATCGCACATTTTTCAAGTGTTTTTGAGATTGTGGGATGCATGCTGATATTGTTTCGCGTTGAACAATAATTCTATAGGCGCAAGCTATTCAAAACGCTTTCGAAAATCTGTCTTTCAAAGATGCTCATGATGATTTGAGTGGTAAGCTGCAGTCATGTTTAATCTTGAAATCTGATGGAAGTATCCGAATACTTCTTGCTGATCAAAGCTTTTCTTATCATAGAGTATGTCCGAAGACCAGGTTAGTTCTTTGATCATCTGACTTCCCAACGGTTGAGCTTGGGGTTTGACGGAGGATAATTCTTGCAGGTTTCGGAAGACAAGGTCGACCCATACAAGTAGCTGCGAACATGTTCCCAGTCAATATGAAGAATAACGCAAACGGTCTGGTAATCTAGTGAACACACTTCTACCTCTAACAGTGGGCGCTCAAACCAAACTGACGGATTGATACCTAGTCATTATGATATCGACTTTCGACCTGAGGAGGGAAGGTTGAAGTTCAAGTGAGTTTCATTCTTTACCGTATACAGTACCAATGTTTGAAGACGATCGACAGCTGACGAGGAGAGATTAGAAAGACTCGAGACTTGTCTTGGAGAGTATGGAAAAAATTGGTCGCGGACGCTCATCCAAAGGTTAAGAAGGAACTTGAAGCTGCTGCTTATGACCAGCAGTGAGTTGAACCTATCCCACCTCCAGATTTCCACTACGGGTACTGACCTGATATTCTCTTTTCCAGATCAAGTTTCTATACTCCTTTCCGTATTCCGATGTCCAAAGCAAAGGTACGCATCATCCTTGGTCGTATCATCTCCTTATCTGGATGGCATCAGAAGGGAGCTGACACTATGTCTCTTGTCCAGAGTGAAGTCCCTGTTTCTCTTCCCGAAGAGTATCCTGAACCGGGAAAACCAAACAGAGATCAACAATTCATCGTCACAGTCCAGTTTGCCAGAGAGATAGATCTCAGCAGGATCATCACCTATTGCAAGGGACAAGAGCTTAACGCAGAATTGAGGGATATGGTCGTGAGTCGATCCGCGGAAGATCAACGTGATACTGACTATTCTCGTGCATGCTGATGATTATCAGGCGATGGGAAGAGCCGCTATCAATATTCTTCTCCGACAAGATCTCTACGATCGCTTCACTGCCAAAGGTGCTCAAGGCAGGAGGTTTTACACTCTTGGTCAGCTGTGTTTGAATGAGCCTGGGTCATAAAAGCTGACCAGCAAAATGGCAGAAAACTCGTCATCGATCGGTTCAGGCGGCGTCGTCCTCGAGGGCTTCATACAATCTTTCCTCTTTTGTCAAGCTGGGCACCCCGCTATCCAGGTAAGCTTATCCAAATATCTCGAATACCAGGACATCGTGATGTTCGCTAACAATATTTCTAGCTCGATACTGCGTATGGACCATTTTTCAGGCCTGACCTCCTTATAGTGAGCAGTACATTCCTGTAACATCCATCGCATGCATTGCTGAGTCAGACCCATCAACCTCAAGAATGTCCTTACAGATCTCTTGGGTGGCGGTGGTAGTGGTGGTGGTGGGCGAGGTGGGCGAGGTGGAGGTAGAGGTGGTTTCAACGGCAGAGGTGGACCTCCAGGTGGATTCGCAGGTGGTCAAGTACCACTAGAAGATCTCCTCCAAGGAAAATTGTATCACATCTCGAAGTTACTCAAGGGTGCCAAGTGCACTCTCACTTACTCGTGAGTACTCTTTTCCTGACTTATTAGCTGAGTACCCACATTAGCAAGAGCAAAAAACCACTCATCATCAACGGATTCCTCGATAAGACCGCTGCAGAATGCAAATTCGATATGAAAAGCAAAGATGGTGCCCCCAATCAGATGATCACGGTCTCTCAATACTTCCACAATTTTCATAACATCACTCTCAAACGACCTAGACTTCCTTTAGTGAAAGTAGGCAACAAATCGCTTATCCCGTAAGTCTCGCTGAACCGCCAGAAAGTTGATTTCAGATGAGAGCTGATTTCGAATCTGGTAGACTTGAATTGATCAAACTATGTGACTTCAACGCTATTCCCTTTGCAGCTGTTACAGCAGATCAGACTGCAGAAATGATCAGGTGAATTGACTTCTTTCCACTCCAAGTCACTATTTAGGATCGCTGACTTGATCGTAGAGTTGCTGCAAAACCGCCTCCCGAGCGTTCCGCGCAAAGTAAGTATCTGTATCATCCCCTATAAGACGATGACTAACGAGACGTTCTTAGTCATAAAGTGGCGCAGCAAGATCAATTACTCCCAATTACCACGACTCAAGGATTGGGGAATTCAAATCCAAGCTGAAATGATGAGAATTCCTGCAAGAGTATTGCCTCCTCCCGTGGTTCATTATGCTGGAAGGGAAATGAATGTTCAGAGAGGGCAAGTTTTCACTCTGTCCGAATCGTACAGCTTACCTGATCATTGAGCTCCCCGTAGGTCTTGGAATGTTGGAGGCGTTAGGGTGGGTTGACGGTATGGAACATGCGAGATTGCGAGATATGCTGACAAGTCCTACAGTTCTTAAAACCTGGTGCACCACTTCGATCTTGGTCCATCTGCTGCTTTGACAGCTACATAAAAAACGATGAGATCAGTAAGCTTAGGAAAAGGCGCGTGTAATGTAGTCCGTTGACATTTCTAGTGGCTTTTAGAAAATTTCTTTGGCGAGTAAGTGATGACATTGGAGGACTCGCTATCACGTCGCTGATAACAATGAAAGATTCATCAACGTCCTGGTCAAGCAAGGATGTTCTGTCGAAAAGAGGGATCCTCCCATTGTACGACCCGAAAACAATCAGAATGTCCACGCAACTCTGCGGAAAGCGGCCCAACAAGCTCATGAGGCAAGCCAAAAAATTAATCCCCAGATAATCTTCGTCATCGTACCGGTGAGCTTCCGGTTATTTGATCACAGATGAGACGCACAAAATTGAACTTGGCGGATAGAGAAAGGATCTTGCTTTTTACTCCAGTGTGAAAAGGATAGCTACAAATGAGCTAAAAATGGTATGTCACTCACTACCTGGCGCGCTTGAATATGATTCGGGTCTGACGGATGTTTAGCCCGTGGTCACACAGATTATGCAATCGGCAAAAGTGAAAAATGATAGAGGCAGAGATCAAGTGAGTCGATCATTAAGGTTGCAACGTACATTCGAGTTTGACTGACTATGCAATTGGTATCAGTACTGTGGTAACATGAGCATGAAAGTGCATGCCAAGCTTGGTGGAATCACACACACGGTCAAAATCCCTCAAGCGGTGAGATTTCGCTTCATCGAGCGTGTTCCTGGGTCTCCCTCGCTGACTGCTCCCTGTTTCCAAATAGATTGATAAAACTACGATGTTGGTTGGTGCGGATGTGAGTCGCTTCGCACGTAGCAGAGGGGTGACTGATTAATGAAGGGCTTTCTCAGGTGTCTCATCCACCCCAACTCACCCAGAGAGCATCTGTCATACATCCTTCCATCGCCGTTACTGTTGCTGCGATCAATGGTGACAACAATTTCTTCGTACCCTGCATTCGACTCCAGGAGGGCCGAAAGTGAGTATCATCTTAGAACTGAGCAGGTCATGAAATCTGATACAATCATAGAGAAATGGTAGACGACCTCAAAGCAATGATGAAATCTCATATCGAACTATTCGAGAAGAGGACTGGAGCTAAACCACAGAAAATCTTGATGTTCCGAGACGGTGTTTCGGAAGGTCAATACGGCCAATGTGCTACGTAAGTACAAACCCTTTTTGAAGCATAGTGATACTAGCTGACTTCTGACATGATATAGTACTGAGAGAGATCAGATCTTAGCCGCGTGTCGAGAGATGGATCCTAAATATCGACCTAAGATTACCTTTACCATTTGCGCTAAAAGGGTGTGTCTGGAACCTGTCAAAAGTAGTCCAACTGACAGTTGTTGATCGGCAGCACCACATGAGATTCTTCGCTGTTGATGATACTACCAGAGACAGGACTGGTAACCTTCCCCCCGGTAAATATACATTATTAGAGCCGAGTAGCTTTAACTGATCTAGCTCATGAAGGTACCTGTGTTGATACCGCTGTTACCCATCCCTTCGCCTTCGACTTCTACCTTCAGGTATGTGCAGTCTTACGATGTGTTCTGGCTACACTGACTCGTTGTGTTTCACAGGCTCACGCTGGTTTACAAGGCACGGCTCGTCCCACCCACTAGTGAGTCACCCATGCCAAAAATCATTGCGTCAGATTGGAGAGACTGATGCTTTTCCTACAGTGTTGTGGTTGTCGATGAGAATGCTGTAAGCACAATCTTCTAGCGATGAGGACGGTGCTGATAGACCTACAGTTCTCTGCCGACAAGATGCAAGATTTGTGCAACTCCTTATGCTATTCTTACGCTAGAACTGCAAAGGCTGTTTCAGTTAGATGTTCTGATTACATCGTATGATAATGCTTGCGCTTACCACTGTCTTCTCCCTGTAGCTCATTCCTGTTTGTTATGTAAGTGGTATACTTTGTTCCCGAGTGTGTGACACTTACCAATCAATTTACCTTTAGTACGCCGA
The DNA here is from genome assembly GCF_035658355.1 of Kwoniella shivajii. NCBI lineage: Eukaryota > Fungi > Basidiomycota > Tremellomycetes > Tremellales > Cryptococcaceae > Kwoniella > Kwoniella shivajii. The sequence goes on from NC_085909.1 coordinate 937,317, forward strand.
TGTAAGCATGCAAATACGCTTGCGCGTCTCGCTTTGCAATGAAAGCTTACCTCGAATGTTTGTAGATCATTGCGGGCAAAGCTCGGGACTTCGCCTATCCAGGGGATGAAAGTGAAACGGCTACCGTGACCTCCCAGTCTTCTGGGGCAATCAATGCAACGTTCGATCCCTACGTATTAAGTGAGTGTCACTTTACCTTTACCTCTATTGAAACGGTTTGACGACAGCAAAATACTGAACTGATGCGGAACAACTGTGTGTGTCAGGAGAACGAGTGGAGAAGCATGCGTCTTGTGAGTGAGAGATGAAACCCGATGAAAAGGAGCTGACTGTTGCTGTTTCTGTTGAACCTTAGTCAATCACGTTGCATGGGTAGGTCCTTTGCTTTGACTTCGTAAAATAAGACTGATTGCTGATGTTGAGTGCAGTACATGTGATCGAGCCATGTGATTTCAACCAAAACAGATGACTGAAGATGGAATGGTATAGAACCGAAGATGGAGTGAATGATAGGAAGGATGACGTTAATTTTTTCTTTTTTTCCTCCGTATTTCATTAAATCATAAAACAGACGATTTGACTTGTTTGTGTGTAATATCTTCTCTAGCTTTTTGTATATTCACCTATAAAGAATCATGATGGATGAGCTTTCCATGTATTATACGGCGTTGGTGTATCAACAGAGATGACGAGTTGTACTCCACTCACACGAACATTCTTCCAAGAATACTGCAAAAATCTCAGATGTGAATATCGACGTTATCTCTTCTGATAAGTATGGGCAGGTAAGAACGAGTGTAGGGTTCTTCACGGCGACGTGAACTGTGTCACTAAATCAGCTCACACATTGGCTAGTGTGCGGAAAATGACATGATGGTTATATACATGACATGCGAGACAATTTATTTACAACTCCATACACATACGACTGATTCTGTGTACAAATTGGGAATCGAGAAGCGGCGCGGTCGGCTCGTCAAGGGATATTTACAACAATTCTGAGGATATACTATGCCACTATCTGGACTTCTTAGCTATAAGTTTACAGCCCTAACATATTTTTACCTGCCTGATCAGCTTTTATGTGCTCGACATCGCAACATATAAACAAACCTGATGGATCAGAATAAAGAAGGGTTCAGCTCCCATTGCTTCTTATCAACCTTCATCAACCCAACGATCGCATCCCTGGTTTCATTGTAATCAGTCAGGATCTTGTCAACTTCATTCGATATAAACTGATCAAATTTGGCAACGGTAGCTTGGTGTTGCTTGCTGATCTCCATCATTTGGGTTTTACTTCATATTCACCATTTTCAAGTCAGCTTTGCATAGCATGAGAAAACGAGGGCTCGAGCTCAAGAGCAGCAACTTACCTCTCTTTTTGAAAATCATTCAGAATGGACTTAGCTAATTTACCGAATTGTTCTTGAGCTACGCGAGTTTTCTGCAAAGGTAATTTGATCTTCTTTTCCGAAGCTTCTTTCATAAGCTAGTACCGCACCATGAGGTCAGCTGTTTTGCTACCACAAATAAGGACGATATAACTCACGTTTAGGACATCGTTCCAGTGCTTTCATACAGACGTCAGTTATGCTTGCAATAGGAGGCGAGCCGATAAGTCATAGTATTAAGTACAACTCACTATATGCATATCGGATACAGTTTTGCTCGCCGCATTCTCAGCTTGACTTATTGCTCTTGCTCTTGCGTTTGCACCACTACTTCTCCTTCTACTTGGTCTCTTCTCGATTTGTTTTCCCGGAGCTTCGTCAGATTCTCTCCTAATACCAACCACATGATCTTTGTGACTTTGGTTACTGGACAACGAAGGACGTTCGGGTCGGACATCTCCTGCTGCAAGTGAGGACGAAGGTAAAACGGATAATCTTGCCTTCTTTCTTGGTTTCTCGATTTCGTCATTGTCTCGGGTTTGCTGAAACATCGCTTCAACGGATCGTCTTGAGACAATGGGCCCTTGAACTGAAGAGTCTGATTCATGATGGTTGTCCATGGCCAAAGTGTCCGAAGGTCCTTCCGAGCGTTCTTTCCGTTGCTCCAAAAATGAAGCCTTTACTTGATCGTTGCTTGTAAGAAGGTTATTAGAAGTGTCGGCAGGATTGGGCTCTAAAATCTCACTGAATACCTTTCTAACGATGTTATTTGTACTTTCAGACATTTCAGGCCCGCTGCCAATGGTCCTTACGGCAGGTATTTTATGTATACTTCTGCCGGGAGCAAGTTCGGCACTTTTCAAACCCTCTTCAGTGATTGTTTGAGGAAGAGGCTCAGTGTTCTTCAGGCTGGATTCTACTTGTGTAGCAGCGTCTGCTCCGGTGCCTCGTGTTTGCGTGGATTGCTGGACAGCGAGAGAAGCGCTGCCATACTGAGCTTGAATACCCAATGGTAAAGGTGAATCATTTGAAGGCTTTGCCGGCTTAACGGGAGCTCGTGAAGGAATATGAAAGACGTCGTGTAGTAGGGTTTTGGGGGGTTTCGAAGCTATATAATTGCTGACCTGGAACCGAAATACAAGTCACTTCTGTCCAAGATCAGCTGGAAGAATGTACTTACAGAAAATACCGGTGGAGAGAAAATTTGAAGGGATCCTTCAGCTGAAGAAGGTGAAGAAGGCGGCGGAGGACTTATTCTTTTCTGTCTTTTGCCTGTTTTCTCTGTTGCGCTCTGAGGGGTACTTTCATTGTAGATTCCAATCGATGTCTCCGTTTCCCAAGGTAGCGGAATTTGCCCTCCCTCTGTGGCAGCACCTGCTACCTGATGTTCCGTAACTGATGCAGGTGTTTCATGAGTACCGCTGATTTTATTTTCTGACAAAGATGTTTTTTTCGGACGACCACGACCTCGTTTAGCAGGAGTTTGTTTTTCAGACTTAGATGGAACAGCAGCTTGTTTTCCAGCCAATTCTTTGACGTTCTCAGAAGAGCCACCCTTGGATTCCGTCGGACGTGTAGAAAGTACTTCTGGATCCGGTTTGTTCTGTGCTTGACCAGAAGACTCGGAAAGTTCAGATGACAGTCGGGGAGAAATCATCTTCGATACCTAAGACTGACATTAATGGTAGTTTACGACATGAATTCAAAAGACATAAAGTACCTTGTGAGTGACTCACAAGGTATGGCTGTCCTTTGGTATCCTTCAGGAATTTATCGACTTGCTCAAGCTTCACACCAAACTGTACAAGGATGTCATCGTTGTCCTTTGTCATGTATGTGAGATTGATCTCTGATATAGGGATTGTTAGCTGAATCTAAAATGTAGGCCAGAATGACTGACCAAAATTATTGTGGACAATCAACTTCATAATATTCCTATGCTCGAAAGCGGTATCTTCTTCTTCACCATCCTTGTCGAAGCCCTAGAAATCGATGTCCAGTCAGTCTGATTCATCGGCTGTGCCAACTCACCTTAAAAATAAGACCCCACTGGTCAAGGTAGAGGATGATTTTGTCCTGCTTCAGATACCGTTTTGCCTTTTCCGAACTCAAATGGTCATCATCGTCGACGATCAAAGAAGCCGCTTGATATGCTCTAGGTCTTTCATGAGAAGTGTCTTTGGCCAGAATGTTGAAAATGATCATCAGTTGCTAATATACCATTAGCCCAAATACGTGAAAGTAATGAGAATCTTACATCTGGTTCGTATGCCTTTTCTTCCTTCCCCATTTTAGTAAACACCTCCTTCAACACTCCTTGTGACCATTTTTGGTTCTGTAAGACTTCCTTCAACTCCTTGGTTCGGATTTGAAGATTCGAGATCGGAGAGAGTAGGGCTTGCACAATCCGCAGTAATCCTATGGATGTTCCGGTGGCTATGAACGAGTCAGCAATTTCATGAAGGTACTGAAGGTGCTAACCTTTACTCTTGTGCAAGAGAGATCCAAGCTTTTTACTAGAATAGGTGTAAGCCAATTCACTCGTGCTTAGAAATCATGCTACTTACAATCCTAAGACAGCAGAATCCTTCATTAGAGCTTTCCCTTCCTTGATCATTTCATCGCCTGATATGATGCCAAGTATCTCTGATACCTAATTTCAGACAATGGTGAATACGAAGTCAGCTAGACCAGGGCAATTAAATGCTCACGTCGGATTGTAAGACGTCGTTTCCGAACTTGTCAGTCAAGCAATCCTCGAGAAGAGACACGAGAAGAGTGATCCACGCTCGTGTATGGATGTCTTTCGCGTGAGCTGTAAAGATAGATGCTAAATAAGCACAGCCGATATTCTGGGTAACTGTCGGTCGAAGTGAGACACCTACTCCCTATCAGGTTTCCTTTGATTATCCCCTAATGGAATTTCCCATCTTCGAGTGAGCGACTCGTTGAGGGGCTGATCACCTTTGACTTACCAATACACTACAAAGCAATGAGCGTGTAGCCAGGTCAAGCTGATGTCTTGACTCACCTATCCATGATGATCTCGACAACTTTCCCGACTCTAAATGTAAGACCAGCAGAAGTGTCCTCCTTGTCGACATTCTTTTCAAAATCAATTGTATCTGCAGCGGTATCGTCTTCGATGATTAGTTGTATCCTAGTAGAACGAAGATGTTCCGACGTGAGTCGAAAGAAAGTCAAGAAGTATGGGATAGCAGGTGTGCTGATCAGGTTATTCAACTGTGAGATAGCGAGACAGATTTGGACAAGATCATCTCAGCTAATTTCCTCAGCTTTCTACATATGCGTACCTCTTTCTCTGCCCATAAGCTGAATGGCTCATATTTCTCGTATGAGAAGGACGGATCGAGCTTTCAACAATCTCTCGTCAGCAATCAAACTCCACTACAATATTATTAGGTGTGTCGAAAAGAAGCATGAAGTTGTTCTTCGAAAGAAGAACCTGACGTACCAGAAGAGCATCTAGCTTCTTCATTCCAGCAGCCCATGCTTGTAGCCTCGATTGCCATCCTGGATTCTTATCTTTATCCATCACATTGCGGATCTTGGATGCCGCATCGGATATGAGTTTGAGTAATTTGGGTGAACCACTTTTGGACGGCATATCGAGTGTCGACTGGACCCGAAATGAGACCCTTGTTCGCCTAAGGAAGGAAAAAAGTGAACCAACAGAAGATGAGGGCGGGATGAGAAGGTGAAATGTAGAGTAGAGGAGGAATTGATTGATCATTTGCAGCCAGGTAGTTGACTGGATTTCATCGTCTTTTGTTGTATTGTCATGTTGGTGGACGTGCAGGGTGGAGGCTTTTTGCTTATTTCATATTTTGTTTCATTGGGGCCCCCTTGACTATCCTATTCATTTATTACAATTACAATTGTTACAAATGTGATCTGAGTTTTACGTAATCGAAAGTTTGTATTCAAAATCAGATTACTATATCGGGTATGACCTCATTTTCTACTTCCGGACTTGAGCGATGAGATGGAAGCCGCGTAATTGCTACACAGTAACACTCACCCCATGTTAATTACCCAATCAGGATATAAAAACAACCGGGCTGACCGGGTGTCAGTGACAGTCATACTTCATACGGTAGTAGATACGAGATGATAGTCAGTCACATCATCAGTAGTGCTATCTCCCCTATCAATCAACCTCATCCATCTCCTTCTTCCTTTCTACTTTATCATTCCATCCGTCCATATACATATCTGACCATACCAAGTCTTTCTTACTTTCTCAAACCTACCTCATAGTTGTATCCTCCCCTTTCTTTAGTCTCATTTGGGATAGATCACTTCGCACAGGATGCGTTTCCAAGCCGCTTCAGTATTACTCTTACCTCTGGCTCTTGCCACCCCTATCAACCCTACATCCGATGATGCTCAAATTGCTCCCCTCGCGGAGAACGGTGATCACATCGAAGATGCTTATATCGTAGTCTTCAAGAAGGGTGTCGACACTAATCAAATCGCTCTTCATCTTACTGGTATTGAGGAGCAGCATGGTTTGGATGTGAGTGCAATTCTTCTCTTCGTCAACCAATCACACGACATATCCTTTGTTTTGATCGAGTACCTTTACGGTATCTGACTCGTCACTTTGGCATACTATTCAACAAGCTTCGTTCTTCTTACTCATCCATCATACGTTCACCTTTTTCCTCCTTCCTCTTCCTTCGCTCCATTACCTTTCAACCCTCTTATCTTGATTCGAAGATCCCTTATTTCTGTGTCGCGTATATCCGCCTTCACCACTCGTTCTCTCCACTATTACATCACTCAGAGATTGACAATAGCTCACTCATTCACGTCATATAGCCCCTCTACTCTTTCTCATCTGATGGAGAGGTAGAATCTGGAGGTATCAAGCATGTTTACCAACCTCCCACTTCTGATAGCGGATATTACGGTTATGGTAAGCTTATCGTTGATGAATAGAGACCTCATTCGTTTTCAAGCTGATTCTCATTCATTATTCAGCCGGAAAGTTTTCCACCAACACCTTGGCTACTATTCGATCTTCTCCCGAAGTCGCCTATGTAGAGCGAGATCAGATTGTTCGAACTCAAGAGATCCCACAAGGTGTTGACGATTGGCTTGAATCTGACTCTGACTCATATCCTGAAAGCGAACTCGCTTCCGACAGCGTCACCACCGAGAAAGGTGCTCCATGGGGTCTTGCTCGAATCTCTCACCGAAACGAACTTCGACTCTCCACTTTCACCGAATACCACTATGACTCTCACGGTGGTGACGGTGTTACCGCTTATATCGTTGACACCGGTATCAACATCGATCACGTCGAATTTGAAGGCAGGGCCAAATGGGGTAAAACCATCCCCAAGAACGATGTAGACAAAGATGGAAATGGTCACGGTACTCACTGTGCCGGTACTGTCGCCAGTAGAAAATATGGTGTAGCCAAGAATGCTAAGCTCGTTGCTGTCAAAGTCTTGGGATCTAACGGTTCCGGATCTATGTCTGATGTAGTTGCCGGTGTCTTGTAGGTTGTCCTTAGTCTTTTCGAGTGTGAAACGGACTTTCGATGCTGATTGTCCTTTGTTGTCTTACATAGATGGGCCGCTGAAGCCGCCTCCGCCGAAGCTGCTGATGCCGCTAAAGAAGTCGCTGCTACTGGAAAGACCAAGTACAAGGGTTCTGTCGCCAACATGTCCCTTGGTGGTGGTAAAGCCAAGTCTCTTGATGACGCTGTTAACGCCGCTGTCGAAGCTGGATTACACTTTGCCGTTGCTGCCGGAAAGTGAGTTCACCGATCCCATGGTTTCTTCGAACGTCAACTGACATGATTCGCACCCAGTGACAATAAAGACGCTTGTAACTATTCTCCTGCCGCCGCAGAGAAAGCAGTCACAGTTGGTGCTTCCACCCTCGGTGACGAGCGAGCTTACTTCTCCAACCATGGTAAATGTGTCGATATCTTCGCTCCCGGTCTCAACATTTTCTCAACCTGGATCGGTGGTAACTCAAGCACCAACACCATCTCCGGTACTTCCATGGCTTCTCCTCACATCTGTGGTCTCCTTGCCTACCTCGTCTCCATCCACGGTACTGAGACTTTCAACCTCCTTAACATTGATCTCGAAGACTCAGTCACACCAACTGGTCTCTACGGTAAAGCATACTCACTCTTACCTAAACTCGCTCAAGCTGTTCTTCCCGCTCCCGAAGTCGCTACAAACGATGATGTCACTTCTTCAAACAGCAAAGATACACTCACTCCTGCTAAACTCAAGAAAGCTTTAGTAGCTCTGGCCACAGTTGGTAAACTCCCTTCTAAGGATCTTCCAGCTGGTTCTCCAAACCTTCTCGCATTCAACAATGCTACCCACCCTGGAAAGTAAAGATACCACAGACGGTCATGAAACGTGTGGAGTGTCAGAAGGCGAAGAAGAAGAAGAATAGCTTAAAAAGAACAGAAAGGATCGGAAGGAAATATATACACAATGCATCTTCAGATAAACCTCGCTCATCTGCCTTTTCCGTTTTAGTTAGTATTTGTGAACGTCGAATGGATCAAACAATATCCCAGTAGTGTAAGCATCAGAGAGAATGAGAATGATCACTTTTGAGTTTGATTTGATAAGATTTATTGTACGATATGTAGAAGAAGAGCATGTATCACCTGTGGAAGAATTACGATGTGTGACTCAGCATCACAAACTCTTTTCAAGTGCAGAAGAGTTTATAAACAATTATTTCATCCCTTTTTATTGATTTATTAAAGTATTCTAATTTATTCTATTTACACGTTTTCATCCACTGAATTCCTTTGTTTTGCATAACACCAATCGATAAAGATGGTTTGGTCTTACACAGCTTTAGCAATCATTTCCCTCCATCTCTTTTGGATTTCAACGGCTTCTCTAAATATCTTATATTTAACATCCAAAAGTGATTTTTCTCTTTCACCAAATTGATCATTCCTTGGATCTATCCTTTTACCCGGATGAGTCATTGAAACCATCACGTCCCATAACTTATTTCCATTTTCCTTGGATGCATTCTCAGCTTCATCTTGGGTGGTCAATGTTTTACCTTGTCTTTGAGTCGTAATGTCATATGCATATTTACCTAGCATTGCCGCACCCAGAACTACCGCCGCAGAAGGTTGAGGTGGAATGATAATTGGCATCGAGAGCACGGTTGATAATAATCTCATTAATGGTCCGTTTTTAGCTTGAGATCCTGTTTTCTCACATGAAAGTGGCATTCAGTATTTCATCAAATTTAGGATGAGAAGGTATTGATTGTAGATATCGAAAATAACAGTAATAACTCACCACTCATGTAGATAGAATCAATCTTATGTCCTTTAGCATTCATCTCATCTACGATATGACGAGTTTGGAGTGCGATTGCCTGTTCACATCTCTATGAGCTACTGCAGTGATAACGGAAAGTGTCACGTTTCCATTTAGCTCACCTCAAGAGTGACATTGAATTTCGCAGCTAAGTCGTTCAAGCTATCATCGAGGGTGAGTCCGACTATTGAGCCTTTCATTCTAGGATCGGCAAGGGGTGATCGATTTCCTATAAGTTGGGTGAGCACAGTCCCATGAGAACCATTAGGCTTGAGAACTGTGGGCTATAGCTCACCGTGCTATGTGGGATGGGAGTGGGATTAGCTTTACTCTTCATCAAGAAACTGAAGATATTAGCTCACCAAGTCAGGATAGAAATGTAAATCCTTAGTTAAATGAGCTGAATCCAAAATGTCAACATCCTGCATTCATGCAATTGCGAGCTCGATTTGCTCACTCAAGGTAGGAACGCCTTTCTCTTTCATCATCTCATCTAATCTATCTCCGAGAAGTTCAAATGTACTCTTTCCAGATTTCTTGGACAGTTCGACAAGTTTGGGGTAGGCAGGATGAGTTTGCATCATGAAATCGATGAGCTACAAGTGGAAGCGGGTCAGTGTATCCCAGTGAATGAGGGAGACTAGAAAGTCAAGAGGCAGGAAGGAACAGAACCCACTTGACCGGTGGAAGATTGACCACCTTCATTCATCCATAAACCGGGGAAGACAGCATCTCGATATGGTCCCCACTGTAGAGAGCATCATCAGCTATGCCTTTCAGCTGGACCCGGAAGTCCTGAATCAGCTGTCGAGCTATACTCACAACACTTCACGTAGAACAGCCAGATGTCAGCTACGAGCATGCAATAAGACGTGGGTCGAGTAGCTTACCCTGGAACCAAGATACCTTCCTTACTTTGAGCGATATGACAAGTACTGGTACCTGCAATAGCTGCTAATCTAGAACTTGCATCATCCAGAGTTGGTTTATCTTGACCTTCACCCGCTGCAGCTGCTACAGTGCCAATCCAGCCTGCATACCTATGTTCATGTGTTTTCAGCTGTGATTGCTCTTATTTCCGCTGATGGGTAAACAACAGCATATAACAGCTGGAGATGGGATCATAAAGTCCAAACTTACGCATCAATTACACCACTTCCAACCGCTGTTCCTTCTACTAGACCCAAAGATTCCGCAGCTGCTTTACTGAGACCTTTACCGACCGGCTGACCAGCACTCAAGACCAAGCCGTTTTTACCGGGAATACCACCAAGTTGATCAAAATCATCCTTTACCATTTGATCAAGGCCTACAAATACCCAGAACGTCTCAGTCAGCTGTATACTAGAGATACTCGTTACACAATATTTGCAGGATGTCAATTATGGGTACCTACCGATTTTATTGAAAAATCTAGATGACCATCCATCTTTACTGATTTCTTCTTGTCCTCCATCACATTCATGTACCATCTTAGCTCCAGGAGGTACGAAAGAGAATTTACAAGTCAATGAACAAGCTGATCGAGCAGGGGAAGCAGTAGCGTTATATGTGAGCCAATCAGGCAAGCTAAGGGGAAAGAGGGGATTGTCAGCTATACGTCGACGTTCAGGCCAATCATAACCGGACAGCTTACTCGAAAAACATGCAATTCTTGAATTTATCTTCAGCCATATGTTTTGATAACCAAAGTGTTTTAGGAACTTCCATTTCAAGCTGTGTTATTGATCAGAAACAGATATTTAGCATTTGACCATTTGAGCATAATCCACGTTAATTGCGACGGTGCGAAATGACAGCACTCACACTCATAGTTTTACCTACGAAACCCAATACACCTTCACCGGTAGAATTGATTTTTTCAGCTTCTTCTTCAGCCCTATGATCTGCCCATAAAACGACATTCCATTCACCACCTTCTTTACCTAAATTACCATCTTTTTCATCTGTTTCACTTTCGCCTGTCCTAGAAACAGATACTGGAGTACCTTGTCTATTGACTACAGCTAAAGAACAAGTCGCATCAAATCCAATTCCTTTTACTTGTTTAGGATCAATGCCTGATTCAGATAAGATTTTTTTACAACATTTGGACAATGATGACCAGATATTAGAGGTGGACTGTTCAAATATTCTGTGATCGGTAGGTGATCGATGAGTCAACGTAGCCTCTGCAAATCAAATTTCAAAATTCAGTCAGCGTTTTAGTTGGTTCCGTATATTCTGGTTGAATGATTGCATACTCACCGGAATGCTCAGCAAGAAGTTTTCCATCCTTGTCAACGAGACAAGCTCGGCCGGATCCAGTACCGCTGTTTCCTCCTATCAGTTTCACTCTCACGACCCATCAGCAGTACAAGGTGGAGAACTCACACATCAAACCCAATATAGTATTCCATTTCGCTCATTTGGCTAGATTTATTTCAGACTGTATATGGTGGGTTGAAAGTGATGAAAGAAGAGATACTCGATGTGTTGGAGATTGCGCTTTTATTGTTTCTGAAAACTACTTCTTTATGAGGAGAACCTGTGGAAGTCTAGACTATTCCGTTGTTGATTTGACAAAGGGATAAACGATGTGTCTGAATACCAATGGTGGCGTAGCTGATGATAATTATCTTTGAAAAAAGGATTGGCTCCACCTGGGAGAAGGGGGGTACAGGAATACAGGAAATTGAGCCCCACATCGTATTTTTTTATCCCCCGGAATGAAGAGATCCGATTTAGGCGTGTCAAGAGCGAGACTATCTGATTTGACTGAGCGTGCGTGAAGAAGTGAGAATAAGGTTTAGCTGAAAGTGAGTTCCGAAACACGTTCCTTGACATATCGCATTCGCAATAGGGGAGGAAAGGTCTCTTCTTTGTCCAATTCAGATACGCATCTCAAAGGGAATATCGCATTCCCCGCAATACATGCCGTGGATGAATTGATCATCTTACGATACTCAGATGAGGTTCTTTTTATGTATTTCTTTGACGAAGTTGGAAAATTCACCTTGTTTCATCATCCATCTTGGCAGGATAACAAAATGAAAAAGAGCGCAGTTATTTACAATTCAATTATTCAAGATAAAAAAACGCGGTGAACTGTGCGGAAATAAAGGGGAACCACCTGCGCGTTCAATGGATTTTTTGTGTTTTTGGTTTTTCTGTCTCACTTTATCTATCCTTATATGATCTTGCATACCACGTCATTTGATAGATGGTCATCATCATCATGATCGTCGTCAGCAATTTTGTGATCAGTCAGGCATCGTTGGAATATATATATATATATATATATATGAAGAGATCTGAATGCATGATCTTGCCACTGAACCTATCGTTCACCATTGACACGCAACGAACACAGAAGTCATAGATCTCACATAAATCTTCAAACGTGACTTTGATCCCTGAATTTCCTTGATTTCACGAGAAAGTAAAAAGAAAAATCACTCCGAAGCACGGTGAAATCGTGAAAGTGCAATCCACCTACACCGACAACCCCTTTTTATATTTTGGCTCGACTCTCGTAGTATCCTATCCAAATTGTAGGGAAAACAGGGGGACGATCAAACGTATCTTGGCATCAATTACCTTATACGTTTTGACTGTTCCCGCAGCTATAAACTACGCTTTCTCACCACATCTTCAGCCATCCATCGTTTCGATTTTTAGTTGCTTTGTTAGTCTGTTTTGTATCTTTAATGGGTTCTGTTTGAAACGTCTTTCATAACTTAACGATTCCTTTATTGTTCGTTCCTTTTGGCTGGACCAATATACGACCGACCTTTCAAATTTAATCAACAAAATAAGACAATCTCGTTGATCGAGATAAAACCATAGCACTGCTGGACAGTAGATTCACACAAAAGGCTAGAGAAACGTTGAATATCTCAAGTTTGTGAGCCAGGTCTCTGTAAGTCCACACACCATCTCAGTTTTGATCTTGATTTCACACTTCTACCCTCTCTCTCTGTCTCTCTGATCGATCGATTGTGTGTATGTGTTCGATGTACGTGTGTGTAAGATACCGCCGTTTCGGTTATATTCCCCCCTTCCTTCCTACTAGTCACCAAGTGAAATAGATATATACATAAATCAACTTTCACGCGCAGTCCGATTATTTGGGATATCCAGTTTCCAGCTGAAACGCCTTTCTTTTGGTACTTCATTCCCTTTCACTTCCGTTCTACCTCCTTTTATCCTTTACTTCTTGACTTTTCATTGGAATATCATCCACTTCACTCCTTGATCTACCTATCGCGCTGTCGAACATAATTATAGCTGACCATCGTCATTCTTTTGCACCTTTCATGAAAGTCCAGTCTCATTCATACTCTCCTCCTCGCAATAACAATCTTATAAAACGACGAGCTGGCTCTCTCTCTCTCTCCTCAATTTCACCAGCTTTCAGACATTTCAAATCATTGCATATTCCTATACCAGATTCATAACATATCAATATCGTATCATAACGCAAAATGTTATTTTCGATCTTATTACTCTCCACATTCCCATTATCATTGACATTGGCCAACCCCCTTGCTCAACCTATTCCTATCCCAGCTGCTGAACCAGTAGCTCTTTCGTCCACTTCCAAAAGAGGAATAACAGCTTCACTTTCTCATGGTCCAGGAACAGCACGTCGGTCTAAAGGATATCATCAAGCTAAAAGAAATGTCATTCCATCACGGCTTCGACATCGTCAAAAGCGTCATTCTGGCTCTGGAACAGGACGATTGGAGATTAGAGACGATGAAGATGGTTTACCTTCAAGTTGGTTGTTATGGGCTGGCGCAAGAGTAGATTCAAAGTATAATTCTGGAGGTGGTGGTTTCGCTGCTGCTTACGCTACAGAACTCACAAAAAGGGCTGATAACGGTGATGTCCAGTAAGTCAGCTGCTCGCTAGCCTATTTCGGTACCCAACAGCTGACAGTAAGTTTTGTAGATTGACGAATCATAATCTTGATACCTCTTATTCCGCTTCTTTAAGCGTTGGTACACCTTCACAAGCTTTGGATATAGTATTAGATACTGGATCTTCGGATTTATGGGTAGCCGATGGAGATTGTACCACTGGTGCTTGTTCAAGTATGACAACATTTGATATCGGTTCAAGCACTTCGAACGTCAAGTAAGTATCGACTCATTCACGAAGTGGCACGAAAACTAACAATGGAATTTCCTTTAGCCTGTCTTCATCTTTTTCTATTGAATATGGTTCCGGTACAGCTGAGGGGTCTTTGGTACAAGATTTAGTCACTCTCGGAGGTTACTCAGTAGCTTCTCAAACTTTCGCTTCCTGTAGTGAAGTCAGTTCTGGACTCTTGAGTAGTGGTGTTAGCGGTATTATGGGTCTGAGTTGGACAGCTTTGGCTTACTCCAAGGGTGAGTGTCATGTTCATTCCACTAAAATCGTCTGCGACCTCCTCTCGTCCTAGCTCTTTGCATTTTTCCAGAAAGAGAACTGATTGACGATTACTGCTCAGCTACCCCATGGTGGATCACACTTGCCAAATCCTCCAGTTGGTCTGACCCTCTCTTCGCTTTTCACTTGGCCAGATATAGAAATGTCGCCGGTGCTAGCTCCGTTGAGTCGGAAGGTGGTGTAGCTACTTTTGGGTTTCTAGGTGTGTTGATTCGTCCGTATACTATTTGTAATCAAGCTGATGTTCTTCGAAATAGATACTTCCCTTTATTCCGGAGATGTCACTTACGTGTCAGTTTCCAGTAATCCCCAATATTGGCAGATCCCAATGGGTAGTGAGTACACTCGTCAAACATCTCATCACCGCACGGCTTGCTGACCCGTTGTTACTAGGCATGACGATGCAGGGCAAGACTGTTTCCCTCGGGTCTTCCAATATGGCCGCTATTGATACTGGTACTACATTGATTGGTGGTCCAGAATCAATAATCACCGCTATTTACGCCAATATTCCAGGATCTGAACGAATGACAGGATCCTACGCACCTTATTTCGCTTATCCATGTTCTACCAACGTCGATTTCGAAATTACCTTTGGAGGATTTACAATCAAGATCACAGACCAAGATTTCAATCTTGGAAGATATACATCTGATACTACTATGTGCACTGGCGCTGCATATGTTCAATCATTAGCATCTTCATCACCTGTTCAATGGATCGTAGGAGATGCGGCGCTCAAAAACACCTACACTGTATTTAGGTATTCTCCTGCAGCTGTTGGATTCGCCAATCTAGCTGGAGCTGTCACATCTTCTGAAGCTGCAGCTTCGACTACTATACCAGACGCTTCTGCAATTGCAGCTTCGACCCTCCCAGTATCAGCTTCATCAGGATCATCTGGACCTTCTTCTTCTTCCTCTTCTTCAATATCAAGCTCGGCTTCAGTTTCTACTACAACCAGTGCGTCTCCATCTCAAACTGCTTCAGAAGATTCCGCACATGTCGTCACTGCCACCGATGCACCTTCTTCAGGCGCCAGTGCAACTTCGACGAGTAATACATCAAGTGCTGCTACCGGATCATCTTCCAGTGGATCAGCTGTGATCACTGGACCTTCCGTATCAGTACTGCTGTTGGGATTAGTAGGGACGATTATTTCTTTCTTTTAGGTTAGAGCACCGTATGTAAATAGCAAATACAATATGACTTAGACTTTTCTCTGATCTCGAAGGGGATTTTTACAGTACCGTATACGATAGTTCCTCATGAACGTCATGGTTTGTAGTCACTACAGAAAGTCGTAGATGATGATCCTAATTCTTTGATGAGACGTGTCTTACGGAGATAGATCGAATAGAGTACATATATATATTTATATCATAGTTGTCTTGATATACAGTAAGTAGCATATGCATTGATTCGCTGGCGCTGCGGGGTTCGTTTTCATCCTTTTACGTATCAGTTGGTACATGCGGAATGTGATTTCATCAGCAATTAAGGGATCAAATAGCTTTCGCCAAGACTAAAAGCGGAACAAGAAAGAAACTTCAATACATTAAATAAGCTTGTTCTGTGCGCCTTCTGATCTGAGTGCGTTGTTGGGTCAGAGAAAGACAGGATAAGGGAAAGAAGAGATCCTTGCGTCGTCATCAACCAGGTGGCTTGTTGGAAGACGATCCTTCTGATGCATATAAGCGTCATTCATCTGAGATAAGTTATACAGTTTGTTGTTTGTTGTTTGTTATGTTTGGATTGTTTCATCAGATGGGGGATAAGTGGGAGCATTTAGACTTTTTTTTGGTTTATTTGTAAGATGAGCTTAATTGGTTAAAAATGCGGGGTTAAACTATTGGTGGTACCTTTTATTTTTATTTTAGTTTGTTTCATAATCATCCCTTCATATCCGCGCGAGTGATTTTTCAGGGTTTTCAACCACATCCCACACCAAGAACAATGCGCTAAAAACATGAAAAAAGGCTGATAGAAAGAATGAATGTCTTGGGGGGTTGTTAGTTGACATCGGATGGAACAATAGGAATAGAAGGAATGTTCTGTGTTATGATGCACCCTGGCCGTCCTTATGAGCATCCCGTGAGAGAGGAGTGCGGAGTAATGTGTTGGTTGGGGTGTAAAGGGGATGAAGCGGTCTTAGCATATGTTTTAGAGTGGGAGAAAAGGAGCATCGTGCGTCATCTTAGTTATATATCGTTGTTGTTGTTGTTACTTGTTAGTACTAGGAGAGTGATACTTGAAATGAACATAGACATCTCTCACCACAATAAAGTATACCGTCGCCTTTTTGAGTTGAAGGGGGTATTCTATACAAGCCAAGTTCGAATAATCACACTCTTTTAGGTAGATATAAACAAAAATAAAAAACAATTTGAATAGAAGTGATAAATAGCTCATAGCCAATTCGGTTCAGTCCATATCAGAATAATCAAGAATGACATAAACGTATAACACATAATCATAATCATATCACTGCTGCTATCTCAACGAGACGGGGCGTTCTCGACAATACCAACAACCATAAAATAACAACGTAACAATCACACCAAACGTGGATACAGTGGTTAAGGAAAAGAAAAGGGCTGAAGCAGCTTGTCGCTTTGGGTTTTCAGTCGGAATATCAATTTTATCAATACTCTGGAGACATATGCAGGTTCATCAAGGTATAGTGAGATTTGGAAGATACGGTCGTATGAGATCATAGTAAAGGAAAAGTAGAACCTACTGTACTGTATGTATTCACGCTCAATTCTTCCTTCATCCCCCCTTGTATCCCTTTTCGACCTACATACTCTCCTTCGTTCTTCATTCCATCCACCTACGTCTTTAAGTGATAGTGATAGCTGACTGACTCTAATCTCCATCCCCCCTCTTTGCTTCGTCTTAAACAGTGCTGAGCATTGTACAATCTTAAATCCCTCATCTCCCTTCAATTGCCTGAATTTGGATTTTTTGTACATATCGATCTCTCCATCTGGCAGTACGATTACCATCCGAATTGACGTTATCAACCCAGTAAAGAAGGAGAAAGGATCAAGTATCAGGAATAAACTTAATTGTATATATCGTAAAATAATCGAATTATCGGTGAATTCTTCTTCTTAACGTATTCACATCTTCTTCTCATCTTCCGAACAGGGTCCTTATCCTTCAGATCTGCACTATTCCCCATATCTCATTTACCTGAGGGGGAGTTAGAGAACCAAAGATTATTATCTTCAGATTAATCACAGTGTACAGTGAATAACGAAAGAAAGGTTGTATAAGGAACCGGACTTGAGATCAAAACCGGGTGATACGAGATACCTTTGGATCTACACTATTATATCAATATCAAAATCACAATCAACAAACCCAAACCCAAACGACATATCAATAAACCTATCACACAATTAGATTTTTGTGATTTCATTTCTGGACAAAATGGAAACTGAATCAATATCAATATCAATACCAATATCATCTTCATCGTCACCATTAAAGCGAACTCATTCACCACCTTGTTCACCAGTGAAAAAATCATTTTTATCTCGATTACGTCGTACTTCAACTTCACCTTATCAACAACCCAACTCAGGGTCATCTTCTTCTTCTTCCTCTTCTTTATCTTCGACTGAAGGGAACACTTCAGCATCAGCTTCGAGTGTACAACACCCTATACCGATGAGATCTGTAATTTCGAGCGTCAACGAAAGAGGTCAAGTTAAAAAACAACAAGTCGGCGTGCCGTTCATGATTGGGATGGGAATTAGTATGGGCCCATCAACAAGTGTAAAACATGGTTTTGGAATGGAAGATGAATTAGAATGGGAAAGAGTCAAAACTTTACCCAGAGTAAGATTAGTCCCACCGGAAGAAGGTGAGTCCCGATTGATCATGGTGCTACTTTTAACTCACCGTTGAAACATGATTCTCACTGACTTATCGTTGGTATTCCATTGGATTTTTATTTTTATAGAACAAAGTGAACCTATAATGCTTTATCCACCACCACACATGACAAGACCACCAACGCCTCCTCCAGTATTACCACATCCATTCTTATCTCCACCTTCTTCTCCACCGACTTCCCCACCCAGACGATACAGTACAGGACCGAGTTCACCACCTACTTCACCTACCAAAAGACCTTTGAGTATATATTCCAATTCACCTCAGTGGGCAGGGATGGCAGACGGATTCGTCTTGCCCCCACCTAAATTCTCGAGAACATCAACGGGCTGGACTAAGAATGTAGGAAATTCAGTTGTGATGCCTAAAAAGAGAGAACAAGTGAATGAAGATAGAAGAAGAAGATTAAGTGGTATGGATATCATTGGTAGTCCACCTACTTCTCCTCCTTCACTAATGATGAGAAGTCTTGAAAGTCAAGAGGAAATCGCTGCCAATAAAAGGATGAGAGTTGAAGAAACGCCAAAGATAGATGAACCACTTTTCGAGCAAGTAGCTCAAGAAGCTATACTGGAAGGTACTTTGGAGCTCACAGCTTCTCCTACGGATATGGATATAGATGAACTGCCAAAACCTTTACCGGTTCCTTCAAACAATGACTCGGCAGAGATCATAACAGACACAACTTCTGATCTCGTGCCTACCATCCAGTCAGATTCCGCCGCTACATCTGTTGTACCAGTGAAATCAAATAATGTAGCTTCAAGCTCGAAAGCAAGTCGTAGGTCAAGAGCCCTATCCCTCTCGGCAGCATTCTCATCCTCGACATCACTGAAGAGCGAAGTACCCCCATTACCCGCTTTACCGTCTCGTCCACCTATCCGAAAACAGAAATCACTCAAGATGTTTTTCTTCAGTTCTTCCACACCAGCCGAAGCAGTAATTACGACCCCACCGATACCCACACTCCCATCGATTGCACCGCCAGAAAGGCAATCGCTAGACGAGAATGTATCACACAAAGACGGCAAAGATAAACCATCAAAGGGAAGAAACATCCTTCAGAGGGCAAGATCAAAACCTTCATTGAAGATCGATATCAAAGTTCCCAAACATAATGAATCGGCAATTTCACCGTCCACACCAGCACTCGCAACTGGTGGGAGTGATATCTCAACTGCTTCTACATCCACAACTTCGAATGTGGCTACTCCTGCCCCTACCCCTAATCAACCTAGAGGCTTGAGTAAAAGATTCTCCTTATCAAACATGTCTCAAGCATTCAAGAAGAAGTCCAACTCCACTCCTGTTCCTGCCACGATGGATAAGTCATCTTCAGGATCACCCGTACCAATGGTACCTGATTTACCTGATATCTACAAGAAACAAAAAAGTAAAGTCATGGAATCTGCTTTACCTATAAGTCCAAGGAAATCCAAAACCGTAGACTTGGAGAAACAAATTCGACCCGAGATCATCCCTTCAACCGGATTACCAAAAAGAAGCGATTCATCAGAAGGCATTCAATCACTCGCTTCACTTGCCGACACAGAGAACCCCACTCGACCAGAAAAAGAGATATCACCTCTGTTCACAGAAGAACCTCAACCTTTACTTCCAGCATTTGAAGTTCCACCAAGACCAAGATCAAGTTCTCCTATATCGATCTCCCTTTCATCTATCTCTACCGTCGATATAGATGATCTGGACGATTCACGAAGAGATGACGACGAAGTTGAAGAAGATGAACAGGAATTAATTCATGCTAAATTGATGCACGTTTCACCTAGAACAAGAAGAGATCCATCTTTGTCCTTGCAAGAATTCTTATCTTCTGCTCCTGGGAAAACATCCAATGTGGTTGTCGTTCCGAGTAAAGGCTTAAGAAGATCAGTGGAAGCTGTCATTCTAGGTCCATTAGCGATGGGTTTCCAAAGTCCCCCTAATGGATATCCGTCAGGATCAGGGACTAAAAGGGAAAGTATGGTTTTGGACAAAGTCATAGAAAGAAGAGGTAGTGAGACTGAATCAGAGTATGAAATAGCTACTCCCTTAGATGAAAGTGCAGACCTTTTTCCCGAAGAGAATGATGATGCGGATCAAGGAGAATCTACTCCAAAACCAACATCTTCAAGGACTGCCGGCGAGTCTTCGGAACACGATAAAATTGAAATAGATTCATTAGACAGTGATACTGTGCTAGTTGAAGCTCCACTGATCACCGAAATGGATTTGGAGATAAAAGAAGAAGAGAACATACACGTGAAAACAACACCAACCAAACCAATTCAGCAAAATAAAAATAGATTCGCATCACCGGAAGCTTTGTTGAAGAGATTACATTCTTCTTCCAGAAGGAATCAACAGACTCCATACCACGCCAAAAAGATTTCTTCAGATAGGACCCATATCAAGAATGAGATTCCAGCTCCACCCATAAATCAGCAAGGTTCAGGCGTGATCATGACAGCTGAATTTTCAAGCTTGACAAGGGAAATGCAATTGAGAAGTCTCAAATTCGAAAGTCTAGGTTTGGATTTTGACGATTGGGATGAACGATTATTATTGTCTTCGGCGGAAATCGCGACGAGTGCTCAAGGATTGATCAGAGAAAGAACGGAAGAGAATGTAGAGAAGAAAGAAAGGCGAGATACCATTTGGGACTGATATACCTATCGGACACATATACCCGTTGTAATCATAACAATCATATAATACATATTGCTTCTAACGATAGACTTGACACGGAGAAATGAAATAAAGGACTTTGACGAATTGATTGAACATGGACAATGCATACTGTATCGAATGTCACCATTGAGAGTACAAAGTTTCTCGTTGAGATCAAGATCCAAATGTTTTGGAGATCCGGAAGACGGAGTGAGGCGAGATGAACTCTTCTCCTTTTATCCAAGCGTTTTACTTCATCCACATAGACATACCAAGGGCATAGACAACCCAAGGGCTTAAACGAATATCCCTCCAAAGCACAGAAGAAGCTGTACAGTGCAGGATCTTGGAAGTCAAGCAACAAAGGAAGAGGGACGAATGATCACTCGACAAGTTTGACATGATCTCAAGGATGGTTTCATCTAGCAAGTCTGTTATAGTGAGGACCTGACATTTTTCTCTTTTCATTGGGACTCCAGCTCTGTTGGTCATGAAACTGCTGGAGGGCGTATTGGGGCTTTCTGATCTGGGGCGATTGGGAGAAGAGGAAAGCAAAGACATTTGTCTTGAGGTAGATTACTGTATTTCAAATCGTGTCAGTGGGGTGTTACTAAGTTTGAGTCGTACAATAAACATCACTCACTGAGTGTGTCATGTTGCTAAGAAGTTGCAGGACTGAGGAAGGGATTGATCAAATAAAATTTCTTCCATTATATATATTTGAGATTCTCCAGAATCTCGCTTAGGTATCATATTCGTGGTCTACCGTCAACTTTCTTATTTATGTCTTATGTATGTCTTATTATAAGGCCTGGTTATATCCGATCACCCGCCATGGAGAGTCGAGTAAAGCTGTCGGTTATCAAGAGAGCCTAGTCAATCTCATTAACATGTATATATATACCATAAGTATCAACGTCACACTTGGAAAGGTCGATTCGTGTTCACCAGCAGCTACTCGTACAGCAACGCAAAAATCACAGAGCAAGATGTCCGATTTGTCTGGCAAGCCCAATACTCCCACGCACCTTCCAAAATGTACCATTTTGAGTGGAGATGTTGATCACTTTGCACTTCACGAGGGAGTTTACTACATTGTGACTGTGGGCACTGAAGGATGGAAAAGGGTCGAAGAGATGATCAAGAAAGATATCAAAGATCCAAATATCAAGATGGCTATCGTTGCCAATTCCGATGATTCTTATTCACGAGAGTCTACCGCTGTCGACTACATTGAACCCGAAGCGGAATCTGGGGCACAAATCCAAGATCGACCTCAACCAAAAGGGGTATGATCGATTTATACCACCGTTTCAATTGAAGTAAGGTAAGTCTAGTCTAGAAAATACCGTCGTTCTCACGTCTGATATGTCGTTTGTGCGAAATAGATTCACCTCTTAGTTACAACTCGTTTCAACCATTTGGAGCGATCCCGATACTTCCTTTCTCTTTCAGCTTCTCTCGTTATTTCGGGCATGCACCGATTCATCAACTCACCCTCCGTTATCATACGTCACTCCGGGCTCCGATGACTCCCACTTTACGTAAATACCTCGGTCAAAGTCCAACATTCCACGTCTCTTGTTTTATTTATTCTTTCCCCCCACCTTTTTTTCAAAACTGAGTACCCTCCGCGCCGATGGTACAAACTTCGCTTTCGTCAACCTTTCGGCCAGAAAATCAAAAAAGTTCCTACCATCGATTACAAAGCGTTCTTGCCGATAAAAGTGGCAAATGATTCCCCCTTATAATTAGCAGTGTGTCTCAAGTTCACAACTCCGTACAGGTCCGAAAAATGTTATATCTGATTCTGCTTTCATGCATGCATGCATCCCACTCCCCATGTGAATCTCAGAGACGGAGAGGTTCTATTCACGTAAAGGATTCTGGGCCGGAGTCGATAATCTGATATGTGTATCTACGTATATATCTCGTATGATGCATGCAAGTGGAAGTTCTGAAAGACAGAAAAGATTGCTAGTGGATTCTATATGAAATATAATAATAATGTGCGATGACTTCACACCTAAACACGGGCATGGGGTGGTTACACGGCCTTCGGGCATGGAAATCGGTTTGTTTAGGTAATTCAGATTTTTGTATGGGAGTTTGCGAGATCTTATAATGATCCGATTGAAATCTCGACTTTACCTTCATGCACCTTTTTACAGTCTCATGGCTTTACACCTTTTCCTGTTTTCTCATCATACATACATAACATCATCGTACCATCGATAAATATCCATCCATCAATCCAAGCAAGAAAGTCTTTTTCACTAAAGATATCGCCAAGTCATCAACGCTACCAGAACATCGTGGAAGAGATAGTGGCAATAACAACTCCATTCACTCCAGCAACGCGGAATCACGCAATTGAGAGTTCAAGGAGATTCTTGAGAACAAGTGCATCTATCAATCAACGGGCGAAAAGGTCAGTCCTATCGATTTCATAACTCCTGAAGAAACTTGTCCACGCAATTCAAAGTCACTCTCTCCTTTCCTTGTGAGATATATACCCTGTGTCACACAGACCCATTTATCCCGTTTGTGTTCAAACACCCTCATACAAAACACGACCCTTCCTCATCTTCTCTCATCCTATCAATTGAAAGGATCGCTGTATCTCGTGGCTGTGTTTATCGGATCGTATCATCATTTCACTCGTATTTGCATATTCTTCCTTTCATCCTTTCGTCGTCTTACGATTGTAGTGCTTTACCCATTTCATTTGAATCGATACTCATACATTTCATTCGTAGTTGGAACAACTTTATATCCACTTGTCTTCCTCATCATCTACAATCACCATAATCAGACAACATGTCTTCGATTCTTTTCTCACCCACTCTCACCGCTTCTACCAACAACGACGATATCGACATGACCAATAATCTCCTTCAAAACAAAGGAATGGACAACTTTGAGTCTCTTTTCAACTTCGAAGAATTCGAATCTTCCGGTGAAACCAGCGTAAGTTTTTCTTCAAACCCGCTCATCCATTCAATCGATTGGTGTTTGATCGATGAGCTGATCAGTGCTACTACTCCCACGCAGTCTCATTCTCATTCACCCATTACTGCCTCGCCCAATTATACACCTTCGCCACTTTCTTTCCCTTCTGGCGAAGAACCAATCGCATTCAACCCTACCGAATTTGACTTGTTCGGAGGTGATGCTAGTATGGAGTTCCCACTCGACTTCTCATTTGGTACCGAGCCTAAATCAGCTTCAGTTCAACAAGAAGTCGTACAAGTCAAGCAAGAACCGGTCGAATTTATTTTCCCCTCAACATCCAATTCGCAATCACCAATAACCCAATCTAGGCCAATGCCAGTCCCCCAACCTCTCCTTCAACAAGAGAGCACAAACACTGTCGATACCTTCGCTGGTCTACCAGCCGATCAACAAAATGCTCTTCAGCAGCTCATGTTCAACCTCCTCAACTACCAGCAGACATATGGTATCGATCTTCCTGTTCCTACCCCTGAGATTGCTCCCGCTCCTGTTGCTCCCGAAACTGTTCAACCATCAATGATCTTCTCCAACAATCCACCAGTTACATTGCCGACTCAGGCGCCTGCCGCTCCTTCCCAGCCCTCTCCAGTAAAACAGTCAAATACTTCCACGCCCGCTGACTCCGACGAACCTCTTCGGTCCATCGAGGATCACGAAATGGATTCTGCTGGCACCAGTCGATCTGCTCGACAAGATTCAGTCTCCAGCTCCGTTGTTGGTGACATTGATTCTAAGATCGATCGACTCGTCCCACTCAACACCATCTTTTCTGCCGGTAAAGGAAAAGGCGGTAAGAAAGGTGGTGGAATGTCATCAGTCGTCCGAAATGATGATGAGGATATCGACGATGATGAATCGTGGAGACCTTCCCCTGAGGAATACAAGAAACTTTCCTCCAAAGAAAAGAGGCAATTACGAAACAAGCTTAGTGCTCGGGCGTTCAGAACAAGAAGAAAGGACTATATTGGAACACTCGAATGTCACATCCAGGACCGAGATAGTGTCATCGATGAAATGAGATCAGAGTTGGTGAATTTCCGATCGGAAAACCAGGATTTGAAGTGGGTGATCCAATTCCTATGGAATATGAACTCGTGACTGACTCCCATATCTCCAGACGCGAATTAGCTGCCTTGAAAGCTAGCACAATGAGTATCCTGCATCCGGAAACTGCCAACAAAACAAGCGTTTCTCCTGCTATGATGAATGCTTTGGCGATGTCACCGGCTCTCGCTTCCCCCCCAATCAACGCTACTGCCGGTCCGGGTCCCAACACTATACGCCGAACCAATTCGTCATTCAACGCATACAATCCTCGAAAGGATCTGCCTTCTTCTCTCAAGGGTTCTTGGGGAGGAAACGACAACATGTTCGGAGGCGGATCGACCATCTGTCACACAATGTTCACTCCCGATCTTGTCCTACCTTCTTCCTCTCCATCCGCTTCTACGCCTGCACCTCTGCGCTCCTTCGCCGACCTACCTCGTGTCAACATGAACCCTCATCTCAACGAAGAGACCCCAACTCCTCGAGGACCCGCACTTGCCGGTCTTGGCAATGGATCTGACACGTCCCGAACATTTGCATCCTGGTCGGAGGAAACACCATTCTCACTACGCTCAATGGATTCTTATCGAATGCAAATGTGGTCCCGACTCGCTAGAGAAGCAGCAGCGGACAAAGCCAACCTCACAGGCGACATGCGACCCAAATTCTTCGTCGAAGTCAAAGACAAAGAAGAACAAATCTCTCCTGCAGCAGCTGCAATTGCTGCAGCCGCTTCTACTCATATCTCAACGAAACTGGCAAGTTCATTCTTCTCCGCTTTCCAAGGTAATGGATCGAAACTCGATTCAGATAAACTGGCAGCTGTCGTCACTGGCCAAGCGAAACTCAAAGTGGTCCCTGCCGACTTTGAACTATCCTCTATATCTACAGCAACCCCAGCTCAATCTACAGAGAGCAATGAAGATTGTCTATCAATGTTATTGGGTGGACTGAAGCTTCAAGTCGGACCTGGATCATGTACATCAAGAGCATCTTCGGCTTTGGGAGCAAGAGAGAACCCATTAGGAACACTTTGTGGTTTCCTTAGACACGCATCAATGCCAACTAGAGCTTAAACATCTATTCTCTATCATCAACCCTCATCATTTATCATCACTCAAAACATAGATTCTTATCAAACTTCACATCTTTCACTCTGTTGTTCCACGAAATTATCTCCATCACGATCTCTTCAGTTGAACCACTCTTTTCGTACATATATATATAGTTTCTTTAGTGTCACACTTTCGTTTTTTTTTGTTCTTTCCTTTCTACTAGGTATCCCGCTTTTTTGGCGAGTATGTTTGATTGTATAAATATAGATCGGATGGAGGGGAAAGGTAGATAACGTCAGAAGTTAATATGATTCAGGCTTGACTTTGCGGTTGAATATGTAATGAATATGTATACGATGTGCAAACTACAATGGACGTCTTGTGCCTGCTCGAACACTCCAGTATCGGTGATGCTGAATGCTGACGAACTCAAGGTGATTATTTTAACGGATTTTCGTTGCAATAGTAAAGGATGAGGAAGGTCTAGAGATGGGTAACACAACTTTCCATTCTATTTGTGTAATATGAATCGCAAGACTGGCATGACGAAGAAGCGAACAGATTTTTGCAGTGTGTCCTGAGAGGGAATTTGTGACTCAAGGCAAGACTTATCTACGATGCATCCTGAATGTGCAGATTTAGAGGTCTTTATTTGTTTTACAAAGAAAGAAATCTAGTCGTATTAGACCGATGATACGAAAAATCATGGTATGTAAGAGAAAATCTAACTAATTTAAATGAATCATCCCTTCCCACCTCACCGGCCACTTCACTCTGTCAGATAATTGAATCTTTTTTCTTTCTAGTTTCGTATTCTATCTTATTATTGAGTTTAAAGCTTTCATACATAATGGTCTATCAAAGAGTCACGCATCTCTCCAATCACAGCAGCAGAAGTCTGACCTTGGAGACCTAAATTCATTGATTGACGGAGCATCAGCAAGGGTAGTGATGGTCGGTAGGAAGTTTAACTCAGACTCACGGAAAGTCGCTTCGATGACACTGATTTCAGTAGCGGTAGTGTCCAATCCGGTGAATGCACACCAATCGTTGACTACTAAACCTGCACCGATAACTTCTGATCCTCGATTGACTGTTCCTGCGACTAGAGGTACTTGAAGCAATGATGAT
Source organism: Kwoniella shivajii (assembly GCF_035658355.1). Lineage (NCBI taxonomy): Eukaryota > Fungi > Basidiomycota > Tremellomycetes > Tremellales > Cryptococcaceae > Kwoniella > Kwoniella shivajii. Next base: position 964,299 of record NC_085909.1, read on the forward strand.
AATTCATCTAATTCTGATCTAGATGTTTTAGGGTGAACGAGACCTCCCTAACATTAACGAAAAAAAAAAAGGGAACGTCAGTCAGCGAATTTCGCGTCCCCAACAATCAGATGAGAAACATAACGAGCAAGATTGAGTGACAACTCACTTGATTCGATAAAGCACAATAACTTCCAACCAAAACATTATTGGCAACGGTTTGTCTGAAGACCTCAACTTTTAAAGTATCCGCGATGATTTCTTCGGTTTCTCTATCTATATCAGGATGAACCAAAGCTACGTAATCGTTACAGGCTATAACGTTTCCTAGAGCAGATAACCTTTCTTCGATCCTTTGAATAGCTACAGAGGGAGGTAAAGCGTTTCTGAGATGTTGTAATTCTTGATCTGTCGTTGTGGAAGGTACTAATAATCCATGTCTGTTACCAGCTGTCAATCTACCGACGATTCTGGTGCCTCCGATGGTAGTATGAACGATTGGGATGACATCTGCTAATTCTGATTCAAAGACGGAATAGAAATTCGTTGATGATGCCAAGGCTGTAAGACAGTAGCTAAGAAACGAATGAGGTCGTGGTACATTAGTGATGAAAGGAGACAAGAGCGAGAGAGGATAGTGATACTCACGCATTGGTAAGTTTGGAGAATACTCCAATATCTGTGGAATTCTCAAATTGGGTTCCTGATCGAGCGAACGGTATTTTCAGTATTGTATACGATAAAACAGAAAGTAAGAAAAGAGGTTACTCACTGACAGCCATGATAAACCAATAAGCTTTTGCTTTTCTAACTTTCTTGTTAGTCTGTTTCTGTGACTAGGATGTGAGATCAGACGTGATGTTCTGATCTGGATTGAGAAGAACTGTTTCTGTTGACGATCGAATAAGACTCAGCCAATAGTAATGATGATGATGCTGATGATGATACTATATATTCAATGTAGATGAGATGTTCTCGATGACTTTATTTTACAATTGACAATAATTTCCATTAAAACTTTGCCATCACTCGGATCCGAGAAAATGATAATGAAGGTTATAAAGTGGGCAACTTGAATAAACAGGGCTGATTTGATTGACCTGGTGTCGGATAAACCTCGGTGGAATGAACCTATCCTTTCTATGTTGATTAGATTTCCAGAGTATTGCTGTTTTCGAATGAGATTCGACAATCTTCAGTTGCATCACATCCCCAAGCTTACGGCTCCGATATCACCTTAAAGTGGTCCTTGCAACTCGAGGAGCAGAATCACGGAACGAAAGCTATAACACGACTGACTATGAAGCTTCAACAATACGTCAACTCGTTCTCTGACCCTTTAAGATTCGAAGATCCTACATCACTCGTCAGGTTGTTGACATGTCATAACAAGACATCAAGAGGTCTAGCAGATACTGTCGGCGTCATAGACGTAAGCCGCACCTCTCTCAATCCATGCGAACTCCTGTGTGACCCATAGCCAATTATCTGTCTTGGCGCTAGCTTCGAGAGACATCCAGCTGATACAGGGTGCGAATTGCTATCATAGGAAAGACGTCTGAATAATCCCGGACATTCTCTACCTGAACCATGGGACGGAATAGCTATCAGACATTGTGCATGTGTATATGCCCTTTACATTAAAAGGGATTATACAGAAGCGTAAGTCGAAAATCCATTTTACCTTCTCATTTTCTTCCGTGGATTTATTTATTCCTGGCTGACCAGATATTGGGAACACCATGACCATAGGTATACACATCAAAGCGCGCTATTGAGCTTATTCTACAGATGGTTTCAAGATCAATCAGCATGGGTATTACCTGTCTTGTATATCCTTTTACAGGATCTAAGAGATTTAGCTGAACAAGTAAGCTACTTCGGTGCTGATCAAGTGGTATCAGTACAAGTTCTTTAGCTTATATCGACAAACAACGTTGTACAGGCAGACCAAGGAACATATTCAAATACAGGTAAGATGCCTTCTTTGGAAGAATGTACTAGAACAGTCAGTAAAGCCTTTTCAATGTGCGCAACGGACAGGTACGTTATCTCAAATCTCTTCTTTTAAGCATGAATATCCAATCGCTCCATTCCCGAAGAGGAAACCCGCTAAATGTAGTCCAATAGAACATTCAAGGGTGTAGAATCAAGACGGAATGGTGTTTACCATATTGCTTGTTTGAGTCTGAAGTGTTATTTCAAAGTAGGTATTTCCACTCTACAGACTGCACAGCTGTCCTTCCAAGTTTCCATTTGACAAGATAAGGTCCAAGCCGACAGATTATTTTTGGTAGGTCGGAAAACCCAATTTATGCAAAAATATCATTAGAGCAGTAACTTCAGATCCTAAGACACCACCCATTGACGAAGCGCCATTGAACGATCAAGTGAGTATCTCTAATCAGCCGGAATTCGTATGGCGAATCTCTACTTGAGATCTTCAGCTGATCACTGTGTGCAGGTGACATGGCATTTCTATATTGGCATGTTAGCGTTCCTGAATGGGGAAGACAAGAAGGTAAGCTTGATATAATGCTGACAACAAAAACACATGAGACTGATAGACCGTGTTTGTGTTCAGGCTGGAGAAGAATTAGAATGGGCTTTCTTGAATTGTCCAGCGGATGCTAAGCGGAACCAAGAGTGAGTGTGTCTCTTATTTGCGCCTTTCATCCTCATCCTTGTTCCAAAAATTACTAGCTCCCTTAACGTCCGTCAGTAATAAATTCAAATCAAGCTGACTCAACTGTTCAGACTCATCCTAACATATCTAATACCTCTTCACCTGCTTCGTGATTCCCTACCTTCACCGAGATTGCTTTCCCTCCACCCTCGATTAGAAGAACTATTCACACCGTTTATAAACTCGATCAAATCTGGAGATGTGAGAGAATACGATGAAAGGTTAGATTGGGCTCAACAGAGACTAGTAGGAATGAGTACTTATTTAGTTATGGAACGAGCTAGAGAAGGTGGTTTGAGGATGTTATTCAAAAAGGCGTAAGTCCAATCTGATTCACCATCATGTTACATCTTCGATAGTGACCGATCATCTCGTGGCGTACGGGATTCCCTTGCTGATATCAGAGATACGTGGAAATTTAAGATGGATAGCAAGTGATAAATCATCTAGAATACCGATAACAACCTTTCAAAGCGCACTGAAGATTCATGGCGTAGATGTCGACTCGGATGAAGTGGAATGTATGGTCGCAAACATGATATATCGAGTAAGTCATACATGTCATTCTTTTACGTCTTCCTTACGCATACCACCCGTTTAAAACTGATTGATGTGTTTTTCACCTCGATCCATTATAGGGTTATATGAAAGGTTACATATCGCACGAAAAACAAATGGTTGTTTTAGCAAAATCAAATCCTTTCCCAAACCTATGGACCATTGTACGGTAGATATATCAAATCATGAAATGAAACCTGTAATGCATTGTTGTATCACCTTCATGATGTGTGTGCTTGTCTACTTTGACAATTCAATGTTTACTGTACATGTACATGATATAGGATTCATCATTTCACTGGTCAAAGGTCTTTCTGCCTCACACAAGGTCGCAATCGAGCCACGGGTATGCTCAAGAAGATACATGAACGCTAATGATCTAAATCATATACACATAAAGACCAGTCTGACACATCTTAGAACAAAGAATATGCTTAATACCTGTTGATCGCAAACCAGTCATGATTACGCCACAGATCCGACGAATCATTTAACCTGTATCAGTGTACCTTATTTACTTTCATCTTTGGCTCCGCTTTTCTCATCTCCCTTCTCATTCTCTTTCTCATTCTCTTTCTCTTTTTCTTTGTTTGGTTGAGAGTCCTTGAAAGGCGATTTATTGGCCGGACTCGATACTTCCGCGGGAGCAAGTTTACCTTTACCCCTTACAGGTGATGGTGCAGCCGTAGCGGGTGAACCTGAGAGGATCGGTGATGATTTATTCTTATTCTTGATTTTCGAAGGCGTCGAATTCGGCTTATTGTCTTCTGCTTGAATGATTGTTGGCGTTGGTATTATAGGACCCGTTTCTTCTTTTACATCGGAAGTAGGTTTGTTATTATCAAGAATAACTTCTTCTAATTCATCGTTCTCATCTCCGTTTCCAGGTTCGTCTTCCCCTTCCTGATGTCCCGCAGGCTCCTGGGGCGTGGTATTGGTCGAAGAAAAGGAAGACGAAGGTGATAAAGGTGAAACATTAGATTCAATAGGTAATTCACCTTTTTCTTCTAACAATTCAATTTCATCTTTGCCCACAAGTTCTTCCTCTTCTTCTCCTTCTTCTCCTTCTTCAGGATCTCCTGAATCTTTCGATTCTCTTTCGCTTTCGCCTTCGTTCTTGAGGTTTTGTTCAGGTTCAAGTATATCAGGGATTGCAGCCACTATGTTTTCCTCTTTTAATTCTTCGGGAGGTTCAATGGCTGATGGAAGATGTATTGCACTTTCTATACTTTCTGATCTATCTCTTCCTTTCACTGGTCCGTTATCTGATCCAGAGCCAGATGAGGTAAGAGGCGAAGTATCTTCTTTTGAAACTGAATCTGAGGTATTTTCAGGTAGATGTGATGGAAGAGGGGGTGCATCGCCGCTTCCACCCCAGTGCATCGTAGCTCTAGGTTGTTTACCTCTTCCCAAAGTTCCTCTTCCTATGTTCGTTCCATTTCCACCTTTTATCGAACTCGCACCGCTCGAATCAGGTTTAAGGGTTGCATTCCTGTTTAATCCAGGAGGTTGAGGTATTGAACCGGAACTGGAGCTGGACGTTGACGTCGTACTTGAAGGAGGTAATGAACGATCTAAAGATTGCGTTCTTTTTTCGTTTGAAACGTTTTCTTCTTTTCTACCTCTTGAATCACTTGCATCTTTATCCGCATTTTTCTCTCTATCCCCATTACCATCCTCATCCTCATCATCATCATCATCATCATCATCCTCTTCTTCTTCATCCTCTTCCACCTCAGCATCTTCATCATCTTCGTTCGTTCCCTTGATTCCATCTTGTTCTCGTTCTATCTCTTGATCTTGATCTGTTTGTGAATTTGTAAATTCATTAATCACATCTCTGGGAATAGGCAATAATGAATTTCCAACCAATTCATATTTTTCACATAACCCAACGAACCTAGCATACAAGCTAGTTTCTCCTTCTGCCAGCGAAAAGGCTTCTCGATGATGGAAATATGCGTGTGAGAAGATTCGCGATAAACGTCGAAACAATGAGGGGAAATGTGATACTGAAGATTGTGGTATTTGCATCCTAATCAAAAAAACGGGAGAAAACAGGTTGTATTTAGTTTTTGATTCGAATCATGTCATTACAGGGTGGATGAAACACCACCAGAAGACAGAGTAGTAGCGAATCAACAAACTTACCTAGAAGGAAAGTTTTGTGATGAATTCAATAAAGCTGTCGTTGAATCAAGTCTATGCAAAGTTGAAAAGACGATTTTAAGCTGTAACCCTACTTCGCGAATATCTTTGATTGCGTTCTCACTCACGTATGTAAGATATAATCTATCGCAGAACAACTTTCTGCTCCTCCACCATGAGCAGAACAAAGGTACAGCCATTCATGAGCTTTCATTTCTGGGCAAGTGGTTTGATTACATATTGGTAATAGATGATTGATAAGCGTGGTCAAATCGATTGGTATTCGACTATATGTGCCGTGAGATCGGATGTCAGCTTTTGAATTTCCTCATCATCTGCCTTGAGTGGGGTGTAAAGGAAGTAGTATAGCTCACCGAAGATGTTCATATATCCACTGATTGTGCGAATTAAACGAAACCGTCATTAGCTTTGATTTCAACCTATAAAAAAGATCTTGGATTCTCGTTGGATGCAAAACGTATAACACATACCACATCTTTATCAGGAGCTTTTCCTCCTAGACTTTTATCTCCGACCGGCACCTCGACCAGACCTTTGACATCATGGGGACAATGTTTGATTTTCAACGAAAGGTATTCCGCTAATTGGAACGGACCATTCAAAGACGACAGATCGGGTACGGGTGGATTAGGTGGTATAGGAGGGATGTCCTGCTTAGTCGTTCGTATACACCGCAAGTCAGTCAAATGATAAACTCCCATTCCATACCGATGGAGGGTCGAAGCGAGTGGATACATAAATATACTCACAGAAAGCTTCGTACCTCTTTTCAAACGATAGATACTGCTTTCCGCTGGTGATGCAGGAGGTGGAATGATCATCTTTGTTTGAAAATGATCGTGGCACTTCCGGCTCGAGCACTTTTGTCGAGGTCAAGTATTCTCGCTAGATGACAAGATGTCGTATGCACACCTTTCTACCTGTCAAACTGTATTCCCAATTCATTGATTTGATTGTAGATTATCATCTCGCTCCCCTCATACATAAACCTGAAACGCGTCTGTATAATGATGATATGAATAATATGATGATATCACTAGATACAACTTGAGAGAATGGGATAAAATGATATAAATTGATAATGGAAATAATGATTGCATCGGGTATATAAGCACAAGAGAGTTCCTCTGAGTGTTTGCCACCGATTTGACTTCATTCATCTATATATACTTCCATCTGGTTATGCATTTTCATCCATCCTCTGTCCTTCTTACACAGCTATAAATCCTATTCATACTGACCAGAAAGCAGCTCGCTGTTCGCGATCCTTGTCGTTTCAAAAAATACACGGAACAGCGAGTGTATTGGATCTTCTTTCATTAGGCCTTCGCTCTAGTCAGTTAGAAAAGCGAGCAGGTATGTCGGCTGGTCAAAGTTATTATGAGTTCTATAGAGGATCAAGGTATGTCTGCTTTGCTGTACTGAATTGACTCAAAAGCAGACACTCTGACTGGGATGTATCTGATAATACAGTATCGGTACGGCGCTCACTGACGCTTTGGACGAATTGATTACTCAAGGTGATATACCTCCTCAATTAGCTATGAGAGTATTGCAGCAGGTGTGTCTTATCTCGTTGTATCTCTCCCTATAGTTTGGGCTTCCAGAGCAACGGATGCGGCGAAAGAATTTATAGCTAAATACCCGATTTTGTCAGTTCGATAAATCTCTCACTGAATGTTTACAGAAAGGTGTCAAGAACAAAACTACCGTAAAAGTATGTATCATCAACTGTCCTTTCAAGACCTCATCTCCCCGAGAGAAAGTGACAAGCTGATGACATTCGTTTTTGATAGGGTCATTTAGCAACATATAGATTATGTGATGATGTCTGGACGTTCGTGGTGAAAGATCCTCAATTCAAGATGGAAGGCACTGGTGCGGGGTGAGTTGGTCTGCTTCTCATCGATTCTACCGAGATCTGCATGTCGAATCCTCATTCGTACACAGACCATAATAAGGGCGTTCCCTTTCATATATCTGTTTTACTAAGCATCTGATGTACTTGACACAGATCTGAAATCGTCACAGCACCCAAAATCAAAATAGTAGCTTGTAAAAGTGGTGATGCGCCTGAAGGCAAGAAGAGTGGAGCGAAAGGTAATGATTTCGCTTGAAAACCTTTTCCCCTATGACGAGTTTATAAAGGTCTTAAAAACAATTCTAAAACTGATCGAGAAATAGGAATGATCATTTTAGTATTGATCCTAATCCTAATCTTATGGGAAATATGGTCATTCATTTTATTATCTCTGAAATGGACGAGGAAGAGAATTTTAGATAAAAATCACGAAATAACTTATGACCAATAAATATATCAAATCAAATACAGTGAAAATAAAGAGAAAAGAAGGACTTGAAAGTCGTTGAAATTCACATGGACTATTTTGTAGAGAACATATATATATATATGTATATACGTTATTGTATGTATCATAATCCAATGAGATGATCAATTATGAGAGCTCGAACATCTTCATTGCATCTTTCTGGTTCGAAGATGTAGGAAGGACTGACTGAAGGTCATTCAAAAGTGGGAATGGGAATTACTTTTCTCTCAGTTCAGCTGATCCATTACCCTTCGAGGCTGGTGTATCGACTGACATCCAGCCCAGAGCTATCGAAATTGACCTTTGCTCGTCATAGACATAGACAGCAAACATCCCACGGGAAATGACGAGAAACCAGAGACATATCTTCAACCTAGTCTGTGCGGGTTTCACATTCTCTTGTGGTGTGGCTATATAGTACGCATCGCCGAATCAACATGAGGCGGATATTTTGATCAACCTTAAATCTCTCATTACATACCTACTTGTACAGTTCATGAGAATGTATTCACACTCGTAGTAGATATGGGTATAATGGCATCTGTTCAACGAGTTATTTCTCTTTATTCATTTGTTTCTTTCCATCTACCATCTTCGAAATACACTTCTCATCCACCCCTTGTTAATCGAACACCTGTAATCAAGTAGTATTTTTTTTCCACCGAGCGTCGATAACCTATCAAACGCTCAATTCTCGTACTCATCTACCTCCTTCAATCCATCATTTCTCAACGACCTACCTAGCGCTCTCATACCCATTTTGCTATATCGTCGCCACAGTCACTTGTCGCCTTGCCTCGCCTTGCCTCGCCTTGTCACTTTCTCCAAACCGAACCACCTACCACAGACCTCTCTCCTTATCTTTAGGTCGAATCAGCTCTCACTATCTCATACTTCGAGTAAGATATATCTTGGTCAATCACATAGTAAAACCGGTCACAGACAAGGTAAATCACCGCACAAGATAACGCAATATGTGTATGATCCACAAGTCCAAGCCTCAGTCTCATAACAAGAACGATGACAACACCAAGACTAAAGCCAGGGCCAAGGTCGAACAGAAAACTCGTTCTTATAGCCTGAGACCTAGTTCGAAATCACCCACCAAGATATTCTTGAAATTCAAATTACCTTCGCCTCCCCCACTTATTCCGCCATCAAATCTCAAGATCAGATTCAAGGTGCCCCCCCTTGCACCCCGGAATTCCAGCTTCCAACCAATGTCCGAATGAAGTAGCCTCGGAAAGCTAGAGCTTCACTCTCTTCTTCTGCATCGGACAACAAGAAATCGTACACTCTTGCTGGCCCCGTTTTTTGGAAGGATCTCATCGTTGATGGTGGAACTGTAGCATGCACGGTATGATCATTTGTATGCATTGACATGTTAATTTGCATAAAAAACTTCCATTCATTGATCCTTCATCATATTTCGTGTACTGTTCGGTTCTTTTGTTATCGTATCTCAAATCACACGCGCATGGCCGGAGTAAGAGCCTGCCAGATCACGAATATTGGATCATCTACATGAATTTGGAAGCCTAAGTTGATACCATTCACTTTAGTATTGGGAATCGAACGATAACATTCAAGAAGAAGAAGAAGAAGCTACTCACCATTCCCATTAATCCTGAGAGGCCGCCAGAATTACCTCCGCCCATCATCTGTCCGCCGTAAATTAGCTGTGTGATGTATGTACTCTTCAATCGGATTATGAACTTACACCTGACATTTGAGATTTGATGAGTAATTTCATGATTGTTTGACCGGCTGAAGTGACGGCATCTTGTTTGTTGCCTTGAGCGGCACCGCCAGATTGGTCAAAAAGCTGTTCGTTCAACTCATATTTAGCTTACTCCATCTATACAGAACACACATAGTCAGAGGGGAAAGACTCACCTTAGCAGCTTCGGACATGGCCATACCGATGATCTGATGATGAAACATTCAGCGATGTATCCCTCTTCGGCATGTCGCATCAAACGTCGCATTCAGTTTGTATCACTCACCTTGGATTGCATGTCGCCACCACCACTGCTAGAAGCAGCACCGCTTTGCCCAGAAGTGAATGACTTGAGAGCTTGCATAGCTGCGGCACTAAAGGGAGTACAGTCAATACAAATAGCCTTCTGTGTGGAAAGGTCTTCATGTCGAAAGGATTACTTACCTTCCAATAGCGTTGGCGCTCATTCCACCTGCGTTACCTTGCGAATAAGCTTCGTCATGTTGCTGTTGAACTTTGTCCTCATCTACGTCACTATCATCTTTGTTCATGTTTCCTAAGAATCCCATGGCAGTTGAGAACAATGATGAGTTTTCGCTTCCGTTGGCGGCGTGTTCATTCGCAGCGTTGATAGCTGTGTTTTCGTTGACTATAATCGGGATGTTAATGACGATTCCTCATAGAACCCTCAGGATGAATAGACAAAATGGCAGAAGTAAGAATATCGATTGTGATCGAATCCTTGGAAAAAGGCAGAAAGGAGGGGAAGCAAAGGTGATGTAGACGTCTTAGGACTTACTAGTGGGTGCTCCACCACCACTAGAGTATCCACCAGCACCACCTTCACCGTGAGGTCTGTTGTATTGTTCACCACCAGTGTTACCATATTCATTGCCACCTTGTTGACCACCGTATCCACCTTGTTGACCACCGTAACTACCTTGTTCATTACCATAATCACCTTGGTTACCTTGTCCGTACTGTCCTTGTTCATTATCTTGTCCATATTGACCTTGACCTCCTTGTTGTTGTTGTTGTCTCTCATCGCCGCTCACTGTACAATTTCCCATATCAGTATAAGCTCCAAATCTCAGTTTTGCTGAGCCTCGGGTGGCCGAAGGAGAACACTTACTTGCGTCGGTAGCCATTTTCTTGAGGAAATCCATTTTGCGTGATATAAGTTGTTTTCGAGTTATTGTGATTGAGAAGTGTAGTTGTTATTGCTTGTTCAAAAACTAAGTGATGATAACAGAAGTATTGTTGAGATTGTGGTTCGTTGAAGAGCTAAAGAGGATGTTATCTTTTCATCGACAAAAATAGAGGGATAAAAGGGGGATATGCGCATAACACAGAGTAGATATGACGATGATTCATTGATTTTACCCCGCATCCCTCATTGCGTCACTGATAATGCGGGGAAGTGGCATACTGTAGTTTCAACTTAACGAACACGATGAACTCTTAAATCACAACATTCAGTCCGAAAGAGAATAACGACATGGAACTGATACACACTGACACACTGGATACTATATACTGTTGTTAGAACCGTACAGATTTGAAGGGGACACCTCTGCGAACACGAGCTATGCGAACTCAACCCGCCACCTCTTCTTGTTCAGTCTCCTCCTCGTCACAATCCTTGTCATCATCTTCGTCCTCAATCTGTTTATCATCTTCGTCTCCATCCCCATTTTCAGCTTTGTCTTGATGCCTGTCTTCCTCCTGAGTCTGCATGACCTTCACCCACTTGTCTAATTCTTTCTTGTCTAGAATATCTACCCAATCCTCATCCACGATATAACCTTGGAGTGAGACGAACCTAAAGGTCTCGCATCTCTCTTGTATCTGATCTTCGTTCCAGCCATAATCATCCATTACTTGCGTAAGACCATCGATCAAATAATTTTGAGCTATGTAACTGATATCCTCAAAACTTAAACCGACTCTACCAGGATGGTATATACCGGTGGCATCGAGATTGACGATCGTGAGTGGAATTTTAGGGAGCTGTATCAATAATTTGACTAGACAGCAACAGTGAAGGGGGATAGACGGAGATTGGCTTGCATTCCAAGAATGAGGTGGCGACGAAGGGTCAAATATCCAAAAGATTCTTTTGAGGGACGGAAGAGCGAAGACGCTCGTGAAGCGGTGGCAACACGAGCTATTTCGTGCGGCCTCATAACCCGAAGATATAAATGTAATCTCCTCCATCTTGGACCAGGACGACTCGGATAAAGGTATACGAGATAGATCGATGTTGTAGAGAGGGATACCACGTAAGACTAATCGACTCGGAGAAAGGTTGGAGAGAATTCGACATTTGGGGATTTCACTGTCGTATGGGGTGAAAATGTGAATAGCTTTCATGGTTGTATGAATACGTAGAACCTGTAACTTAGGTAGCGTGAGAGCTGTTTTCCTTTGAGGTTGACACCATTCGGGAGGATGGTCCCAGAGACTGAATATTCTCACATCTTCTCTATGTTTCTTGCGTCCAGTTTGACGATCGTTAATTCCACCGAAACTCTCCTTACATCCATCCAACACTTTCTTTCCATCATCTATCTTCCAAGGATTCAACTTGAGATGTCTCCAAAGGACAGGAGAAGCGACTCGATAAAACATCTTCGAGACTAAACAGCAATTGGCTAAAGTGCCGGAGTATGCTGAGAGGTTTGAGATGATGTTATGGATGATGTCGTCTGGGAGACTAGTTTGGATCGCTGGAATTGAATGGTCCAGAGAGTTGGTGTTGTTGGTGCGCTTGGTGCGCTTGGTCTGCTTCCTAGAAGAGGAGAGTATGGATGAAGTTGGAAAGGATTCTTTTCCACTTCTTGTGGTCTGCAAAATAGATAAAGCCAAGAAGTGGAATAGTCAGCTCGATATCACGATTCCTGATTCAATCAAGCACTTCAAGTTGGATACCGTGGATGACACCAGTACTCGTATTGTACAAACATACTAAAGAAGCTCGGTGCAATCACTCACCGGCATTACAGAAGATGGACAGAGATACTGTGTTCCTCGGATGCTACGATCAAGAGGAGATCGATCTCAATAAAGAGAGGATTAGGTAAAAGGTAGCTTAGGTGGACGTTGGGGGGAAGAAAGAGGAATGTGAAAGATAATCAAAAAGTAATGAAAGTTGATGTAATCAAACATGTATATATTCTCTTAATGAAGACGCGTCAACTACCATCAAGTGGATCATGAACTTGGGAAAGTGGGGGAAAGGAGTGTGAAGAGTGGGGCAGGAGGTGGAAAGAGATCGATGCGTAGACGATTTGATCTTTCTTCAATTCTTCATTCTTTCTATCACCTTAGAATGTTATTCTTTGGTCTTAGACGTAGTAATTTGAGTGAAAAGATATATCATCTAATGAGAGATCTGAGATCACATACCGATGTCCATAGAGGACATTTTTTTGGATCGTACATATACAGTACACCTAAAATACGTTCCAATGTGGGAAATCTCACTCAGCTGTTCATCTCTGACTGCACTTTGGGCTTGCCAAGGCCATGTCTCCCTTCAGTGTATACACATAACCTGGTCTAGGCATGTGAGAACATTGTGATCACCAGCTTCGTCATCTTTCTTGTTTTGATAACTGAAAATGGTCCATGCGTAGCGAAATGAAGACCTTGTCAGCGCACCGCTATGACTCGACTCCCACTTGAAATTATCCAACGAATCATCTCCAATCTCATTTCAGTCGATCAAGCAACCCTAGCATCATGGTGTCTGGCTTCCGATACATGCAATATTATCGCTGCTCCAACTCTTTGGCGATAGGTCAAGGTTATCCCTCTTGATCCACTAAATGACAAGGGAAGTGATACTCTTGTGGACATAGCTAATTGGTCTCATGAGTTCAGAAGTCAAGTTCAAAATCTCACTGTCAAGCACCACAACAATTCTGGTGTGAATGAGTGCCGTAGATACTGTTATTCACAATTCAGCTGACGGGGGAGAAACTGATATGTATCGATGTATAGTCTGATGTTTTCTCTCCAAAAGCTCCCAAAATGAGTCGATCTCTATGGCTTTTCGTACCCGACAAGCTCTTCTCAAACCGACTTGTGTCGTGGGATCCGCGGCCAATCGAGGAGTAGTTGCTGGTTGATCTCTCCCAGTCCTTTCCCAATGTACCAATTACTATAGTCAACGCCGGTGCCACCTCCCGCAGAACTTCAGAGCTAGTGGTGGGTCTTAACGATTGGTACCAGCTGAAGACTCCCTCAGAGCCTTCTTGGCAACGCTAAACCTCCCTTATTGATTTTTGACTGCCAACATCAGTGACCTCCAGAGAAAGTTCAAGTCCATCGCACTTGCAAGTTCTTGCAAAAAGAAACTCGGTGGGAATGGTTCGATATTTCTGAAATGGAGGAATGGAAGAAAGCCATGGACCTGTAGTGAGAAGAATCCTGGGGGGAGGAAGAAGTAAGTAGAAGAGGCTAAATGGCACGAATGGGAAGGACAGTGATGAAATGTCAGTCTAGTAGAAGATCCCAAGTAAAGATGTGAAAAGTCAACCTGTATATTTATAACGTCAAGTAGAGTTGCTCATGGATCGTCATCATCATGTATCATGTATCATCCTCCTTCGACGCCTTCTTGTAGTTCTTGCGAGAGTGTTTTCACATTGTATGTCGACTAGATTCTTCCAGCCATTCTGTCCTATCATTTATCTATTTCTGACGGAATGTCCCTCTGCATTCATGTCGCCTGGCTGGTAAGAAGCTGAGCCAGATACGAATACACACAATCATGACGAGGATACATCGACTTCTCAAGTGTACAACTGCGGGTTTTCGAATCATCACATGATCCAGCTACTATACATGCAGAATTGTGACGTTTACCCGTTCAATCAAAAACAGTATGGACTGATTGATTGATCCTCCATTGTCCATTGTCTTCCTTTGTGGCCTTGAATACATCACCGATGCACCCGACTGGCAGTTTAGCCATTCTTATCTTATATGACTATGGTCCTGACTTCACGTACAATACTCTACGCAACTATTCTCATAATCCGTCACATGTCAAGCGTAAACGCACTCTCAGAACCAACAATTCCACAATTGCCTAACGAGGTCATTATTGATATACTCTCAGCTCTATCTTCTTATCATCAAGGTACTTTAGCTTCATGTTGTGCTGTCTCTAGGGCATGGAATGGGTTGGCGACTCCGGAGCTGTATAGATGGTCCAGACCAGTCGAATTTGTAGATAGAGACCGTACTCAAGAAGGGATCGAGGTGATATCAAATGCACCGTTCTTGAGATTAGGTATCCATCATTTGAGCGAAATCCGCCATCTTGCCATAGGCTATCATCCCAACTCTTATTGCTTGGATCATCACGATCATCGCATGAGACTGCCAAATCTCAAGTCGGTCCAATTGGAATTAGGAGAAAGGCATCAGCATATTCAACCTTTACACAATAGCGATATACCTTACTCTGGAACTTCACCTTCCGAATGTCCTTTACTGAAGGGTTTACACCCTCAAACGGTAGTTAACAGAAATGTATCACTCCGAATGATCAATTTGAATATCCCCAGCATCCCTACTTCACTATGGGAACAAGTTGAGACACTTGTATTTATCAGTTCGTCTTTTGAGAAAAATCAAGGTAACGGATGGGAACCATTTCTCCCAAACCTACCAAAATTGGAACGTATCTTTTGGCTGTTCGATCCCCTTGCACCCGGCGAAAGCAAAGAGAGAAAGAGGAGAAATGATTGGAACGAACTGAATCTGTATATCATATCGGAGCTCCTCTCAATGTGCGAATCAAGTAATGTATCGTTCTGCATTGTTAATGCAGGGTCCACGATCATGAAAGATCCATGTTGGAGATACCTTTCCGTTGTCAAAGCTCAAAAAGAAGCGGAAGAAATAATCGTCCGAAAACTCAGTGACAAGCTCAGGGCAGAGTCATCATCTATTGATGAATTCGATGTAAAAGATCATTTCAACGATATAACATTTGCCACTTTGGAAGAGTTCATTGAAGATGAAGAATGGTATGAATGGATGGACAGTGAAGAGTTGAGTAGATGGAAGAAAGTCATGAGTCGTCTACCAAGGTAAAAAGGGAGTCTGTGCGGATCAAAAGAAGGGAAATCAAGAGGAGATCTGTGCGTCATTAAGGTTCACCGTAGTGGTATACTCTTTGTGTGTCACAAATTGAAACATTCCCATGATCAACCAAAGTTCAAAGCAGCATGTGATTCTTCATCAGACATGTTGCATACTCCCCAAAAGTAATTTCATGGCTCGTACATCATTATAAAACTCATTCATCCATCTCTTCTCATCCTGACAATCCTACAGCCCTAACTTCTCCCTTCCTGACACACTGCACACTGCACCTGAATACACTCGACCATCAGGTGCCGCTTTCTTTCCAAAAGCTGATTCAACATGCTGGTAAGTCATCCGCTTGTGAATGTCAAACGAGCTTATTAATAATCCTAACCTCAATGAATTCAGGCGTTTACCCCGGCTAGACACCTCACATTCAATCATTCTGATGTATTTTTCCCTTGGGCTCAATTCCCTCTGATCACCCATCCAGTCTTCTTCGGACCAGCTAAAGCTCCGCCTCAATTCCCAAATGAACTTCTCTTCCGAATATTTTCTCTGTACACAACTTATGATCAAAGTACTTTGGCTAGCTGTTCTTTGGTCTCTAAAAACTTTTACTCGGTTGCATTCCCCATTCTGTGGAGGGATTTGAGACTTGGCACAAAGTTTTTAGCTGGAAGAGCAATTCAAACTCCGGATCAGATAGTCTTGTTACCATCAGAGGATATCAAGGAAGGTGCAAGTACCATCAAACCCGGTGAAGTGAAAAGCGCAGAACGAGATCAGGATATCGTGATGAAGGAGATTGAAGAGGAGAACGAAAAGGAAGCTGGAACACCAGATGAGAGTGAAGATGTAAAACAAGATGAAGGGGAAGAAGCAAAGCATGATGTGAATAAAGACGAACAACAAGCTGAAAAGGAAGACCGAAAAGAAGAAATCGACGGTGATGTCGAAATGACAGATGAGAGCCAAGAAGGCAGCGTCAAACATTCGGAGTCAGATGGAGAGACTGACATCGAAGAGCTTCACCAGTTAGATTGTCTCTCCGAGGATATGCTGAAAGGTGTCGAAACATTATATCTCACTCATCATAAATACCAATCCTGTTGGGAACTAAGAAACGAATTCAAATTACCCTCATTGAAGATGCTAGAACTAAACCTCCAACCTCAAACTCACTCGGACATGGCTGAATTACATCGTGGGGGACATAAGCGATGTTCATTCCTTAAAGATCTTCGACCTAAAGTAGTCATGCTCAGAAACATTGATCTTAAATTACTGGACTTTGATCCGGTTATCCAACCTGATCTTTTCACGGATATGGAAACGTTAGTTTTGGTCACGAATTCCTGTAATACCCATCATGATGGATGTGGATCCGTATACAAATTTCGACAGCACTTAGGTTATCCTAACTCATCTTCGAAAAAATTGAAAACCATTCATCTGATATTTCAACCTTATAGGCAATGGGATTATAATGAAGTCGATTTAGTTTCCAGACCACACTATTGTTCATTAATTGATCTATGTGTGAAATTCCCAAACGTCCATATCAATATAATCAACATCGGTACAACAGCTTTACACATTGATTCACATGATGATTCTCATGATATCAAGTATCACATGGACAGAATTCACACAAGAGCAAGAAACGGTGTCTTGGATAGAGTGAAGAGAGAAGCCAGGGAAGAAGGGTGGGATCGAGCAAAAGTTGAAAATAGAATGAGCTCGATTGGATTCCTCACTTTGAGAGAATTTTGGTATGAACGAAATGGTTGGGATTACTTTGAGAAGAGAGAATTGGATGGATGGTGGGAATTCATGCATAGAGAAAGACCAAAATCAAAGGGTTGATGGCATTTTTTTTGATTGAACGACTGGCGTTTTTCAAAACATTGCTGAAAAAGACTCGAAGAAGGTAAAAACAGTGTAGCACACAGTAAAGATTTGTACTATATATACACGTACCATGTAAACAATACATATGAATTTTGTGAAGCTTTTTCTTATACGCTTACATATAACAGAGGTAAGGTATGTTTGTTGAGATCCAGTGTGATCTTTTCGATTTATACATGGAGATAATGCACGTACATGGGGAGTCGAGGTGCCACTTTTATCGTTTGTTTGGAATTTCCCAAGGATGTGCTTCGTGGGGTCACGCTAGCGATGGATACCACTTCACCGGCATCCAGAGCTCGGTACTTGAGCTCGGGGCGAAACTCTGAGTGGTGGTCATACATTGTCCATGGTATGGTTCTCGAGCACGTTCACGTTCACGACCACGAACTGGACGAAATGGTACAAATTCGAATTAAAAGGTAACGCAGCTTCGATATATGTATACATGCATGATTTTTTGGACTAGTACTCTTTCTATTTAATATACATATACAAATTCATCATTTCTGAAATCCGTCATATCGAGTAAAGCTAAAAGATGAGCCCAGGCAAAGCAATGTTAGCAACTGACGATGTCCAAAAAAAGAAACAGATATTGGCATAAACATACCATTTTGACCCAAAACACCTTCTGGATCATCCGTTCCATAAGCTTGATATTTACTTGACATTGAGGTGTCTTTGATGTATTTAGGTTTGTTATGAGCGACACGTTGATTTTGTCTTTGTTTATTGAGGAAGAATAAAATGACAACTTCGAATCCGATTACAGCTAACAGTGCACAAAAAATACCAAGAACAGCTTTGACTCCAGGAACGTAATGAGGTTTATCTTGATCTTTGAAAAGTAATGGACCTATAATATTTCCTGCTGCTGAACCTGCATTGTATATAGACATGATTAAAGCTTTCTTGGTTTGTCCAGCTGTATTGGCTACCATCCAAGAGACGATGACTGGATTTCCACCAAATAAGAATGATAATAAATAATATCCAGCCATTGCAGGACCAGTTTTGAATACTGTCGCTGTTCCTTCAACGTAAAGTAAAACTAATCCAACTATAACAGGTATTATGTATACTGCTATGATTGCTGATTTGATCTTGAATTTTTGAGCGGCATAACATCCACTTAAGATAGCCAGGAATTGAAGGAAACCAAATGGCATATTAAGTAAAGCTGTGATGTACTTGTCCTAATTACGAATCAAGCAAGAACGAAGGCGTTGTCAGCTTCAAGATTCATTCGATTTTACAAAGGACACACATAGTCGTTTGAGAACTTACGAAGCCAAAAGACGACAAAAGTGAAGGGCCAAAGTACGTTGTTACACTTGCTCCTACATTCAAAAGAAGAGTCATAGCCAAGAACATCCAAGATTTTATGTCATAAGCTAATTCTAAAGCGTGACTCCATTTAAATTCGTTTGATCCTGTACCGGTCTGATTTGCTCTTAGCCTTTCAATAGCTTTGGGTTTATCTTCTTCACTTAAGAACCGAGCGGAAGGGACATCTGAATCAATAACGAAATAAACGATTGGAGCTGAGATACAAGTGATAGTTCCACAGACTATAAAGATAACTTGCCATCCTCCAATTTTGTCAGAGTTGATATGACCTAATCCGAATGATAATAATGCAGCTACGATGGTAGCTATCCCATTGGTAGAATACCACGCGGCGACTCTGATAGGTTGTTCGGATCTTCTGTACCATTGAGCAGTCATTATCGAGAACAACGGTAAACATCCAGCTTCGAATAGACCAAGTAATGCTCTACAAGCCATCAATCCTGAGAAGCTATCAATACAGAAAAGAACAAAGCAGAGTGTCAGCTGAGTCACGTACAAGCTTGAGAGCCAAATAGAAAGCAATAGACTCACTTGGTGGCAGCGGCCATACAAGCTTGAGCGGCACCCCATCCGAAAATCATAACAGGCATGAGAATTCTAGCAGGTACTTTGACCAATAAATATGACGAAAAAGGTTGCCAAGCTAATTGAACTATAGCATTAATTGATCCCAAAACTGAATATTGATTTCCAACAAGATGAGTATCGGTTGACATTCCAAAATTATTTCCATAACCTAAAACTGATTTATCTAATATTTGTAAGAAATAAACCCAGATCAGAATTGATAAGATCCTTTTATCTGTTGCACGTCGAATCCTTGTGTTCTACAAATAGAATCATACCATTAGCACCCGAATAAAAGAGGACAAGGATAACAGACTTATATGGTACTTACATCTGCTTCAGTCACTTCGACACGTTCATCACCCAAATACTTCAAAGCATTGTCACCATGTTTCATCTGTCTAGAAGAATGTTGTGCGCCTTCTTTTCTCAATTGCTCATCACCATTTTCGACATATTCAACTTCCGGCTTATCTTCGATTTTGTTCGTAGTGGGCATGATGGACCGTTGAGGATACTACAATGCTGTGATAGTCCAGAAATTGTATGTTTGAATAACAAATGATATCTTATGATCGTTTCTACCGTGAACTAAATTTGGTAGTGAGATCGACAAGTGAGCCAGCATGGGAGAGAAAGCATAGTTGTTCACACCCTACTGGGACTATATATCTCAGTCAGATCATCGCATCCTAAACGAATCGGTAAGAATCGGTCCGATATCAATCGAACAAGTCTTCATTCTTGATGACCCGAACATGTGTAATAGCATTCTCGTCATTTTCCCTCGATTTGTCAGATTTAATCAAGCTTGAAAGCATAAAATAAGTAATCCTGGGCGCCGGCGGTAAGGGAAAACGAGATGAGATCAGTGGCGTCGGCATTTCGAGGAATTTAGCTTGCTTTGCTTGCCATGCCCCTCAACGGTTCCTTTTCCTCCATTTGACCCCGTCTCCATCCCCTCAATAAAACTGGATGGAAATAGACATCTCTTTCCTGAGCCAAGCTTTCCATGAACGCAGTCGCTCGTTGACTGCCGATTGGTTCTCACCGTTTTAGAGAATAGGCAGAAATTTAATTAGTGGAGCCTAAATCCTCTCCCTTGCATCTAGGATTTATCGGTAACGGGGCAACTTCGGAGCACTTAGAATGCTACGCGGTCCTTATGAATTCTGAATAACCCCTCGCTTTGGAACTCTACTTGACATCGCTGGGAAAAACAATTCATGCTTGATGGCACTAACGGGAACTATCGGTACAACGGTTATAGATGGGATAAACTGGATATAGTATCATTGCTAGACGTCATCCGCTGAACACCAATTGAGTGAAGCCTGGCTAGCATCGCGGTTGCAAAGCTGCGAACCGGGTTCCACCACATATCGAGTATTGCAGTATGATAAAGGTTTCCGTACTGATCCATGACTGAAGCATCTAGTGATAAGCAGGTCGTCTATGGAGGTTGATTCCTGTATGAGCGGAATCTGTTGAAGTGATATTCGCATTGATATCCCAGTGTAACATCTACATCGGCTAGAAGAGCTCAGATTCTGCTTGCTCTTTCCAGTACTACTCAATGGACATACCAATTAAGGGGTATTGCATTCAATCGAAAGCATCCTTTGTCCACAGAGGACGCTCAATGCAGGACGTATTACAAAGGGACTCGATCAGTGTTATATGACTGATTTCTTATGAAGTCAATTGACAGATTTTCTGCCATAAATCATTGTTTCATGTGATCTAATCTTTCTTATTCGATACGATCAACTGTTTACTGGTGATTTCCTGCACTATCGTTGATCTTTCTTCAGTTTAATAAGAATATATACCAAATCAGATGTCAACCATAAATGACACAAATACGAATCTAGTCTGTATACTATCTGCCACCGTATGTGACCCTTCAATCTTTGAAATCGGAAGATACGAGGGTATGGTGAAAAGTGCTTATACCGTACATATACAGGCTTTGGTGTATACTATTCA
Source organism: Kwoniella shivajii (assembly GCF_035658355.1). Taxonomy (NCBI): domain Eukaryota; kingdom Fungi; phylum Basidiomycota; class Tremellomycetes; order Tremellales; family Cryptococcaceae; genus Kwoniella; species Kwoniella shivajii. The sequence continues at coordinate 985,672 of NC_085909.1, forward strand.
TCACGCTCACAAATTTGATCGATGCAGATGTCTTATCCCAAACAAGAAAGACTGGTTTAGGGCTCTCTTGACTGTGTGTAATTTCTCGGTTGTGAAAAAAGTGATCGCAGCTGACCTCCAGGTAGTGGATGCTCCTGTTATGTGAGATTGGAATGTTCATTTGGGGAGCTGGGTGGGCATGTAAGTGTAATTCGATATCACTTCTTTTTGCACGCATCCGCCGCTGATAGTTGATAGTGGCTCTGAAATTGCTCCAGATGTCAAATATCAATTGGGATGGATGTATATACCTCAAAAGGGGACGATGCCAGTTCCCACCATACTCTACACTGAAGATTATAAAGCTCTTAACACTCCGTTGACAGTATGGGTATGCAGTGAGTATCCCGAATACCCCTATCAGCTGAACGATAGTGAAGTTCCTTTACCGTGCGATCATATCCGGTCTGATGTTCGGGAAATAGTATCCTTTTCTCTACAAGTATCGTTAAATGCCGAAGAAGGATTATATTGGTGGCATTTAATGAGAGCAATACGTAGACCGAAAAGTGGAAAAAGCTGGTTCAGATCACCTTTCTTCTTCATTTGGCTATTGATCAGTATCATAACGCCAATTGGAATTATCGGTACTGGATGGATAGGATATGAAGGTATGGATACTCAGATGGGTAGAATGTTCGTAGCTGGTGGTGTCATCGAAGCTTTGTGAGTTGCCATACCCTTACACATAAGTGGATACCAGGATTTTTGATTCTTCTCAATGGGGATATCCGGCCTATGTACTGATGTCGATCGAGGGACATAGAGTCTGTTTATCAGCTTCGACAGTATTACTCAGATTTCCGAAATTTCTGAATAATGTAGTAAGTCTTAGAACGACCCATGTACTCGGAAATCCATGATCAGGAAGGTCAATGACTAATCCCTTCATCTCAGAAACGATCAGGTGCTGGACCTGAAGTACGCTCAAGATTACATTTTTACCATGGTAAGTCATTCTCATTCCATTCATCGGTCCATTCTACTTGAAGGTGGTCAGTATCATTCAGCTACGTCCAACTGAATACCTCATCGAACAGAAGCCAATAAAGTTCGGACTTTTTTTCGAGCAATTTTCACCACTTGTATCCTAATTCTAGGCGTTGAAGATTACATTTTTACCATGGTAAGTCATTCTCATTCCATTCATCGGTCCATTCTACTTGAAGGTGGTCAGTATCATTCAGCTACGTCCAACTGAATACCTCATCGAACAGAAGCCAATAAAGTTCGGACTTTTTTTCGAGCAATTTTCACCACTTGTATCCTAATTCTAGGCGTTGACGCTTTGACGAAAGAGAGGAAAATCAACATGAACCACATAGCTGCTGGTGAGTTGGGGTATGACTTCCTTCAGGTCTCCTCCCTATTCATCGCTCTTCTTGTCGACCTGCTCAGTTTCAGCTCACCTCGTCTCGCTTCTTTGTCTTCCTTTCGCGTCTTTTCATCATCACTGGCGTTGTCCTCTCATTCTTTATTCGCGAATCCGAGTCGAGACAGATCAGATGATAGTCCCCTGAATAACACACTGACCATCGTTTGACGCGCCGGGTAGACTTGTTACATCAAATTTCATTTGGGTCGTATTTCTTTGCCAATATAGTCTCAGTCATGGTACGTCTACTCGTTCTGTCCTTCTGTTCCTTTAGTCGTCAAACTTTGGCATTTGATCGGAAATCTGAAGTCGTTCATCTAGGTCTATCTCCCTCGAAGTTACAGTAGTACCCCTGCAGGACAGCAGGTTATGGTCGGCCAACAACAACAAGAACAGGGACTACCTGTACCTTCACATCAGAATTCGATGGAAGCAGGAAATGCAATCGATCGAAGAGCCAGTCAGACTTTGATGTCATTACTTCGAGAAGGTGGACAATGGGATAAAGACGATGATTTGCGTATAGCTCTCAGTAAGAAAGGTGATGATTCACCACTTAGAAATGAGGTTAATTGGGATGAAGAAACTGCTATCAATCCATCGATGGATCAAAAGAAATTGAGGAGATTGACAGTTGTGAGTATTAGTTCATCACACATTCGAGAAGATGAAAGCTAAATATCGATCTATTTCCAGTTGCAGAATTGGAGAACACCTTTTAGTGAGCGTGAAAGCACTTAACCGCGATGCATCTTCATTACAATTGACCATATCAATATTAGGTGTACCCCACAATAGACCCAAATTGCCATCTTCAACTTGATTTCTCACAAAGAGCACTGTATAAGAAGTCATTTCAAGACAGACAGATGTAACGCTGGATGATGAAGTAAAGACGTTGTTGAGGTGTGCGCCAAGTTGTCAATGACCAATTGTTTCATCATGTGATTCTATGTCCTCTTTGTACTACTGCATACATATATGATGATCCTGTAAAAGTGCTGTGATCGGTGAAATCCGAGCGACACAGAATACGAAGTACGGGTTTCTATGGGATCCGGAACTTCGGCGTCGCTTTCGCCGTACTCTGATTAAAGTGGAGGTGCAATACCGTAATAGACGTATAATCTTCCAATACTCGCAGGAAGGTCATGTGCGAAGAGAGAAGACGATGAGCACCTCCACATTTCTGAACAGAGATGTGATGTGATGTTCGCATGACGAATGACGATATAATCTACCAAAATGACTTGTAACCTGTTCGACTTGTGGGAAGGGAAAGGACCCCATATGCCCCGGGACAAATCATCCTTGAGGTATTATCATATAAGGAGAGTGCGAGATCTAGGTTGTATTCATTTCTTTCATTCCCCCCTTATCATCCTCATCATTGTACGATCGTCAACACAGATAAGAATCAACAAACTTCAGACCACTTTTCGATAGTCCAGTCAAAATGTCAGAAACTAAAACGCAAATGCAGTATGTCAACCTTGGGAAATCAGGTCTTAAAGTAAGTGATCACCCAGAGAGTATTACAGGCTAGCTTTGACAAACCGATCTACCTTTCTCCCTCGCATAAATTCGAGCTGACTGGTTCTGATGACTTTTAGGTATCCAAGTTGATTTTGGGCTGTATGCAATATGGCTCAGGACAAGAATGGATGATTCCTGATCACGATGAAGGTATAAAGCAATTGAAATACGCTTATGATCAAGGTATCAATGTGAGTTTCAAAACCTATTGTCACCCTAACGTTTCTCCGCGAAATTCCCGTTACACTTCGTCGGAGAACGAGCAGTGATAAGGTGTCATCAGTGAAGAACGTGCTATTGACGACAAAGGCTTGCTATGGGTAGACTTTCGATACTGCTAATGTCTATTCTGGTGGAGAATCAGAAGTGATTCTTGGGAAATTCCTTAAGAAACACGAAATTCAAAGAGAAAGTGTCGTCATCTTGACCAAAGTATTCGGTACAGATGGTAAAGTCGAAGATAAGGGTCCCGCAGGATGGACAAACCAAAAAGGTACCAACAGAAAGGTGAATATCAAATCATTCGCTCTCAACCTTTAGGTACCATTTCAACTAGTGTCCCATGGCGATGACGATCAGCTGAACTTGATTTGTGCCGCTTCTTTTTTTAGAGAGTTTTCGCTTCTGTTAAGGCTTCACTCGAAAGGCTTCAAGTAGAGTATATCGATCTTCTTCAAGTACATCGATGGGATTCCGAAACTCCTTTTGAAGAAACTATGCAAGCTCTTCATGATGTTGTTCAAAATGGCTGGGTAAGATATGTCGGTATGAGTAGTTGTTGGGCTTGGCAATTCCAACTTATGCAGCGTGAGCGTTTTTCGAAATACTGCACTGAGAGATCAGACATGACAAACGAGGTTAATATTGTCCTATTCAATACCGCAGAATACGCCATACAAAACCGACTCACACCTTTTATTTCGATGCAAAATCAGCATAGCGCAATGTACAGAGAAGAAGAAAGGGAGATGATGCCAATGTTGAAGCACTTTGGCGTAGGAGTTGTGAGTTAGCAGGAGGCCCTACCGTTTCTTCTATCCCCTCATACAGTCTCAGACCAGAACGCGTCTTGTCGAGACTAGCTGCTAATGGCCTGGCCTGTGCAGATACCATGGGGTCCTATGGCAGCAGGGCTTCTTTGTCGACCATTTTCCGAGATGGATAACACGACCAGGACGAAACAACCTGATGGAAGAGGACAACAACCTTCTGATAAACTCATCATCGATAAAATAGAAGAAATCTCCAAAAAGAGAAACGTCACCATGGCAGAAGTAGCCATCGCTTGGAGTTGTCAATCACCTTGGGTTACCGCTCCTATCGTAGGCGTGAAAAGTACAGAAAGATTGGATGAATTGATCAAAGGAATGCAATTGGGTTTGAAGGAAGAAGAATTGAAAGAGATCAATGAGCTCTACAAACCTGTTGCAATCAGGGGACATGCTTAAGTGTGTCTTAAGCATATCAAACGTGTCCTGGATTGATCTGTATAGCGAAATTATCTTGTTTCAAATTTGTAATGAAACAACTGGACCTATAGTGTCCCGATCGTCAAATGTATTTGAAAATGTAGCAAGAAAGAGAGAGCAGAGTTCGCAAACTCTAGCGCCAGTTTATCAGATGAATGAACAATGTCACATGGATTGTACAAAATGGACCATGATGAAATGGTCATCTATATATGTTTTTATGTTTTGGTTTTGTCCTTCGATATACTATAAACCCGAAAATGCACATCCCCCAGACACTCTATCTTGGCAAATGTCGACTGGATCGATTATACCCATTTAAAGATTGACGCCTTCAGGTCGGACGATCTTGGACTATTTCATCATATATAGTATTTAGCAATTTGTCATGTTTGTCATGGTTTGGATTGATAGTGCAAGGGGAGAAGACTTACAGTGTCGGGAACACCGGGAAGAGGGAAGGAAGTGGAGAATTTCATGACATCTTGTTTGAGTTCAGCGATCAATTTAGATGCTTCTCCTTGACCTTCGTAAGCTTTTACGAAGTCTTTGAGGAGTTTAGATCCGGCCTCTTCTTGGGTCTTCAAGGATATTTGAACGACTCGGTGGAGGAACTCAGCTACTTGTTCAACATCGGATTCAACCATTGATCGAGAGGTTAAAGCGGAAGTACCGATTCGTACACCACCGGGTACAAGAGCGGAGGCTGGAAGAAGGACGGTTGTAGGTTAGCAAAGTTGTTCTAATGAAGAACTTGTCCGCGCAGATGAGAGAGTCTAATGAAGGGGTAAGATTCAAATGGCGAGAAAAATTTTGACTCACTGTCTCCGGCAACAGCGTTCTTGTTCAATGTGATGTGAGCGGCGTCACAGATTTTCTCAACCTTTGAACCGGTCAAACCGATAGGTCTCAAGTCCCAAAGGATCAAGTGGTTCTCTGTTCCATCGGTTTGAAGTCTGTAACCGTGCTTGAAGAGAACAGCTGCCATGGCAGCGGCGTTGGCTCGAACTTGTTTAGCGTATTGTTTGAAAGCGGGATCGGCGGCTTGCTTGAGAGCAACGGCAATACCGGCGATGGTGTTGTTGTGGGGACCACCTTGACAAGCGGGGAAAACGGCGGCGTTGACTCTGGCTTCAAGATCGGCTTCTTTGTCCTTTCGGAAGAAGATCAAACCGGCTCTTGGTCCTCTCAATGTCTTGTGAGTGGTGGTGGTGACGACATCACAGTATTCGAAAGGAGAGTTTTGTTCGGCGGCAGCAACGAGACCGGAGATATGGGCCATATCAGATAAAAGGTAAGCTCCTTGAGCATCGGCAATCTTTCTTAATCGTTGGTAATCCCAATCTCGAGGGTAAGCTGATCCACCACAAACCACTAATCGGGGTTTGAACAAGTTGGCATTGGTCTCTAGTTGAGGGTAATCAATGATACCAGTCTTGGGGTCAACTCGGTAAGGGAAAGATTGGAAGTAGACTGAAGAAGCGGTGATCTTCTTTTTGGCGGTGTAGTAACCGTGAGTCAAATGTCCACCATCGGGAAGACCAAGACCCATGATTCGGTCTTGAGGGTTGATGAGGGCAGTGAAGGCGGCGAAGCTGGACAAGGGGACAAATTTGTTATTAGGGGATGTTTGCCTCATATAGTATAGTTAATCACTCACTTGGCAGTAGAACCGGAGTAAGGTTGAACGTTGACACCCCATTGTTTAGGGTCGAGGTTGAAAGCTTTCAAGGCTCGCTCTCGGGTGATGTTTTCAAGGATGTCGGTGTACTGAAGGTCAATTGGTTCAGTCAGCGCCAAAGTCTAGCTTTTCTTCCGAGAGCTTTGCACCATCAGTTCAACTCACCTCGTTACCACCGTAGTATCTAGCACCGGGCAGACCTTCAGAGTATTTGTTGGTGAAGATAGATCCGTTGGCTTCCATAACGGCGAGAGATGTCAAGTTCTATTTCATTCCATTGAAGCAGATCAGCCATGTAATGTATCGGAATAGCCGATGATGAAATAGTATTGAGACTCACCTCGGAAGCGATCAACTCGAGACCAGAGAATTGTCTCCATGTTTCTTGCTCGATGAGCTTGTTGACCTCTGGGTCAGCTTCAGCCAAAGGTGTGTAAAGACAGGCGTTCTATTTTTTTCGGATCAATCAACTTGGAGATCAGCTTCAGTCCACGTTGAAAAGCTGCGCGTCTTATTTTGGCATCATCGAAAACTCACAAAATCCTTGGGAACGGGAACGGAAGAAGACATTCTGATGTTTTTGGTGAAAGTAGGTTTTGTGGATCTTAAGGTTGATAGGATTGATCTAGTTGAACTCAATGAAGGCATTGAGGTAAAACTTATTCTTTGGATTTAAAAGAGAATTAAAAAGATCGAAAGGTTTTGTAAATCAGTTGGTTGATGGAATGGAATTTTCCTTGGCTGCAGAAACAGAGGTGGTCAGATCTCCATACACCCCCTAATGGTATTACTGCTTTGCACCGATTTGGTACCTGAGTTGGAAAAAGACAGACTCGAAAAATTAAGCAGAAGTTTGAGAAGAGAAAATAAACGAAAATAATTGTAAAAATCCCTGAAAAGCACGTAAAAAGGACCATTCCTTGATCGGGATAAAATAGAATAAACTCATATCAAGAAATAATGAAATACACTCACCTGGTCTAGTGGAAGATGATTGTGTTCAACGTTTGTTATATGAGTATCGAGATGAGAATAAAACGGAGAGAAAGGGGGGAAAAGATGCAATCAGGAGGTCAACTCGATGAGCTTTATGTATTGTGGATCAAGAGAAAATGAGGCGTATCCCACACATATTTGTTGGAAAATCCTATCTCGTTTTTTATCCATTTTTGAGTGATAAGGATATGTTGTACGAATATTTTCCAACTTTATCGCGCTTGATTTCCAAGAAGCGGAATAAAGACCGAGCTTGCCGATAGGAAAATGGAAATTTAACTTGACTTTGTCCGGCTGTTTCTCTCATGCTGCGATATGAAGTTCAGCCATGATTTGAACGAATGCATGTGTGACTCTGTTGAGGAAGCAAAGTGTGATAAGAGATCACAGTTGATGCTGCTTATAGCTGATGGGTGGCGAATGAAAGAGTACTGGGTTGACTCGACTTATCCGAAACGCGCGACTGCTCTCATCAATCAATTTAAATAATGTTGCAAGATCAACGCGTAGAACGTCATTGCAAGTCATTGTATACTTCTACATTTCATACTTTACCTACTCTTCGAGTCGTTGATAAGAATACAACCCACTTGATCCAAGTTCGAGCTCAGCGTGGGAAGCTATGAAGCGTCGAAGAGATGAAAGTGCTTTGTGTCGCTGAAAAGCCAAGTATAGCAAAGAGTATCACAGAGATTTTATCTGGAGGACATTGGACACATGTGAGTTTTCTATATTCATATAGCTGTCCATCGAGCTATCAACCTGTCAAGCGAAGGCAAATTTCTCCCGAAAGTGATCTCCTTTACGAAGCTTACTTATCATGTCGTGTGTAGCGAAATAGCCCTCATAAATATATCAGAAACTACGATTTCGACTATAACCTTCCACCTCCACTAGGTCAAGGAAGAGGAGCCGCATTTACAGTAACAGCTGTTTTGGGCCATCTCACAAGCTCAGTAAGTGGTAGTATCTTAGTTAAGTCAAGTACTCTTCTCCGAATCTAGCTAATAAAGTCACAGGATTTTGACGATGATCATAGAAAATGGAGTTCTTGTGATCCTTTCGCCTTATTCGATGCTCCTATACTCACCTATGTTAGCAAAGTATGTCACCTCATTCCTCCCTGAGTGCCAATTCAATAGTTTGCTTACATCAATGATACTTGTTACAGGACCTGAAGAAAGTCGAACAAAATCTACAGTCAGAAGCCAGACATGCGAATTTGTTGATGATTTGGACAGATTGTGATAGAGAAGGTGAACATATAGGTTCAGAGGTAGCTTCAGTATGTCGAAGGGTCAATCAAAATCTGATCGTGAAGAGAGCTAGATTCAGTGCCATTATAGCTGCGTAAGCTGCCTCGTCCTCACTGACAACTAATAAACAGCTTACAGATGTGTGTGCCTAACGTCTCAGACAAATCCATCAAGCTGCTCGTCAAGCCAACGATTTAGATGTACGTCAAGCCGATGCTGTAGAAGCTAGAATTTCATTAGATTTAAGAATAGGTGCAGCGTTCACTAGATTGATGACAATGAGTCTGCAAGTCAGAATACCAGAATTGGCAGAACAGGTCGTTAGTTATGGTACGTTCTGTTTCACCTGAACTTAGATATTTCATGACTTGACACCAGCTCCTCTATCTGTTGGCGGTGTATACATCGGTCCACCTCAATTGATTATTACCTACCTGGCCTTTCACATAGGTCCTTGTCAATTCCCAACGCTGGGCTTCGTCGTCGATCAATACAACCGCGAACAATCCTTCGTTCCAGAAACATTCTGGTACATATACGTCTGTATCGAAAGAACAGATGAAGAAGGAGAAGTAAGAACGGTAGAATTCAAATGGAGGAGAAATCATCTTTTCGATATGGATATAGCTGCTGTTCTTTACGAGCAATGTGCAATGGATCCAGAGGCAACAGTAGTAAAAGTGGAAACTAAACCTACAACCAAATGGTAAGTGATTATTGGTACCACTCTACCGGTGAGCAGGCTCTGATAAACAAAAACAGGAAACCACTTCCCTTGACAACTGTGGAATTGCAACAATCCGGTTCGAGATTACTTAGAATGGCTCCTAAACGTGTCCTTGATGTGTGTACCTCTGTTGTTGGGAAACCCTTGAATCGATCAGCTGAATATGGTTTCAGATTGCCGAAAAGCTTTATCAGAAAGGTATTCTGAGTTATCCTCGTACCGAGACCGATCAATATGACCGAGCGTTTGACTTCAATAGCTTGATCCAAAAGCAGACATTTGATAATCAGTGGGGCCAATATGCGCGGAAGTAAGTTACTTTGATAAAGCGCGATTGTCTATGGCTGATATCGTGTCGTAGATTGATAGATGGGGATTATCAACGGCCTAGGAATGGCAAGAAGAATGATAAAGCACATCCTCCGATTCATCCTACCGCTCACGCTGGAAACCTGGAAGCCGACGAGAGAAGAGTCTTCGAACTTGTCACAAGGAGGTTCTTAGCTTCATGTTCTAAGAACGCAGAAGGAAAAACTACCACTGCGGAGATAAATATTGCTGATGAGATCTTTCATACAAGTGGTAAGCTGATTCAAACCCGAATCATCGAAAGCATCTCACACGCCGCTGTTTTAGGTCTTGTCATCACTCAACGAAATTATCTCGAAGTTTATCCTTATGACAAATGGTCCGATTCCGCTTTACCAGATTTCCAAGAAGGAGAATTATTTACGCCGACCATCATCGAGCTGAAGGACGGTAGTACCTCAAGACCGAATCTGCTTACTGAAGCAGATCTCGTAGGATTGATGGACAAGAATGGGATTGGTAGGTCAATCCAGGCGATGAATAGTTGTGCTCTGTATTCAGTTACTGATTCGCTGGTTCAGGTACCGATGCTACCATCGCTGAACATATATCAAAAATCATCGAAAGGCAATATGTAAACGAAAAGCAAGAACAAAAGACTAAATATCTCGTCCCTTCTCAACTTGGTGTAGGTTTGGTAGAAGGCTATGATAAGATCGGCTTTGATAGATCCCTGAGCAAGCCTCATTTACGTCGAGAGGTTAGCTATAAATCTTTTTACTGTCCCGATGAGTAAGAGCTGACATAGCCGCATAAGACTGAACACCGTATGCAGCTAGTATGCGACGGAGCCAAGGTCAAGCGAGAAATCCTGGATCAAACGATTGATGAGTACAAAGAGGTTTTTATTAGAGCTAGACGAGATTTCGAGGTTGTAATTGAAGTGAGGCAACCCATAAGAAAATCGAAGAGCTAGCTGACATTCTAGCAGAGTGTCATTGATTACCTGCATGGAAGGGGGGAAGCTCAAGAGGCTTTGAGAGCAGCTGCGCAGAGTCGGAGAGGAAGAGGAGCTGTTAGAGGAGATCGAGGTGGTAGAGGTGGCAGAGGAGCTGCACTACCTCGAGGGGCCAGAGGCAATCAAGTTGATGACGATGAAGACGACGATGATGGGAATGAAGGAGGGCCGCCAAGAGGAGGAGGCAGAACGAGGGCGACAAGAGGCAGAGGGACCTCAACCAGAGGAACAAGCTCGAGAGGAAGAGGAGCAAGAGGAGCTGGAGCCATTGAAACCAGCAGAGGAGATGTTGAAACGTCGAGGAAAAGAAACTTTGACCGTAACAGTAAGTTCACCTACCATCCCTTCTCACGCCGGCGGGTGGAAAGCTGACCGGCCAGGTTCAAACGACGGCCCACCTGATGATACTCCTAAAAGGTGTAATTGCGATCTGCCTGCCGTGTCTAGAAAAGTCCAAAAAGCCGATTCTGCACATGTTGGAAGACAGTTCTGGACTTGTCAAAAACCGCAAGGGGAGCAATGTGGATATTTCGCGAGTTTGTTGAGTTCATATGCAAAGAGCTCCAACTGATATCAGGTATAGGAATGGGCGGAGGAAGGTACTTCAGCGTCGATGACCACTGGGAACGCTCTGTCGCGGAGTCAGCCGCCCGCCAAGAAACAACGACCTTCGGTAAGTACTCTACTTGGCCCATTAATCATTGCTCTGTCCGTTCAAGAAGAAAGTACCAGCTGATCGATATATATATATATTCAGAGCCGAAACGAGGTTCGCGGTAATGATCAACATATTCGATGCAATTGCGATTTGGAGGCGAAGTTTGGCTCAGTAATGAAAGATGGGCCAAATAAAGGCAAACAATTCTGGTGAGTACTATGATAGATCCCATCTCATTTATGATAGCGGTCGTGACATGGTGATATTGTGGTCAGCTCATCTGATGAATGCTGTAGGGCATGTCCGAATAATCCTCGAGCAAGCTGTGGGTTTTTCGAGTGGGCAGACGAAAATGGTGCATCTGGTTCTGGTAGTGGATATGCCCCCGGCCTTTCTGGGGGCGGTGGCGCAGGGAGATCCAGTGCAGGAGGAGGTAATACAGGAGGAGGTAAGTCATTCTTATCGTGAGTGGACTGATTCGGTGAGCTGACTAGAATCAACGTTAGAATGCTTCAAGTGTGGTCAGAACGGACACTGGTCTAAGGATTGTCCCAACGAGGGATCAGGGAATTATGGAGGTGGGGGTCGAACAATTAGTGGAGGAGGAGGAGCAGGTAGCACAGGTGGTAGGTTCGCTTTCTCATGAACGGCTAAACTCATGTGCAGGCTGATATCCTGATTGCACAGATTGCTTCAAATGTGGCGGAAGTGGTCATTGGTCAAACAATTGTCCCAACGATGGTGGTGGATATAGCAGTGGCGGTCGAGGTGGAGGTAGAGGCAGGGGTAGTTCAAAATCAAGAGGTAGAGCTAAGGGCAGGGGAAGATGATCTTAGTTTGATCGCATCAAAAATGTCGAGATCTATCCAAATCACCTGTATCATACATGTCTGTTGTAAACTCTCATTTCACGATCATCAGCAAGCAACATCATCGATAAAGCACTTTATATTTCCATATCATCCGCGAATGCATTCCGTCACGGCATCATAGTTTAAACAGGAAAGGCTATTGCTATCGTCACGGTACCTGGGATCGGTGTGTATGGACAAAGATGTTGTCTCACAAGGCTGATCTTCGAAGTCGCGAGTTGATGTCGAGACGCAGTGTTGCGCAAAATGATCAAGACCGACGTGTCGCTCGACAAGAAGACAAAAAGGTATGAATGGATAATATAGATGATTATGCATCTACGATAGTCATGAGTTACTGAGTTGAGATGTTTTATGATAAGATATCTAATGTGTTGGGGATTTATGTACAACATTCTACTCTACACTATAATCATTAGGAGTCATGAAGGAACCTTATTCTATTGTTCTCGATTTTTTCCATCCTTTCGTTCGTCAAGGTGATTGATTATTGACCTTTGCCTCCTCTAACAATGTGAGGAAACCATCCCATTCATCTTTCTTCATGTTGTAGCTTTCTTTCGTATCAGGGAAAGACCTATCTTTAACAGCTTGTACATATTGGTTGATGGCGTATTTTGATGCCATTCCAATTGAACCGAACTGTCTTACGAATCTAGGAGATGCAGATGGTTTCTTTGGTGTTGGTAATGTCAGTTCTGAAGCTTGTTGTAATTGGTTTGGTGTTTCGACTAAAGTTGATTCCTTTGCATCATCGCCAACTATATCTTCTTGAGAATACGTTCCGAGTACGTCCGTTATGACTAATACTTGTCCATTCGTACCATTTCCAGCTCCGATACCGATCGTGATGATATCTAAATCATCAGTGATTTTCTTAGCTACATTATGTGGAATAGCTTCAAGTAATAGACCAAATGCTCCGGCATCTTTCATTTCGGAAGCAGTTTGATATATTTCATAAGCGCTTTGAGCTGTTCTTCCTTGAACCAAATAACCAGATAAAGACGTCGCCCGTTGAGGTTGTAGACCTAAATGAGGCATAACAGGTATTCCAATTTCTGATAATTTTCGAACTAGTGGTATGATTTCTACTCCACCTTCAATCTTCACTCCATCCACTCCACTTTCTTTGATCAATTTGATCACGTTTCTAACTCCTTCTTCTAATGATACTTCGAATGAACCGAATGGTAAATCTGCGAAAACAAATGGCGTTTTAGATCCTCTTGTAACTGCTTTAGCATGGTGAATGATTTCTTCCAAAGTTATTTGAGTCGTCGAATCATGACCCAAACAAACTTGGGAAAGCGAATCTCCAACTAGAGTCATATCTACACCACATGATTCGGAAAGCAATGCAGTGGGATAGTCATAAGCTGTAAGAACAGTAATGGGGGTATCGGATTTGGAAAGTTTTCTGAGAGTGGAGAGAGTTACTTTTGGTCGAGGAGGAGGTCGAGCGGACATAGATCGAGTCTGTAGTGGATTTGATGATCTAGTGACTAAAGCAGAGGTGAATTTTAGCTGTGGTCCGATAACCAACGAGAGGAGTCTGTCACTCACTCTGTACCGTATGACGCGATGGGGTCATGGTCATATTACTGAAACCTCTCTTTTGACCACTTTTGCTGAATGGCCCCTCCGTTTGATACGATTTTCGAAATGAGTCTGAGCTCGATGATTCTCCTTCCAGATCAGCTTCTTCGATGACTTCAGCTTTTGGAAGCTTGATCCCTAGACTCTCCAATTCCTTTAAAGTTGCAGAGTCATTATCCGATCTCTCTTCAGCTGAGGCAGCGAGAAGTTCGTTTAAAACCTCATCATCATTTTGTGTTTTGTTCAGCCTTCTGACACCTCGTGTTCGGACCACAGGTGTGGCTTTGGGAGTATGAGGGAAGATATCTCCCCAGGAGGATTTACGAGCATCATGGTAGCCTTGTTTCGAGTGAGATTTGGAATATGTCAATCGTTGGATATTGCCTTTTGTTTTGAACACATCAGCTTGTCTCCTGGTGTAGATGTGATAAATGGAACATGAGTTGCGATATGGCAGAGGCACAAAACGTATGTGAAGATGGAAACGAAGGATCAATTAAGAAAACTCACCATCGGGGCAACAAGCATCCATAGTTACATGACCACTCCTTTTCATGGGCGGAGCGACAAGCCTAGGCCAGGAATACGCTTCTTCCCTTAGGCCGTTCTGCATCTTTTGTTTATCTTCTGCATCCAACTCCACACGATCATGTTCATTCACATGTTCTTGCTCGGGTAGATTGACGACTTCTAATATACCTTCATGTCCTTCTATCTCTCTCAAGACACTCCTACCGTCTTGCTTCAATCTTGATCTCGCCAGTTCTTCTTTACCCACTCCACCCAACCTCCCAAGGGAGCTTTTAGGCATACCCCTAAAAGTAGGCTCGTCTGGTAAGTTTGAGATCGGCCTTTCTCCTCTTGCTATAACAACATAACAATAACCAGTATCCTCTTCTCCTCTATTTGAGTGTTTGGTCTTTCTGACGAACGAAGGTCGCTGAATTCGTTGACTGAAGCTACATTTGTCCTCTGTGGAAACCAACGGGCAGATTCCATCATGAGGACAAGGAGCCAAGACATGCAATGGGTCGTCTGAATTTGATTGGTCTAGAAGATATGATCGCGCTCGAGAAATAGCTTGCCATCCTGTAGGAGTAGACTTGTCTATCAGGACGATGTACGGCGATTTCAAGGATAGAAGTTGGTTGAGGTGAGTCTGCTGGGAAGGTTGAGTAGGTAATGTTGACAGTAAGAAGGTAGATAGAACGACAGCGGGCTGTAGAAGGACGTCAAGATTCAGTCAATTGTCAGAAGAGCGTGTTGATGGTATTCCAGATGATGACTCACACGATGATCGGAAGGAACATGTTTGCGATTGAAATGGACATCAGCAGCTTGCTCAGATACGTCTAACAAATAACAATTTGTTAGCCTACTACAGCTCGAATGATTACAAAGGGGATAGACTCACCTTCCATAATCTTTTGAGCAAGGTCTAGACTGTGTCTAGAAGAATGTACCAGTTGTATTTTCAGGTTATCGCTTGTGGATGATTCTAAGAATGCATCGATCGTTGCCCTGTCAAAAAGTAGTACAGGCTCCTGGTCAGTATGAATCTACGTGTGACGAGAGCAGCAGAATACGTACCATGACCCAGAGCCTAATCCACCTGAATACTCCACGATCTCCTTCTTTTCAGCAGTCGTAGATCTATCCAACCATCCTTTCCCTAATCGTCTTTCCAACTCCTCAAATACGTTTCTGACAACTCCATATTCACCAGGTAAGATACCGGCAGCTTTTGCAAGTTCACCTTCTACTGTCTTTCTGGGTCTGCTTGATCGATGGTCTACTTTTTCTTCTCTTGATCTTCTTGACGATGATGAAGGTAGGGATAAATAGGATTGTCGTAATGTGCGTGGATTGTCCAGCTCTACAAAACAATGAAGAAAATATATATATGTCAGCTCAATTACACACGAGATGGTAAGTGACTAGCAAGATACAGAAGGTTCCGCAACATATAATGCTGCATTACGGAGAGATGATCTTGGACTTACGATCGATTTGACGTTGAATGCCATTCTTCAAGTGATCAGGCAAAACTACCACGCCGACTCTTTTGCTTCCCAAAACAGTTGCCGGCGATCTTCTTTCTTCCCTTCTACTAAAATCGAATTCGCCTACTTCCTCTTCATCATACTTGGATGAATCCAATTCATCTAGATCTTCCACTATCAACCCGAATTTGTGTTGACTTTTACTTGATGAAGGATGTGAATCATCTACTAACTCTAAATCTGGTATTGTCATTTTACCTTTTCCTTTCGATGTTGACTTTAAGCTACGTTTAGGTCCCATTCCCATGCCCATATCTCCCTCTTTGATCAAGTCATGGAAGCTATCGTCCAATGTAGGTGAAGGTGCTTGACCCACGACCTGACCTTGGGTAGAAGAAGCTCGTACGACAAAAGTGGAGGTGAAATGTCGTTTGCGACAACCCGTAATAACGTTTTGTCGAACGAGTCGAGCTGGTCGAGGCAGCATTTTGGTACCCGAAAGCCTTATGACTTGAAGATGAGGACACAGTATCAGAAGCCAAGGGAAATGGGATTTTACTGATTTAAGGTTATATGATTTACAGATGAAAGCAAAAGCAAAACTCGTAATTGTCAAAATATCTTCATCTCACATTTACGAACGATCTCAAAGGTACATGTCACGTGATCATGAACCTTCACCTCCACCTGCTGATGGGGAACTTTTGATCATAAACTGGCATACGATACATGACAAAACGGGAAACAACACTCCAACTTCATATCTTCTTGACGACGATGCTGAAACTGACAGAGAAAAAGACTCAAAGCCCTGGAATATGTACAAAGGTGGAGTAATACAAACTTTCAAAAAAGTCTCAATTCCCCTCTACGCCTTGACTTTCCCAATGACTGAGACCAACGATGTCCATGTCAGTATCAAAACGTGGCTTTAAATGATGAGGCTTACCTGTATCAGGAGCGTATTTTGAGATGGCATTGGGAGGATGGATCATGGCGAATTCTCTGGATGCGGGAAATATGATTAGCTGGCATTCAGAACTTGTGAGAGCCATCCAGCTCACTCTGTAGCATCTCTTCCTGCGTAAAGCAGAATTGCCTTGGCACCACCGGCTACCGTAGATGTCAGCGGTCTGTTCTTGAGAGCTTATGTTGGCAACTTACGATGGTCGGCCAAGAAGCTGTTCGTGAACATGCATATCAGCTACCACTTCTGTTCGAACTGTTGCTACAGCGAATTCGCTTACTTTGTCACATCCAAAACTTCACCATCAATGATAACCCAACAATCATTTTCCTTGTTATGCTTGCCAACCTCTTCAACAGTATACTCTCCTTTTGTTTTCCCGCCAGTCTTCTTGTCTTCCTTGGTTTCTGGTAATTTCTCTTGCTCGACTTGGGCTAAAGTCCTGTCACCTTCTTTTGCTGGTTGGGAGTTGGCAGGAACGGAACCATCTTGCGCTCCTTGTCTTGTGCCATGAACTTCAGTCTGTTGGCCTCCTCCTGAAGATGAAAAAGATTGAGAACCGGAGTCGGAGTTGGCCCAAGAGAACTCCAGGTTGACATTTTTGGAGTTTGGATCGACTCGGATTTTAGTTTCGAGCAAGTGGCCGGCAACATTTGATAATCGATTGGCAGCTCGTTCGTTGGCGAGCTGAGAAAGGAGATATGATGACACCGCATCACCTGCGACTCGACCAAAGACGACGCAACCACTATGGACGGATGCGATTACATGAGCGCAGTGATCGACATCAATCATACGCTTGTGTCACTTACAGAAGAGAACTTCCACCGAGCCTGTTTGCACCATGGACACCACCAGCCAATTCACCGCAAGCATAGAGACCTGGAATAGGTCTTGAGCTGGAATCATGTACAGCAGAGTCGGTGCCAATTTCAAGACCACCCATGGTGTAATGTAAGACGGGAGTCTGTATCTTCTGTTAGCTGCATCTAGAAATCATTAAAATGGCTCAGCTTACCATGAGAGCGACATGGTAAATGTCATCCATTTTGAAATCACCGCCACTGAAGAACTGGGATATCTGTTAGCTTTCCAATCTACAAGTCTTGTATGACAGCTTACCTTCTTGCCAAATGGGTCTGTACCAGGGCTCTTAGCATATTTGTTGTGGTCATCGACTGGTCCCAGAGGTTTAGCTTAAATATGTCCTGACGAGGGTATTTAGCTTACATGTCTTCTTCAAAGCCTCAGGTTTGACACCCATCTCTTTAGCAAGCTCTTCGCCGCTATTGAACTTCTTCATAAGTCCCCGACCAACATAATGCTTGCAGTGCCATTCAATCTCTTTGCTTGACTGCCCGTTAAGCACAAGTCGAATAGGGAACTATTCAGTCGAAGTCTTCGAGTAAGTTCTTGAAATTGTCAAGGTAGTAAAGTGTGACACCTACTTTATTATTCTCCCACATCTTACCAGTGACATAGTCTCGATGCTGGAGTTCATCGACGAATCGACTACCTGTGTTGTCCAGGAGAAGACCACCGACACCTCGTAACGCTTCGGCAGCCAAGAACTTGACCTAAGATGTTGAAGTGAGTAAGTGTCAATGACATTAAAATGGTAATCGATCGCTTGCTACCTACTTTGGCATCGGGCTCTTTAGGATCTACCAAACCAGTAGGGTGAACCTGTACTTTCTCAAGATCGATACCTTTAGCACCAATAGCCATGGCCATCTTGTGTCCATCACCAGTACAGTGATCTCCATTTGTGGTTGGCTATTCTATATGTCAGCGGAAGTTGACAATAAGAGAAAGGGGAGGTTGACTCACCAAGTCATAATATTCAGGTCGGTGTTTCTTGAGTAATGAATCACCCGTGAAATCGGCTGCGTAACCACCAGTGGCAAGAATGACTGGACCTTGTTCGATGAACTATGTGCATGACTATCAGCTGCGATTCCCACAAGAGTCGAGGAAAGAAGTGGTGATATACCTTTTGACCATCTTTCTCATATTCTACACCGACAATTTTACCTCCCTCATCAAGGAGTTTGGTGACTTTCGCTTTCTTCAACACCTTGACTCTGTCAGGTGAACTTTCCGCCAAGTCTTCGAGCTACCATTGAGAATAGTTAGCTATGCACAAGTTTCGTCACGAGCAACCGGAGTAGCTAACCTTTTCCATGAGAGCATAAGTGATAGTCATACCAGGGAATTGTTGACCACCTCTATGTGTTCTTTTCTCTGAGTGACCACCAAGTCGAGATACTTTTGATAAGTCGAGATTGAACCTTTCGACCAGCCAATTGACCGCGTCACCTGATTTATAAGTTAACACTTTGATTAAATCATCTCGGGCTAATTCTCTTGCAGACTTCTTGGTATCGGCAAAGCTGAAGTCCTAGTCAGTACAACTTAATTTGATGAAGATGAAAGGTGAGATAGATATGTACAATTTAGCGGATGAGTCTGGTATACCGAGATCCTGTTAATTCGATTGTCAGAATTAGCTTTACCTCGACAAGTGGATTAATTGGAAAGCTAACGAACTTGTTGAGCCTACAAGAAAGTGGTCAGCTAGATAATCACGCTATATTGGAAGATACGCAGCTTACCTGAGTTGCAGCACCATTGATACCACTCGTAGCTTTCGTAGAGTTACCCTATAAATACAGCTTTATCAGCAGTTGTCCGAGTATCTTACCCTGTCGTTCAACTGAACTTACACCCATGAAGCTATTCTTGTCAAGGAGAATCTGATATATTCAGTGGGATCAGCTTCATCTATCAACAGGTACTATGGTGAAGTCAGAATGGACACTCACGACATTACCACCTCTTTCTAACACTGTGTGGGCGGCTGAAAGTCCTGATAGACCACCACCGACAATAATCACTTTTGCGTTCGAAGACATTCTGAGCTTGTCTTTTGTTGGTAATACAAAGGGAGACAGATGAGATATATAGAAGAAGAAGTGATACAATTGAAGAGATAGGAGAGTCTTATATTCGCGTCAAAGCTGTTCGAGTTCTTCCTAGATGCTTGTTTGACTGATAGACGATAGAGAAAACTTGGAAGTGATCTTATGTGGAAAGAGATTGAATTGGAATGCTAATTCTGATTAAACATACGATTGAAGCAAAGTCATTAACCGGTCGACCAACAAGATTTTACCAGTCAGTCATACAGTTTCATACATATTAATCAACGAAGCATTTGACATGAAATAACGAGCGAGGGAACCCACATGCACAATTGCGGGGAAACAAACAGAGGTAACAATGGTGAAATTACCAGTCTGGGTAATAACCGGTCATAGCGAATACCCGGACATAGATCTGTATAAGGAAGATTATGTAATCTCACTTTCCATGACCTCCACGTTGCCACGCGGATATTGCGTTTTGATTAGCTTCGACGTGTTGATACGAAACAGAGAGAAAGAAAAGTGAAGGTGATTCTAGAGGATACAGGTAAGGAAGAAGGTGCACCCAAATAGCAATTCACAGCAAACAAGATCCGAAAGAGAAGACCCGCTGGTACACTTCGCACACTTAACAGATACAATAGCAATCGAAAATGGTCAGTGATGCCTTCCTCTCGATGAATAGAGGTAGAAAAATAGCTGACATATGTTGAATATACTTGTTTCACTCGTTCGTATTTTGCCCTTGCGATCGATACTCCCGGCATTTTTCTGTACTTGTTCATACATAGGCAACATCAGATAAACTGCTGGGAGGATCTATGCTTTTCATAGCAGGATTTGTTTTCATCTACTATACGATATGGGCACTATTACTTGTAAGTCATCTGTCCATGGTTTTCCGCTTCATCCTTTCACGACCACCCAAATTACGATATACGTACCGCTCAATTGCAGATGAGCGATCCCTGATGCTAACAGGGTGTGCCCGCACAATGCCATCTTTTAGCCATTCTTATCTTCTGATTCGCCGGTACAATCACTCTTCCCCGCAAGAGAGTGGGCAATCAAACTTCCTTTGTTGATCTTACTGTCGGGTATATCAGCTGTAGGGTTATTCTTCGCCAGAGTCATGTTGAGTGAAGCCAGAAAGAAGGCGGTCAAAGGTGGAAAAAAGGTTTAA
Source organism: Kwoniella shivajii (assembly GCF_035658355.1). NCBI lineage: Eukaryota > Fungi > Basidiomycota > Tremellomycetes > Tremellales > Cryptococcaceae > Kwoniella > Kwoniella shivajii. The sequence continues at coordinate 1,006,287 of NC_085909.1, forward strand.
TGATAATATTACATGTGTATATGTATAAAGATATGATTAGATGGTTGCAGACGATATTGGTATCGTCTCATTTCGTCACTTCGTCATTTCTCAACCTAAACTACCGATAGACGGTCTTTCTTTCTCAAAGCCTACCCGTCAACAATTGTGGTTGTCCACAGCTTGCACTCCTCATCTTACACGTAACTTGTGTTTCAACTTGTTTCAATATTGACATGTCACCAAAATACATCTCGTCATGCACACTCATGGTTTGAATCTAACATTACTATGAGTGAAGTATATAGACTATAAAAGCAGATCGTTTCTCCTTTCTATTCCCATCATTGAGTCGTATGGAGGAAAGCGAGGATCGAAGAAAAACGAATGAAAAGAGCCTATTTAATGGAAGGGAGGAAAAGAACAGTGAAAAAGGTATAAACATATATATATGTACATATTATCATATAAAAAACCGCCTCCTATGACTTCTACGTTGTTTGTCCTTTTCGTGGGTATTTGTTATGAATTTCGTGATATATACGGATTTGGGTTTAGCGGAAAAGCATGTCGAAGGGAAGACCAGAGGAAGATTATGCGTTTGATGCGATTGGGGGTTTTTTCGTTGGATCAAGATTGAGTTGAAGTATGTAGAGGGATTTTTTTATCACAACAAACATCGATAGTAGAATTTGAGGAAATTTGGCGCGTTATTGGCCAGTATAGAATGGGATACGAAGAGGAATGCATCAAAAATCTGAACCGATCAACGGGATTTGAAAAAGGAGAGAAATTGGATTCGGTTATATGTCAGAAGCTAAGAGGAAATCTAGTTCTTTTCCTGCGAATTCATTGGTACCAGAAACTGATTCTGGCCACTGTGAGTTTGCCCAATCTCGGAAATAGACGGATGCTTTCATGTGTTTCTTGGATGCGTACTATATCGGAATAAAATAAAATCAGCACATGGAAAGCTTATCCGAGTTACAAGTAGTAAGAGAAAGGTCGATGACTAACCTTTTTGTAGAATGATGATGTATCGTTGAATTTTGGATCGAGGATGTAGTTGAGCATTGCTTGCGCGGGTCCTAATATTTCTTTCTCGGCGTAGAAAGAATAGTGAACGAGATTAGGTGACTAATTGATAATATTTATTGCGTCAGCTCTCAATCTTGTTGTACTGACATCTAGAAGTAGGAAAGTTGCTTACCCAATCACCTCTGTCTAAACATAATCTAGCTAACCACATGGCTGCAGCAGCCAATTGACTAGGTTTGTAACTTAGTAATTCATGTTCTACGCAGCTGATTTCGAGTAAGAATTTTGCTATTGTCCGGGTTTGTATATCGTATCCATCTGCTTTTGATATTCTTCTAAGGAAATGTAATGGGTTGGGATACGAAAGATCGTAATCGAGAGTTGATAACATGTATCTTTCAGCTTTTAAGATTTCGTCCGTATCGTAACCTCCTTCTGTCATATGTAAGAAGTGTTCGATGGAGGGACAGATCACTTCTTCATATTTAGATGCAATAAAAAGAGCTGTTAAACCGACTAATTGGAATTTGATGAGTGAGATCTTTCGTTTCGATAGGAATCGATCGACCAAGTTGGAAGCGATGAAAAGTGTTTCGGGAAGTAATCGGAATTTTGAATGAACTTCAATCAACCAATCCATCAGGATAGCTCGCATTTCCCATTGGAGTTCGTGTTGCATATCCATATAATCTGTGCTGGGCATGGTTTGATCCTGACAGCGTAAACGGAGATCAGCAAGTTGAGTTTACACTGAATGAGCGTGTTCCTATGATACTCACCTCGATAGACAACATGTAATCAAAAGCGTCGACGACATATTCGCTGACCATACTGGGATTACCTTCGTCTTCTGCGTCGAGATCTGTCCAACCATCATCTTTGGCTTTTCGCTTGGGACTTCTTAACCCCACAGCTTGTTTACTTCCACTCGAAAGGAGAACTTCTCTGCCGTCGTGATCATAAATACCATCGACATCATGATGTTTCGCTTCTTCCTCTTCCTGTTCTGCGAAGGGAGGTGGAGTAGAGGTCTTCCTTCTTTTACGTAACGGTTCTTCATCAACTCCGATGTTAGGTTTCCTCTCTTTCAACGGTTTGGTTTCGGGAACAGTGGCAGTGGTAGAAGTTGACGCAGCTGTTGTGGAGCGTGATCGAGAAGGAATTTTGGATGACGGAATGACAGATTTTCTTTTTCCGATGACCTTCTCTTCCTTGATGACGGGAGCGGCAACGGCTGATCTGACTGTACGACGAGGAACAGCTTGTGATGATGTTTGAGTAGTTGCCAAAGGTCTTCTTGCTTCGTTTCCACTAGCCTTCTTTCCTTCTCCATCTTTTCCTCCGTTTGTTACTTCACCTAAAGCTGCTCTTCTCTTTGCTGCTAAGTCAATTTTACCAAGACCTGCATCTTTGACGGTAGCTGTTGTGCCCTTTAGCCTTGTGGCTGAAGTGTTGTTGGCTGACAGGCCTCGTTTGAGAACGGGGATGGAAGTGGCCGCAGTGGCCGATTTGGCAGCGAGAGTACCATTGGTGACAGTTGCTCTGGATCGAGTGGCTATCGTACCAGCAGCGGGAGGGGCATTCTCATCGACTCGACGAGTAGCTCGGCGGGTCTGTATATCGCGTTGAGGAGGCATGATTGATGTGTCGGGGGAAATGTAGTAGTGAGGGAGAGCAGGTTGATTTCAGGATAGGATGGACAGTATGAAATGGATAACGTTGAAGGAAAGGAATGAATGAAGTAATGAGGATTTGAATTATCGGTGAATTTCATAAAGTTGAAGGATAGGAATTAAGAATTAAAGGATGAGTAGATAACAGATCGTCAGCATGCAGATACAACAAGCACAAAGAGTTGATTGGAAGAGGTTCGATTGAAGTTGTGTATGATGATCATGAAAGGTATTCAGACTATGCTCGCCTCATATGTCTTTTGATTGTCTCATTATACAAAACATCGCGTCTCGGAAATTGTATTGTTCAAAATACGCATTTCACCTCGCCATGTTCTCAAAATACCACGCGAGATTCCCTATCACCGTACCGCTACGCCCTTCCTATTTCGAAGAAGGATGATGGTGAAGGAGAAGACAGAGATAAAACTCACAGGTATCCCACTGGCCATCTTATTCTTCTGTGCTATTCACGTTGATGAAGCTTCCAGGATGTAAAACGTGAATTGTTGGGGGGAGGAATAATGTAACAGTGTATGGGGAGGCTTGTAGTAGTTGTAGGTTGAATGACGCGTGATTTTCTTTCTTTTTGTCCTACTGTCCAGCAATATCGAAAAGACCAGAGAATACACCGATAACAGTCGAGAGGAAAAAGGAGTCGTCGAGAGTCGTGAGAAGAGGAAAGAGATAGAGATACCTACACTACAGATTCCTTTGCTTGTCCTTGTCGTCAAAGTATGATAATGTCAATATTCACCTAAAGGAACAAGAGACGAAATCAAAAGTAACAAAAGCACAATTCAATACTCAAACATGAGAAATGTATTTGATACAGTCAATTCCCCCCAAATCCAATTAGGATTTCCATTACGATTCTGCTCATTCACAGATCGTAATCAGCATGTTAAAGATTTTGTAATCGACATTGAATAGACGATTCAGGGCCGTGAAGGTTGAGTCACGTGACTTGGAGGGTGGTGAATTGTGATTTCAATTTGATATCACCGTAATGCCGGTCATCTTGCAGGGTGGGAGCAAGTTTTATAAAAGGCGCTAATCTTCCTTTCCGTTAGGGTCAATTACGTTGAATTCTCCTGTGCGTCTTTCACTTTCGTTATAAAAGAGTGACGCTCATTCATCCTTGGATCATGGGGTCATCTCACACGTCGCGAAAACAAAAACCAGTGGGATATGACAGTTTCGTCATGTTCGACTAAAACTATATTCTCAATAAATATACGATTGCATTATTGCTATAACGCGATCCAAATCGCGACACCTTTACTATACTTCAGGACTTTCAAAATGGCTTGAACTTTTTTTTGTTCTTCTGAAAGACGGGAAGACTGCGATAGACGTGATGTGATGTGGCTATGGTATCAACAAACGTTCAAGGAGCATAAGGTCAGGGCAATAATCCATTCCTACCAAGTATCAAAGTATCAATTTGATCGGAATGAGATCCTCCGTCAAGATCGATATCATCCGGTGCCATATTTCGCTATCTGACCAAGAGGTTCCAAGACATACCTATATTTCACTTCGCGCTTTATCTGGATCTGGAAGCCACTGACATAGTCGTGGAAACCTTGAAGTCTTCGATTGAGAGATCGTTTTCCATGCATCGGTCAGAACTATTGAAAGAAGATAACAATATCACTTGATACACCGAGACATCGATAATATATGCATAAACTGAAATACGACAGTGACCGTAAACCAACACCACGTAGTATCCTTATAAAAACTCCCATCCCATACGACGAGAAGCCTAACCTAATTCATTTGGGACCTGTTTCTCCCTTAATAACCTTTCTTGTTCCTCCTTCATCAAGATTTTAGAATACTTTGATTTCGATCTAATCTTAGGTCCGAATTTAAATGCTATAAAAGGTACTGTTGATAGTAATAAAGCTACACTTCCCCAAGTTACTGAGGTCCATCTAGGTGTAAGAGCGTCGTACATCTAGCATTGGAAGAGCATTGTGAGCTACTTTCTTTGCGACGTCACAACTAAGAGCCATAGAAGGGAGAAACTCACATCCAAGATGAAAAATACAAAAGCAGCAGCGACTACATTTCGTAGGAAACTTTGAGCCGCTAATGCTGATGAGGCGTAAGATCCATAACATTCTGAAATACTACAAATGGAGTTCATCAAAGCATCAATGATTTAGTATCATTTGCCCTCTGTGGGAATGGACGCTGAAGACTTACTAAACGAATCCACTAAGGTAGATAGGGAAGATTGAAGCTATGTTACCCATTATGTGGTCAACATCCGACAGCAACAGACTTCATTAAGGTATGTACCAACTTACCCATGATGATGACGATTCCAATACTGGGCATTATCCAATGAATATTGGGTTGACTGCTTAACCCAAACCAAAAACACCCAATAGCTAATCCTAGTCCGCCTACCATCGGACTGTAGAGTCTTGCTTCAATACCAACTTTTTCAACCTTACGTCTGAGCTCCACAGGCCAGTCAGCTTGGCCCACACTTAACAAAAAAAAACATCCACAATACTGCACATACCTGTAGGTTGCATCTTGTAAGAAGTTGGAGAAGAATCCAATGGTAGCTCCAATTCTTACCATAGGGCAATCAGCTCGACACGATCAATATAAGGGAAGGTGAATATGACAAAATAGATAACCTACATGATTGTGATGTAAATCAAGCCAACCTGGTTGATTGAAAACCCGTATGTACCAGTAAATACGTATGATAAACCAGTTACCATTGCGTAGAGAACACCCCACTTATATTTGAACACCTCAGTGACATTCCACGTGAACACATGCAAAGCTGAACAGGGCGTTGTGTATCACTTACAGCCAGTCCCATCCAAGTGGAGAAAAACAGTAGTATAGGTTCTACAACTAAGAAAGCTGTACCATCGCCGACATTCAGTCAGCTTGACTATCGGACGAGTGAACCCAGTTGATGAATGGAGCATCATTTGGCATACGAATCAAGCTCGTCGGAGAAAGAAAACTTACTAATAGCCCTGAGACAATTCGATCTCATCATGACCCAAAAGCTGATTTTACCAATTTCTGATCTCGCTGTATATCTTCCAACATCTGATAGACCTCTTTCCTTCCTCAACTTTTTAGCTTGACGTCTAAGTATTACCGGTTCCCTAGTCTCTCTCAGTATCAAAAATATCGGTATAATCAAAATCGTTATCATCACTATACCATAATTCATCTCCGTCAGCTTTTAGAGAAAAACTACCTATCCGCATCGGGGAAAGATTTGGTTTCTTGGAATCGCATTGATTGATTGACGTACTGCTTTGTATCCACCACATCCATCTCCACTCTAGCTTCGGATTCGATTCGACCCAGCAGAACATCAATGGCCCGAAGCCACTACCTGCCATTGCTGTGAATGCGAACATGGCCGTCGGTAGACCACGACTATTCGACCGTCAGACGAAAACGTTAGCTATGAAAGAATATGTGTCTTTCCCAACTCCGCAATCCCTCTAACAATGCAAGCTCCTCGCTCAACTCACTCTGCAGGTATATAGATATCACTGATCGTTCCACCTACTAAAGTAGCAGCAACCGAACCCGAACATCCCTGCAGGACACGAGCAGCAATCATTGTTCCCAGATCCTTTGCCCTACGTAAACACTCATAGGATAAGCGAAGGAGTCTTCAATCTAATAGACAGGTACAACGGAAACTCACAAAGCTAGCATGATATGCATTAGTAAGTAGATGATCACAGCTATTGCGTATGTCCATCTTCTTCCAAATTCTTCAGAAAGAGGAGCAAGAACCAACGGGGTGATAGCGAATCCCTGAAACCAGGTGTCATGATCAGCTAAAAGTGGACTGGGGTGTTCCTTCTCATTACAACCAGCATTCCTTTCGCTCGTAGAATACAGTGTGGATTCTAAGGAAGGGGTATTCTACATCTATCCAAGAGGGACTTACCAGATTATAAAGACCGTTGCCTAAAGAAGCTTGAAACCTAGTAATTTTCAAATCCTTCATCATGCTCCCCAGTCCAATTGAGAATGCACCAACGTTCACTGCTGTTAAACAGGTGAATAAAGTTGCAACAGTCATTATACCATATTTCCTCTTTGTCGAGAAATTTAATGGATTTATAGGTGATCCAATTGGTAGATCCACCCAAATAATTATATATATATCTTCTCCATTACCATTATTATTACTACTACCGAAAAGTTCATCTTCGAGTTCTAAGTTTGATGTGTCTCGAAAAGTTGAATCGATTATTGGTCCATATGTACATCCTGAAGGTAATTCTTTCAAAGTGGGATCTGCGATGATGATGGGATTTGTCAATGTCGATGTTTTCCTTATGGTTACTACCGATTTCTCATTTTCATTGATTTCGTCTTCTGATGATCTAAAGTCCACCACTGAACTTTCATTCAGTGTCCTTGAGGTTTCGAGTCCTGAGAATGATATCGTACTTTCTGAACCTCTCGAAGGCGCCATTTTTGCCCGGATTAGATGTGATCAGATCGATCGTGAATCTGTACTTTCGAGCGAACGACGAAAGCAGAAGTGATCGAGTTATCACTGATTGGCTATATTCGATTGGCTATATGCGGATGAAGTGGATGGACAAGTGATAACACATCATGTATGATCTACGACTACAGTTTCACGATCAGACTCAGGACGCTCAAGGTGACTTGATTCGTATTCTGGATTCCTACGACTAGTAGAATGTTCATTCGGAATGCGTGAGTCCGGTGGTCTGAAAAAGTCAATAAAGCTTAATGGCTGCCGGAATCCAAGATCTGCTCCGGCTTGTACAAACTACGGGGTAGAATCCCGAGGGATCATCGGATATGAGCGATGAGCGAGTCTTACTCGGACATGCTTGCGCAGATGCTCATAGAATAAAGGTAGGAAGGACGCCACGATGCATAGAAGCGTAAAGCAGAGATCGACAATGAACCTGAATGGACTGGTTACGTCGGAAGAGACCATGATATGGATGATATAGTATGTCCTGGTGACAATATGCATGATATTACCGTGTGCAGTGAACAATATTCCGTATTCCAATAAATCCTATCATTATATAAAACAGTTGATTATAATCATCCTAAACCATCCAGAACCTGTTTTTCCCTCAAGATCTTTTCCTGTTCTTCCTTCATCAATTGTTTTGAATACTTAGATCTTGCTCTCAATCGAGGTCCAAAGTAAAAAGCTACAAATGGTACTGCTGCTAATAAAAGTGCTACACATCCCCAAGTAAACGTCGTCCATTTCGGTGTTAGAGCATCGTACATCTAGGGAGGTAGAATGGTCACTTGACTATCCGTGTCTCTCATAAGAGGAATGAATTTGGACAAGAGCGAAGGTAAGATGACTCACTTGAAGGGTAAAGAATGTAAATGCTCCGCCGAAAGTGTTCCTCAAAAAGCTTTGTGCTGCAATAGCTGACGAAGCATATGAACCATAACATTCAGAGATACTATTCAACCGAAGCATGCAATTAGTCAATCATTCGAGCTCGTCTGGATTTCTTTCGCAGAGGAATCAAAAAAGTTGAGAGGTATGCTCACTACACAAAAGCACTAATGTAAATTGTGAATACCGCAGCTGATAGCTCGCTCATCAGTCACAATCTTCACAGTGAGTATTCTATCACACACCGAAGACTCACCGATGATTATCACTATGCCGAAACAAGGTACTATATAACTAATAGAGGATATACTGGTGAAACCGAAAATGAAACATCCAGCTGCCAATGCTAATCCAGCAACCATAGGAGCATATAATCTAGCTTCAATACCTCTCTTTTCAACTTTTCGTCTATGATCGGAATATCACGATCATCAGTATCATCTTCTCAAGCTATAGAGCCATATTTCAGATATTTGCACTGACCTATATATTGCATCTTGAAGAAAGTTGAACCCAAATCCAAGTACTCCTCCAACGCTGAATTTGTCATAAGTATTAGTGCCTCACAAATTTGTGATGACTGGGATCTATGACGGATTCGCACTCACGTGATTGATATATAGGCTAATCCAACTTGATTGGTATCGAAACCATAAACACCTTTGAAATTATATGATAATCCGGTGATCATGGTATACAACACACCCCACTGAATACAACACCAACGTCAGGATCGACTGCACAGATATACGTGATGAAAGTGCCACTCACACCTATACCCATCCACAACGAGAAGAACAACAAGATCGGTTCGACAATCAGGAAAGCTAAAGTTATGTTCCTCGTAAGTATGTAGATTGACAGCATATCACGAATGAAGGTTGTCAGCACTCACTAATGGCTCTCAAAGAGCTCGATGTCATAGCTTGTATGAAATTGACTTTTTGAACTTCGCTTCTTGCCGTATACCTCCCTCCATCATGTATTCCTCTCTCTTTACGCAATCTCTTAGCTCTACGACGTAAAATAATAGTCTCTCTGGTTTCACGCATCACCAAGAAGATCGGTATGATAAGAGCGGCAATCATCACTGTGAGAACACCAAGAACATTCATCAGTAAACAATCTGCAGGAAAAAGGTTGAGACATGAATCTCCAAGTAAGGCTACGAGGATGTAACGGGGATGATATACGCACTAGCCTGAATCCACCATATCCATCGCCATTGTAACTTGGGATTTGTTTCCACCCAACAGAATATGAACGGTCCTATACCACTTCCTGCAATAGCAGCAAAAGCGAAAATTGCAGATGGCAATCCACGACTACCGACCCAGTTATCAGCTTTCGAGATACAAGTTGGTATTATTGCGAATGATTCGTACGTACTCGGCAGGAACGTATATGTCTGCTATAGTTCCACCTACTAAAGTCGCCGCACAGGAACCTGAACAACCTTGTAATAAACGAGCCAGTAACATTGTAGGCAAGTTTTTAGCTCTAAATTCAGTGAGAACACTTTAGCTCAACGTACGAGAAGAAGGGATGGAAAGTCACAGTCGGTATCTCTGAAACTCACAAAGCTATCATAATGTGAAATATGAGATAAAGAATCACAGCGACCACATATGTCCATCTTCTACCAAATTCTTCTGAAAGTGGAGCTAGTATCAGAGGTGTAGCAGCGAAACCCTATCGATTCAGTTACGATTATCAGCATACTTTCATGGTGATCAAATGCAAAAACGGATGGTTGAGGCGCAGAACAGATCTCACAAAGTTGTATATGCCCAAACCGATGGCTGCTTGTTCCCTTGTACAGTCCAAATCCCTTATCAAACTGTCCATTCCTATACTAAAAGCACCAACATTTATAGAAGTCATCAATGTGAATAAGGTAGCAACTATAGTTATACCATATTTTCTGGTCTGAGTGAAATAAAATGGATTTTGAGGTGATGCGGATGGGAAATCAACCCATAATATCCTATATTTATCGATTTCTTCATCCCATATTCCAGTCTCTAGTTTCACATTAAACGTCTGTAGGAGTTCCGGATTGATTAAAGGTCCATATGAGCATCCGGCGGGTAAAGAGGAAGAAGAAGGGAAAGTCTGTGAAGTCGATAATGACGTTGATCGATTTCCTTGATCTTTTTCACCTTCAGTAATTTGATCCATCCCCCTTCCTCGTTGGATAAGGCCGTCTTCCTGTTCCTGTATGCTTTCGTATGTCAAATTTGACTTGATTTGAGTTACAGGTATAATTGGATCTGCTGCATATTGTTGTTCCTCACTAGTCGGAGGAGCGCTCAATCGTGATATGGATCTTGACAATGGTGTAGTACTCGTTGATCCTCTAGAAGGCGCCATGATGGTTCTTCTGCAGTTTCTCTATGAGCTCGATATGCTTGGAATGATTAATTCTTGATCCTTAAACAACTTGCGATGTGAGTACAGACAAAACGATCTGCTATCCGTTAGATAATTCGCTGAAGCCAGGTGGATCACACCATACATCGATCCATGTTGCTACAAAAATTCGGGATGTCCGGTACGAAGGCACCGTGATCTTTTTTGACTCGAAGAGTAACTCGGCAAAAAACAGTAGTACGAGGGAGATTGCTTCGGTTGTTTGCCGGTCAAACTAGAATAGGCGCTTTCGTTACTATGAGTCCTTCATTTACGAGAATTTCACCCCACACGGAGATGTACGAGGCAACCAAAAATAACGGTATTTTTTCCGAAGTGAAAAAAAGGGGATATCTGCGCCCTTGCGTTTTTGGCACTAGAAAGGGCGCCAATCGATTCGGAATCACCAAACGGTGACAACCAGTAGCACGCACAGCCCTTGTAAGCTTAAGAAGCTTCTTCTAATGGACATTGCATACGAAGCATCAAGGAGCTGGCTGCATGTATTATTGGGGTAAATCGTTACCATTCTCCTCATCTTGATGGAGTCTGTTCACTCAGCTAATGCTTGCTGACAGTGATTGGCGAATCCCTCTTGATACATGTTGGCGTGAGTGACAGACAGAAGCTGCAGGTATGAGGGATCGAAGGAAGACGCTGTAGATCGCTTGCTCAGGCCCACTGTGGGAGCTCGACTGTATTCATGTCGAATCGCGTTGTCAGACTTCAATGAAAGCAGAGATGTGGATGTGGCAATCTCATATCAACTTTTGACACTTGGATTTCACCGTGCTTGGCATGTTCTCGGACTCGGCCGAATCGCCCAAAAGTGGAGTGAAAAGACATTTTCAGCGGTTGCTCGATTAGTCCCGATCTAGTTACGAAATCAGAATTGTTGCTTTTTAATCTGATAAAATAACTTGACATCGATACCCTCAAAGTACCTTATTCTCTCATCTGTACTACTCAACTATCCCGGATCACAGCATATAGGTGGAATCAAGATCTACAAGCGAATTCTCTGCTCATTTTTTCAAACCCTCTATCCGTCCATAGAAAATCTCTCTATCTGCCCATCCTCGTACGCCGTTCGACGATTCTGTAGCGAAGTTCTTCACAACATGGTTGGGACTACAAAGCTTCTGGCTGTCCTTCCCCTTGTGGTGGAAGTTGCGAAAGCTGCTGTATTGGAACATTGGTGGAATATAAGCTACGCTACTGCAAATCCTGACGGAGTAAGTGCTCAATCGACAATCGAATAAAGGTATACATTCCATTTAAGTGCAAAGCTGAAGATCTTATTTTGATGTAGCTATATGAGAGAAGGGTGATAGGTGTGAATGGAACATGGCCGTGAGTACTTTCCAACCTACCAGATAAAGTCGTCACATACACGTCAAAAGAACATGTCTTTCAGTTAAGTGTATATTAACAATCTCTGATATAGTCCACCGCCGATAACAGCAACTCAAGGGGACATTATCCGGGTACATGTACATAATGGGTTAGGCGATCCAGATGTCGGAACAGCTCTGCACAGTCATGGAATGATGTTCAACAATTCAAATTGGTATGATGGAGCTGTGGGGATTACTCAGTGTTCAATACCGATGGATCATACTTTAGATTATGAAATCGATACCAGCATACAAGTGAGTGAGCAGTTTCAAATGGACATATGGCGAAAGGTTCGGGATCGACGCATTGGGAAAAGAATTGATCGTTGGGTACAATCAGACTGGAACATATTGGTTCCACGGACATTATTTAGGTCAATACGTGGATGGATTAAGGTCTCGTGAGTTATTTATATTCTGTTTCCTCAAGCCCGCTTCAAGTCGTAGCTAATAACCATCTCATTCAGCTCTTATCATTGAACCTCGAAATGCGACTGGCAGATCGGATGATCTGAGCTGGGACGAAGAATTTACCCTAGTCGTTTCAGATTGGTACCATCGACAGCACCTTGATTTACTAACGAACGACTTCTTGACTTGGCATAATCCTACGGGTGCCGAACCTGTTCCTGGTGAGACATCTTCGCCTGACTCGATGTGCAGAGTCTCCCTTGCTTAATAGCTTTTCGCATAACACCCGAACAGACTCCGCTCTCATCTACCTGGTCAAAAATGGCCAGTACTACCCTTCCCCAGAAGCTGTCGCATCAGGTGCTGCTACCAATGACAACCTCAGCATACCGTTCGAAGCTGGAAAGAAATACAAGATGAGAGTCATCAACATGTCTGCATTAGCTAGTTAGTCCTCGGGTCTGTCCATATGTTGAGCTCTGCGATTGTCACTTATCGTTGCGTACCATTTAGTGTTCCTTATCGCTATCGATCAACATGATATGAAAATCATCGAGGTTGACGGTGTAGAGGTCGAACCTTACCCGATTGATGTTCTCACCATCTCAGTCGCTCAAAGATATTCTGTCATCATAGAGGCTAAAGAAGGTGCGGATATCAATTATGCTATGGCTGTCATGCAAAGTGAAGAAATGTGAGTGGCTTGAACCGAAAAGTGTTCAATCCCTTACCAACTTGAACAATAGGTACGATTACATACCTGATGAGCTTGTCCTCAATAACACCATTCAAATCACCTACAATTCCGACGCACCTCCAGCACCAGAAGCCTTATACGACGAAACTTTGGATTTAGATGATACTGAGCTTGTTCCTCTCTTAAAAAGAGAAATGGCACCTGCGGACATCGAGTTTGTTCTACATGCCAACTTCGATACATATGATGACGGAACGAATCGAGGTAACTTCAATAATATAACTTTCCAAGAACCCAAAACACCATCAATCTTCACAGCCTTGACAATGGGGAATGATTCGTTCAGATCGGATGTATATGGCAAAATGACCAACGCTATTGCTTATCCTCATATGGCAAATATCCAACTAACGGTATTCAATTGGGATTCTGGACCTCATCCTTTCCACTTCCACGGACATGAATTCCAGATAGTACAAAAATCGATGGATATCACGTCAGACGATCCTCAAGATAACCCACCTTTCGTGGAAGATCAGAAGAATCCAGCTAGAAGAGATACAGTGACCATTCCAGGCGGTGGAAAAGTCGTTCTTAGATGGAGAGCTGATAATCCAGGAGCTTGGTTCTTCCATTGTCATGTGAGTCATCGCATGAGATCTCAATATCACAAATGGCTACTGATATGTGATGTTGACGTCGATCGTAACAGGTCGACTGGCATTTGTCTTCTGGTCTGGCGGTGGTGTTCATCGAGGCTCCGGAGAAATTACAAGAAAACAATAGCATCCCTCAACCGTTGATTGATCAGTGCAAATATTGGGGACTTCCAACTTCAGGTAATGTTGTTGGAATCAACTCAACAACCGATTACATGGGTCAACCATGGGGACCCTTCCCTCTAGTCATCGTAAGTGATATCTATCATCGGCCATCCTTTTGCTCGCGACCGGCAGTTACTGATTTTATTCACGATCACAGGGATGGACACCGAAAGCTATCTTATCGATTTTAGCATGTACTGTCACTGCTTTGATCGGTGCATTCACGGTCATCTGGTATGGAAAGGATGAACTTGGTTCAAAAGACATCGAGGAAGAGATCAAAAAGAAGTTGGAAGCCAAAAAAGCGAAAAAGGGGTTTATCAAACGGATATCAGGACAATCATAATCTAGAGCTATTTTTTTGGCGTCACAACACCTGTGCATTATGCATTTCACAATACAGAGTATGCGGAAAGAAGTCTAAGTTTTACTGAAGGCTTCTTACTCCGATGATTGAGTATTTCACTCCTCAAACATAAGGGAAATATACGGATCAGTCCTCTTCTTACTTGTAGTGGACATGACGATCATCACGTTATAGCAAGAGCGTACTTTGTATCCGTTAGTCTGAGATACAGTACTTTTAACCCAGTATTTGTTGCATTCTGAATAACCGTATGGACAAGTACATTGTAAACAGCAATACATACATAAACCCATTATCCATGATATCTGATCGATTCTAGCCTTCTTCGCGTTGAACTCTTTGAACTAAGTGATGCAAACATATCAAAGCCCCAATTATGCAACATATCTGAAATGTAAGTTTTGTTTGTCGGTGAGATCGACGAAGACTTGGACGTCGGGGTTGTATCTTTCGTCTCCATTGTTGAATTTCCTGTCTCTGTTTCTGTTGGGGATTACGAAACAGACTCTAAGGGCAAGAATGACAACGATTTCGGCTGCTCGAGAAGCCATACAGACAATGATACCTGTCCTGTAAACTGGTGCTTCGGAAGCGAGGAAAGAGTAAGGTCCGACAATGTTTCCGACAGCGACACCCAAGAAAATAGCTGCTGAGGCCAATACCTTTTTGGTGGTACCTCCGACGTTACCACTGACCAAAGAAAGGGCGAGGACGAATACAGAGTTGGAAGATCCAGTAAGGTAGTATCCGATAAGTCGAGGTGCGATACCTTTGGTGAATGCCATTAATGCGAAACCGAGAACGGTAAGAACAGTGACGCCAGCCATGAGGAGAGTTCGGATGTTAAGATAGTGAGTCTTGTGGTTGACATAGATAGCTAAGAGGATCATCACTGCAATGAAAGTTCCGTACGGGATCTGGAGAAGGGTCACATTGAGCGTGCTGAAGCCGAAACCTTTGATGACGAGAGTACCAAAGTTGGAGGTGGCACCATTGGGGACGTTTGCAAAGAAACCCAAGAGGAAGTAGAGGTAGATCTTCACGTCTAGAACGGTTTCTTTTACTTGATCCCATTTGAGTTGACGTTTCTCAACAGTGTGGTGATCGTGTCTCTTTCTAGACATGGTGATTACGGCTTCTCTTCGGGTGAGCCATTTTGCAGTGTGAGGAGAATCGGGAATAAGGAATCCCATAACTAATGCCCAGATGGAACAGACGGCACCGATGATCAAGAATTCGTATCTCCATGAAGCGAGAGAACCGCCGATGTGACCAATGGCGTATCCAAGGATACCACCCAAGGCAATTCCAACACCGTTTCCGGCATACCAATATCCAATGACTGTTGGTTGTTGTCTTCTGGTGAACCACATACCGGTAATGGCGACGAAACAAGGATCGGCTACAGCTTCAAACATTCCTGAAACAAATCGGAACGCTACCATGTCTCCATAGTCTTTGGAGGACGCTTGAACCATCAAGAAAACACCCCAAAGGAAGATGTTGATAGAGAGGTATTTGGCCAAAGGGAATTTTGCGAGCAACAAGTTACCTGGGATAGCCCAGACTAACCAACCGATGTAGAAAATGGAGGAAAGATTATTGTAATCGGCACCTTTGAGGTGGAGATCTGTTTTAAAGTCAAAGAGCTATATTTGATAAAATGGCTGATCAGCGAGAGTACAGGAAATGAAGTATCGAACTCAAACTTACAGCAGCGTAAGATAAGGTAGTTTTATCGATATAGTAGAAGATATAATCGATGAACAAGGCAGGAACGATCAGCCAGTATAGCTTTCGCTCAACCTGAAAAAGACATTCTATCAGCAAGGTCTTACAGTCAAAAGTGGCGTGGCAATTACTTACCCTTTTCACTTCATACGGGTCAAGTTCAGTTTCATTGGCTTCGGCGACTTCTCTCATGAATTCGACAGAGGGGTTCCGTCTGAGTAATTTCCGCAGACCAGTTCGTGGTTTTTCGACCGAGTCACCACCATCGTATTGGATGTCTCTCTCAGTGGGTCGTTTACCATCGATAGAAGCATTCTCGACGTGTTCAGTGGTACCTTTACCACCTTCGAGATCTTTGTCGTAGTTGGCGGGGACCGTTGGGTCCATAGGGAGGAAGTCGGTCGCGTCTTGATGATGATGAGCCATTTTGATAAGGTTCCAATCAATGGTCTTTTATCGTCTGGGGAAAGGAGGGACTCCATAAGCCTTCGATCAAAGGGGGTTTATATACCTCTTTTCCATCAAAAAGGAATCCACCTTGCATTTTCGAATCGCGAGTAACGTAATCTGTGAGGGGTTTTACAATCTTATCCACTTGAACACCTTAATTTCGAATGGGGTCCACCGGGGGTCTCTAGATTATGACGGTCCGCGACGGTCCGTCATGTGCCCATGGAATGCGGGGACTCAGGATGATGTAGACGTCTGCTTCCTGATTAATTCAGATAAAGGGGAAACACCAGGACAAATCTGGAATCTTGGCAGACAGAACCGCCAATCGGTCAATTCGTTTTGTATCATGTGTTACGTTAGTATCCTTTAGCCGCTTCAATCGATGTTCCCACGAATTTTGAGTTACCGCTCAGATGGAAGAAAGCTCCGCTCAGAATTACCGTGACAGGTAATATTTCTTTCAAGGTGGATCCCACATCCACCTTAGGACTGACGGTACGTACCAGGGTTTAAGGCAGCAGAAAATCATACCAGAAGGAACAAGTCGAGGTTGAGATCACCACACGTTCAAGTGGATCTTACTCAGGTAGCTATGGATGCCAGTTCGAGGAATGATTCTGCGTGTACGCTCCTTGCCCCCTCAAACATACCCCCTTATAGTGATTGTAAGGTTATGCCGCTTGCTTACTCCTGTGCGCTATGGCTGCTTTGGACAACACAGGTGGATTGCAGCACTATCATGTGCTTCTTTTCTAAGTTAACGGACGCTTGATACGATGTTTAGGGAATTGCCCTTTGACCCACAAGACAGACGCGGAGCCGCCTACAGAGTGCCTGTCCTCGATTGGAGTTGACAATAGTCAGCAGACTCTCTGCACACTAAGTCAATATTTCAGGTCTGCAAGATAATGTATATAGAAGAAGAATGCCTCAGTGCGGTACCGTACACTGATTGATCAACTTGAGTGTTCTTCCCGCCTGGGCCTGGCTGGTGATGGTCAAAAAGTCAAACCCATCAGCAAAGATGCATCGATGAACCAGGTGGGTATGACTTTTTCCCTCAATGTGCCCCTCACATAAACTCGGGATGGATCCTCTGATGGTATCCACCTTGAACAAGTGGATATCAGGTGGATCTCTGTTGTCCTAAGCGTTAACCGGACCGTACCGTAAGATGGATAGGAAATGTCGTAGTATCAATAAATAGTCCTTGTTCTTCGGCGTGATCTTCTAGGTCTTGTATTCAACAATCATATACATCAGTCTCTCCCCAACCTTCCAAGAGAGCAAGATATCATAATGCCTGCACCTACATTCAACGCGCAGTCCATAACGGAGCTCATAGCTATAAGAGCAGGTGAGATTTTCCGAATCTTGTGTCTCGAAAAAAAGTTTGGCTAATTGGGGATTCTATTTTAGAGCAACAAGGAGATGTTCCAGCAGTTCATACTGGTGCGGCGGAATTCGGAGAGAAGTTGATGACTTTGACGTGAGCAGCTTCCTCGAATCCCGGAGTACCAATCTAGAGAGCTGGTATTAACGATGATGGGATGCAGGTTCTCGGATCTCGCTCGTGCAGTAGATAGATTAGCAGCACATTACGCTGCTCTTGATATTCAACCTTCAGTAGGATCGGGAGAAATACCTCCCGAGAGAGTAATTGCGGTTCTCACTTCTACCGCCATAGATGAAACCTTGTTGGAAATCGCTCTTGCCAAGCTTGGTCTTACAGCCCTTTTGCTCTCAATCAACAATTCAACGGCAGCCGTAGCACATTTATGCAAGGCTACCAAAAGTGCTTATTTGATATATGGAAGTAAATTCGAACAAACCGCAAAAGACGCAAAAGCATTACTTGACCAAGAGGGCATAGAATTACAAGTGAGTAGTCGGGCATATATTACAGGTATCTTGAGAGCATGTACTTACGTTGCTGAACGTTGCTAGATACTTCCCGAAACTAGATATCCGCTTTGGGGACCAGGCGGTGTACGAGATTCCAAAATCCAACAATATCCAGCTAGACTTACACCTGAACAAGAAGCCAGACGAACTTGTGTTGTCCTTCATTCATCCGGATCAACAGGTTTTCCTAAACCAGTCTTCATTTCTCATTATGGTTTGATAGCCAATGCCGCTCAATCATTGCCTAAGACGGGGTTCTCAGCTTTACCCCTTTTCCACGGTTTTGGTCATTTCTCAATGTGCGTATACTTAGCCTTATGGTGCGATACGGACCAAAAAAGCTGATCCAGATATCTGTCCAGCTTCCGATGTTTCTATCATGGGAAGACTTTCACTCTCATGCCCCCTAATTTACCCCTCACTTCAGCCAACATCTGCCGAGTCATCCAAAACTCACCTACCCCTCCAGTACAACATTTCGCTGTGCCTTACGTGCTCAAGCTTCTTGGTGAAACGGAGGAAGGTGTCCAAGCTCTTGCCAATTTCGAAGCTGTCTCTTTCGCTGGAGCTGCTGTGCCTGATGATTTGGGTGACAGATTAGTCAAAGCTGGTGTGAATCTCATTTCGTTCTACGGCACAACTGGTATGTCCTTCTTCTTTGAAATCAGGAAAATGATCGCTCACGTCTTCTGGTCGTTTAGAAACCGGCGCGCTCATGACATCTCGAAGAGCAGATTACGACAAAGACAAGGCTTGGAACTGGCTGCGAGCTGAAGGCCCTATTTCCGACTACCTTGAGCTCATCCCTCAAGGGTCAGACACTTTCGAGGTGGTAGTCAAAGATGGGTGGCCAGCTAAAATCATGTCCAACCGAGATGACGGAGCATACTGTACAAAGGATTTGGTACTACAACACCCAGAACAAAAAACCTGGTTCAAATATATCGGTCGATTGGATGATACCCTTACTCAAACTCTGGGTGAGAAGACCAATCCTGTTCCCATCGAATTAGCCATCGTGAGTCATTTCTCGATCCAAACATGTCTTGTAGTTGAAACTGATGTATCCATTTAGAGAGGAAACTCTCCTTTGGTAGCTGAATGTATCGTCTTTGGTGATGGTAAACCTCAAACTGGTGCTTTGATTTTGCCATCTGAGCAAGGGAAAGATTTAGCAGAAGACAAAAAGGCTTTTATCGATGCTATTTGGCCTGTCATTGCTGAAGCCAACGCCGCTGCTCCTACACATTCCCGAATTCTTCCTGAAATGGTAGATGTCTTACCTTACGGTACTGAAATTCCAGTTGTAAGTTTTTCTACCTGCACTGTATTAGTTGATCTATTGCTAATTCCGTCAACACTCGTTCTCGCAGGCCACTAAAATGTCAATCCTTCGACCAGCTTGTTACAAGAAGTTCGGAGATATGATCAATGCTATCTATGATCGTTTCGAACATGGTACTGGACAACCTAAACAAGATATCTCCTCTAAACTAGAGATGGAAGCATTCCTTACCGAGACGATCCTTACTGCTTTGGGTGAAAAGGCAACAGCCGGTCTTGAGCCTAGCACGGATCTGTTCGCTTATGGTGTCGATTCTCTTCAAGCTACTAGAGTCAGAAACGTCATTACGAAATCACTTGAACTTGGTGACAACGTCAACCTCGGTCAAAACATCGTATACGAGCATCCATCCGTGTCAGCTCTGGCAGACTACCTTCTTTCCGTTAAGTCAGGACAGGATTCAAGTAACTCACCTGAAGTGGCCCACAAAACTATGCTCGAAATGGTCGATCGATACTCTTCTCAACTCGTCAAAAACTCTATTGCCACCGGACCCATCGATGCTCAGATCAACGGTCATGTTGGCGAAGTCATAGTCCTCACAGGAGCAACAGGATCTTTAGGTGCTCATATATTGGATCAGCTGGTTAGACAATCAAACGTCTCTAAAGTCATTTGCTTGTCCAGAGCCAAATCGCACGAAGACTCTTTGAAACGAGTCCAAGACTCGTTGTCACAGAGGTTGAGAAAGCTTTCACCCGAGGCTCAAGCGAAGATCATCTCGTTTGCTTCGGACGTCAACAAACCTGATCTCGGATTATCTCCTGAACAATACGAATTACTTCGAGTGCAATCTACCGCCGTCATTCACAATGCTTGGCCTGTCAATTTTGTCTTATCCATCAATTCTTTCGATGAACACATCGGTGGAGCTGTTAATTTACTTAATCTCACTCTCCAATCGCCTAAGAAGGTTAAACCTACTTTCTTTTTCTCATCTTCAGTCGGAACAAGACAAGGTAGACCCGATCCTGTTGTTGGCGAAGACTTCTCAGATAGTCCTGTTACAGCGGGAGGAATGGGTTATGGCAGATCTAAATGGGTAGTGGAGAAAATCCTGGAAAGAGCTGGAAAGGAGACTGAAGCAAGAGTTGGTGTATTGAGGATCGGTCAATTAGCTGGAGACACCGAAGTTGGTGTATGGAATGAAACTGAAGCTTGGCCTTTGATGTTCAAATCAGCAAATACCGTTGGAGCTTTACCCCATTTGGAAGAAAAACCTTCTTGGTTACCTGTAGATCAAGCTGCTTCCACGATAGCTGAAATTGTACTCAACACTTCTTCTTCCGCCAAACCATCATCAGGAGCTGTCTATCATGTACTCAACGCTCATTTGGCTTCATGGACCGATATCTTAGAAGGTCTGAAGAAAGGTGGACTACAATTTGAAACCGTAGATAGGTATGAATGGTTGGAAAAGTTGGCCAGATCAAATTCAGATGTCACCGTAAATCCTACTTATAAACTTCTCGTAAGTCAATCTTCTTTCCACAGTAATAATGACAAACAGCTACTGACATTACCTACAATCTGACAGAGCTTCTACCAAAATCGAATTGGCAATAAAACTGAAAGACCTCATATGGAATTCACTGTTGACAAGGTAGAAGCTACATCACCAACAATGAAAGAACAAGTAAAAGCTGTGGACCCAAATATCGTTTCTTTATGGGTCAAACAATGGAAATCATCAGGTTTCCTACAGTGATTCTGTGTCTGCGCCGGGCGCTCGAGGCTAAGGAGAGACCGTTTTTGTAGTATTTAGTATCTGCTAATAAATGTATATACCTGGTGAAACTGAGAGAAAAGGGAAAGAATTGGATATTCCTGGTTGTACGACATATATGGTTTTCATGCAAAAGAATTGCGATCTGAGAATATTGTATTTTAACTTGACAGGAACTGATCAATGGTATGAAGCCGAATCTTTAACCATACCTAATCATTGGAGCCATGCCCGAGCTTCATCGTTTCTTAATTCTCCAACCCAATTATGATTCATCAAATAATCCTTCATTGACAAAAATGTGATTCTTTCGAAAATTTTCGATGACATCGCTTCCTCGTCCAATTCTTTCTGAATATTAACAGGATCTTGATCCGTTACCCATTTACCACTTGGATCGGGCCGAACACCTCTTCTGTACCCACCTCGGATGATGTTCTGCTTGAGTACCGAAGCAAATTTTTCTTGGCCCCTTGTTTCGTCCCAAAGGTTCTCGCCAACATAGACATGATCGAGTGATCCCGCGTTTACGATAAGGATGGGAATGTCTGGCAAGTTTCTGATGGTCCCGGTCAAGACCATGATATCTTGAGACAGATGGGACCTGGTTCGACCCAGAACAGATACCGCTCCAGGTACCCATCGAGTTGAAGGGTTTGGAGTGTGGAAAATCCAAACCAATTTCTTCAATCTGCTCATATCATTTGGATAACCTCCCCACGACATTGTAGGTTTGACTCCAGTGAGGGTGCAAACGAAGGTGATTGCTTCTACGCTGCTCAAAAGCTTGAAAGGGACCCCAAGCATATCACCTGATATGTTGGTGAAGCATGATTCGTAGAAGACAACTTTTCTGGGTTCAAGGCATTTGACCAAGGTACATTGTTTTTCAAGTATATCGTGAGCGTGAAGGACCGGACCAAGTCCATTGACGTTCATTCGAAGAACCAGAGTATCGAGTTTTGGGTACTTGAACGTCTTGTTTCCACACCAACTGGCATGATGATAATCGATAGTAACGATCTCCGCACATTTGAGAAGCTTCTTCTTTCGTGTGTTGGTCTTCTGTTTACCCGTTGCAGTGAATCGATCGGTAGCATGATCCGCTCTTGAATCGAGGTGAGCGATGGGTGAAACTCGAATTCGACGATAGAGGATAGATGCGGCGATGTGATTCATAGATTGAGAAACAAGACAGCATTTGGCCAAGCCTTTTCTGTCGGTATCCAGTAATATGGAGAAGATGAGGTCGAGCATCTCAGTGGGAAGCGGCAATGGGTTGAGCCTCGCTTGGGCTTTCTTTGGCTGCTTGAACTGTCAGCTATCCCCATCACTATGGTGGTAGAATCAGCGAAGCAAAAAGAGGGGGGAAGGCTGCGGACAAGAGGTGGTGGAATTGGTACGCAAGTTATTAAACCGGGAGGCTGGGCAGCGGGGGCGATATAGGCTCACCATGAAAGCAGAGGAATGGGATAGACGGAGATCTGTTTGATGCAAGATATATGAGGTGACAGGGTGGGAAGAGGAGAGAGGGACATAAGACACCGCAAAACGAGGCCAGACAGGCAAACTTACTGGCATGATGCGTGAGTTTGTGTATATGAACTCACACAATGGAATAACAATAAGGAGCGAAGGTTTAGATCTTTGGCAGGTGATAGGTGAGAGGATGAAAGTTACCTAGATGATGAAAACGATTTATATTTAATGTACGGAAGTCGATCTCGTCAGCTGGTCATAGCGTAAACCAATTTCAGCGCATACACACACACACACACACACCAAGCACAAGTACCCCACAGCTGATCCCGTCACCACCGTGAAGAATGTTCTCCGGTGTATCGAGGGATGGCTCTGCATGTGCGGCTCCCCGTGAAGACAGATACTCAGAAACGATGAGGAGAGTGCAACAAGATTATAGTTACCTGACCCGAACAAAAACGATATCTTATCCTCGATACAGAAGGTGATGAGGACTCTTACGTAAAGGCTTACAAAACACGTGACTTGGAACAAAAGTTGAAGTTCGAGCTAGGAACTAGATTTGTTGTTTTTGGGTATCTTTTTCAAGTTTTTTCGTACGTTTCAGTTATACATCGCATTGGTTACCTTATATACAATCACTTCAGATATGCCCAAAGCAACTTCATCCACGTTTCGTGTACAGCCTACATCAGCTGCTGCTCGGCCCAAAAAAGGTAGCGATTCATCCGCCAGTGTGGCTGGAGGAGCCGGTGGAGGAGGAGCAAGAAATCATCTTTTCGATACGGCTAGGTTCGGTCAACACATCTTGACTAATCCTTTAGTCGCACAGGGGTGAGTTCCGTTGCCTTGCTTCTGGACACGCTCCACTTGTTCCCTTCTCCAGCTGTTGCACATAATGATCACAGCCAAATGGTCTTCTTGCCTTTCTCCATTGACGGAATAAGATTGCGTAAAGCCCCCAGTTGATATTTTCGCTTTTACATCTCTTTGCACAAAATAAGCTGATGGCGCGATACTTTATGCAGAATCGTGGATAAAGCAAATCTCAAACCAACAGATATAGTCCTCGAAGTAGGTCCAGGTACAGGTAATTTAACCGTAAGAATATTAGCGGCATGTAGAAAGGTGGTAGCGGTGGAGATGGATCCTCGAATGGCCGCGGAGGTACAAAAACGTGTACTTGGAAAGTGAGTAATAGCTGATATGTATGCATTGACGAGGCAATGCTGATCCTTACATTCGCAACCAGACCTGAACAGAAGAAATTAGAAGTCATGATTGGTGATTTTGTTAAAGCTGATCTACCCTACTTCGATGTCTGTATTTCAAATACTCCTTATCAAGTAAGTCTAGCTCATCCTGCTGTCCGTCTCTCAATCACAACATCTGCCTACCGCCTGCATATCGTTCTACACTTTGTTGAGCTTATGACAACGTTCTGGCTTCGTCTCAGATCTCCTCACCCTTGGTATTCAAGCTCTTATCGCATCGCCCGATTCTACGATGCGCTGTATTGATGTTTCAACGTGAATTCGCTCTACGTCTAGTAGCACCTGCAGGAACCAAACTGTGGGGTAGATTAGCCGCGAATGTTCAATTATATGCAAGAGTAGAACATATCATGAAGGTTGGGAAAGGTAATTTCAGACCACCGCCTCAAGTCGAATCTTCTGTAGTGAGGATAATGCCAAGGGATCCACCACCACCGGTGAAGTTTGAAGAATTCGATGGATTGAATAGAATCATTTTCAGTAGAATGAATAAGACTATAAGAGCTGGATTCAAAGCTAAGGGTGTGGCTGAATTGGCTGAAAAGAATTACAGAACATGGTGTGCTGAACAAGGTGTTGTAAGTCATATTCCGACCTCTCTCAATGAACAGAAACATTATCATTACATCGTTCGGATGCACAAAAACTGATGGCAAACCTTTTACACTTTACATAGATAATCGAAGACGGGTTCGATATAAGGGAGAAAATAGATACTATCCTTTTGGAATCGGGTTATGCGGATAACAGAGCAGCTAAAATGGATGTCGATGACCTGTTGAAGTGAGTAACCGAAGAGATATCTGTATCATCTGTGAGATGATTGCTGACGTCTCGTAATCCATCTCCAGATTACTGGCTGCTTTCAACGTTGCTGGCATGTAAGTGCTACTCCCCGCTTCTACCTTTGCTCCATTCGTGCTAATCGTCCGTCTTTCGTCTTTCGTCAGTCATTTCGCCTGATTGGTCGTCCTGAATATCTCCAGATATCTTCAGTTCGGATATGTTATATACTGTTGTACTATACCACTACAAGTTCAAAGTGCCTGAGTTCCGAAGCATAATGCGGTATGAGGACGAAATCTCACAATCTTAAAGGACAACCCTTTGTTTGCCTGTGCACATCAATTCAAGGACTGTTGAGGTTGTTGACCTAAACTTCCATCCTCTGCATGAAAGACACATGTATCTAGATGCAATCACAGTTTCATACATTGTGACGAGAGTACAGCTGATCACGACATAGACAAAAGTGGGAAGAATAACGTTCCGAAGCATTTTTTACCTAGACAGTATTCTGCTTCTTAATCCCGCTTGTCCGTACCAATTCGTTTTCCATATCATTGTTCTGATTCCAATGTCAGCCGCCATTGAAGTGGAGAAGGTTGGCGTATGGATGTCCAGTCGTCGGGTTACTGCTGGCGAAAGCAAATTCTGTAGGAATGCCGCCGAAAGAGAATGAGATGTTATTATGAGCTTATCCATTCTGGAGTTAGGTATGTAAAAGACCGGAGGGCGATGATCACCATGCGAAAATGAAGCGAAGCAACCTCAAAACAGGCACAGATATCCAGGCAGATAATGGATTTCTCACAAACGCGCGTGTAAAGGTTCCATTACATTAAATTGCGGGGGTCGAAAATCTCTCATAGGATTATAGGGTTGTTTTTTCCAACAACATCGTTCTCGTCACCTTACCCGCCGACCGTCATTATGATTGCGGACTGGTCCCTATGTGAATAACCACCACCTCAAACCTCCCGCTTCGTCACGAAAGTATCTGATGAATGCACCAGTGTCTCGGTGATTCCACCGCCAATTAGCACTTTGGACTTCAACTCGTGGCGATGTGATACTATATATGACAGCAATTTTGGCCACATGAAGTCGAGAAGGGTTTGTGTTGCAGTGGTAGCATTCTAGACTTCGAGGTCGGAATAACTTTAGACTGGAGTTTATCTAGCGGTCGCGGGTTCAAATCCCGTCGGACCTTCTTCTTTTTTGGTCTTTGACCAGTTTTGCCCACAACGGCATGTGGAGGAGAGCGGTGAGATTAAAATAAATTGTGAACTGGCTTCTCAAGCTCGGTACAACCATCTGTCAACAACTTCACAGCACTGGC
The DNA here is from genome assembly GCF_035658355.1 of Kwoniella shivajii. Classification (NCBI taxonomy): domain Eukaryota; kingdom Fungi; phylum Basidiomycota; class Tremellomycetes; order Tremellales; family Cryptococcaceae; genus Kwoniella; species Kwoniella shivajii. The sequence goes on from NC_085909.1 coordinate 1,032,545, forward strand.
TCGGAATCATCATCGTATCAATCCAGTTGCTGCAACAATGGCTTACTCTCCGGTGGCTGATATTATTGAGGATGACGAAGACTGGCTTGAGCGCCCTTCTCAAGGAGGAGCTTCCGACCCTTTAGTAAACCAAGAATTCACTCGTCTATCAAACAAGTTTTCAGATGTGAGTCTCCGGTTGATATCTCGTCTCAGCGACCTACCGGGCTGACAGTGGATGATCAGGCAGGCTACAGAGAAGGTATAACGGATGGTAAATTGGTGACACTTCAACAAGGATTTGATGAAGGTTTCGCATCTTCCGTCCCTCTTTCTCGTCGTGTAGGTATCTTACGAGGTCAAGCAGCAGCTCTCTTAGCTATATCCACATCCACTTCATCTACCGCATCCACTTCACATGCCTCCAATGATTTCGTAGAATCCATAAGGGATATAATCAGACAATTAGGCGTTCTAAAGAGTGATGAGGTGTTACCAGTAGATCAAGAAAGGATAGACCATGAAAAGGAAGAACACCCCGACGGAGAAGAATTCGAATTGGATCAAAACGATAAGCGGGATATGGAAGGTCTAGAAAAAAGTTTAGGATTGATGGGAAGTCAGTCGACAACTACCTCGATGGATGAAAAGGAGGACGGTGAATCAGTGGTCAATCGGTTAGAGGAAAAAGTAGCAGAACTGGAGAAATTAGTTCTACGTCGATAACCAGAAACAATGATTCTGCGATACTCGTTAATTGATCAATACCATCACTCACAGCCACAGCATAAGACACCATATCGTTTTCAGCTGTAACTATGTTTCAATGCGTTCGCCCAAGCGTATCCCTACCGCCCAAGTGGAAAGAGGGCTCAGTGCACCTAACTTCAAGCTGAGAGAAGAGATGTAAAGCGCAATCCGGAAGGGATAACCGATGGAGTTGTACAACCATGCACATGCATTACATCCATGAGTGTCCTCTTTGATCCTATATACTCGAAATGCTACATACAGAAAGGGTAAATTGTGAGGTATATATACAGTAACGAAAAGCAAAGCAGGAAAAAGGATAATCAAATCTACTAAACTACATATTGTGTGATCAAAGAAACATTGTCCAATTGGTGAATGACGAGAGAAATTCAAGAGCAAATCGAAGTCCATATCGAAGGGAAATCGGAATTTCGTCTTGTTTTCATACTACTTGTATAGTCCCATTTTCACTTTCATCTTCTTCCACGACTCCTAACCCCAATCTCCATTCTCGTAGTTGTTTACTACCTCTCCTCACTCCTCTACCGATGGGTGCAGTGGGCTGCTTCACTGATGAAGGTACTGCTGATGGCGATGACGGGGAGTATGTTTGGGACTGGGCAGTGAGTGGTGTGAATGGAGATTGCGAACAGGAGAATAAAGCATAAGGCGATTTTTCTAGCAGAGGTAACGGTGATAGTCGATCTTTCTCGATTGAGGGAGGTGTGAATGTGGGTAATAAAGATTGAGAAGGGGAAACTCTGTAATGGACGAATCAGCTTCTGATCGGAGGAAAGGCTTAGGGAGACAACTCACGGCCATTGTAACAATGCCAAACAGGTGAGGAATACGACAACAAGAAGAGGTAGAGGTAGCTACATATCGAATGTTGTCAGATTGGGCTGCTGGCAAATACTACGAAACGACGGAATACTTACCGTGTCAAGAGCTCGAACAGTCAATGCTCCAGCCATTTTTAGAGAAGGCATCATCTCCACACTTGCTTTTGCTACATCAGACATCCTGCAGGCGGGTATTATGCGTATGATGGATGTGAGGATAATGAAGTTTATCGATTCCAGTCGATAAGAGCGCAAAGATATTTGTGATGGAGAGGCTTCTTAGCCAGATTGCGTATTATAAAGTGTATGAGGTATATGCGATGTGAACAACAGTCGTTGAAACCGTGATTTGCCAATTTTCGCTTGACACACACACTAGGAGAATTAAGGAAATAATCCCTTTGTGTTCAAGGGATTGATTGTAAGATTGCCTGTCCTTGTCACTATGTTGGAAAGGGTGCGATTTTGAGGTATATTCCCGGACCTTGTTCTCCGATAGTCGTTCCTTTATTCAAACAGGACGATGATTGAAATGAAAGTGTGGGAAAGAATGATGATGGTCCCCAATGAGGGTATTTGAATCTTTGTCGCCAGTTTTGTTATCTCTCGATAAAAGTGCTATATGATCCTGTGAGATGATTTTCGAGTCAGTTAATCGGTCGAGATGTGAGATCGGCTCCGATCCGTAGACTAAAACTGATTCAAAAGACGAGAAGAGGTGGAAACGCACTGATAGTGAGAAATCCAGAACAGTGGAATGAGATTTAAAGGATCGGCGGTGTCTTGTATGACGGAGTATAGCGGAATGTCTAAGAGCGAATGCAGAGAAGGAGATTTGATTTGGGATGAGTGATGACGATGAGGATGATTAAAGGGATAATAACGAGTGAGTGAAACGAATGATCAATGATCAATAATGGATAACGACCAGCGTTGTCTCCGAGCAATGTTGTCTCAAAGCGATTAAATGATGATCTGAAGAAGAAAAAAAGGTTTCTGAAGGAAATATAAAAAACCCAAAGTAGACTAGTGGAAAAGAACCTGATTTACTTACCAAGTGAGACAGAAATCGATGATCAATGACAGGCAGTAGATGAATCGTTTCGTAATATTCCTTGAATTCTATCTGCCAAGATTTGATATATCCTCTTTCTCAATTCCGACAAGGGGGCAGAGAATGGCTTGAAAACGAACACGTTCCTCAAAGTCGAGAACGCCACACTTTGATTATTTTGACTTTCCTGACCGACTAGGCCTTTTCTTGCTGACGTCAAAGAAGGCGAGCGAGCCCTTTCAAACCCAACGAATCTCTTCTTGAGACCTTGTTGAAGTCTGGAATCTCTAATGTCGATAGATATAAGCGCAGGAACGCAATGTTCCGTGGGTTGAACCAAAAAAAAAAAAGTTATGATAAACCAATTCAAACTTTAAGAAATAACGTTTGAACCGTCGCCGATACCGATCAGATGGACCGGCGCGAGGATGTACTGTAGATAAGAAATACAGCTCTAGGTGGCTGAGCTTGGGAATCAGGAGAACGATTTTCCCGTCCTGTCCGAACAAAGCTTTGTCAAGTGAGGAAAATATCTGTTCCTATATTGCTTGACGAATGAATTGATGACGATGAGAAACCGAAAAAGGTGTGAAAGACCAGATCTTATTGCCTTAACCGGATTCTATATTGATACCGATTTTTCATGGACAAATAAATGAATTTGTTTTCTTGCTCTGTGGTAATCCTCGATGTCTTAGACAAAGCTTCAGGCTACTACTGGGTCTACGATGCAGGTGGTAGTTTGGGAATGTTGCTGTTTTTTACTGTGAGATTTTGATCTGATGAATGGTTAAATGCCGTTAAACTTGTCAATGGAGAGTCACAGAAGAATGATATAATAAAATGATAAAGAGTAGGCGATTGGGATTTCGTTTGCAGAAGCAGACTTCGTCTATATTTCTGAATGGATGATGTTCAAAAGAATGATATGGAATCAGAAGAGCAGGTAATATTTGTCCCAAGTTTATAAATCGTTTGTCAGTACAACGACGGGTGATTCACTGATGATACATAATAATTCCATACCACAAGAATACAGGTCGTGTGGGAGGGAGAACGACTGCAATGTGGGAATGGGAAAGTGGGACACACCAACCCGTCCCGATATCAGGACAAAAATCAATCCGATTCACTCATGAAATGCACTGCATCATTTCACTTACATGGATGGTGACAGCAAGGAGTACGTCGTATATCGGGCGGGAGTGTGCTTGCGGGATGCAGAAAAATAACTTAAAAATATTACCCGTGATACCATAGAATCTCATAGCTTTCATTGCATAAGCATACATCATAACAGCTAGTAGCACCATTTTCGACTTCCCGCAAGTAAACCCGCACACATACGGATGTAGTGAAATCGTGTAATCAGGTAGAATGAGAAGAAGATATGGCTTCGGTTAAGGATACTCGTCTGTATCCTCCAACCTCAACTCCAAATCCTCTCGAAATGCAATGCTATTATGAAAAAACCCCCTGAGAATACGTCTGCTAGTAGTTTTGTATACATATACATCTTTGAGGATTTTCATATCCGTGGTGCAAGAGGAAAAACACAAAAGAGCTGGAGAGAGTAGAGAGAGAGAGAGATACGGGAATTTTACCCTTACTCAAGCGGGTAAAGGTTTGTGACGCAATTCCTTACGGATTCTTACCATATGTCAAAAAACCTCTATCCCAAGCTATGATTCAAACTTTCTTCGTTCCCACTGTACTACTACCACCCACTTACCATAACACGCATGAGAAGGATGTTTCGAAAGGGACCAATTCTAATTGGCGGATCTCCGATATCACTTCTAGTCTGCTAACATAACCTTCGTTATACAGAGGGTCTAGGTCTGAAAGTCTCGTATTTTTTATCAAGCTCAGGAAACACATTGCAAGAATACTCGTAGACCTTTAAAAACTGTACTCTATTTCTCGGCTAAATAACAATGACCTCACAAAGTTACCAACCTGGACTTTCTCACAGCCTTGAACGAACGCTAGAGATTCGAGGGTATATATATGATTTACTGTCTAGGCGACTTATTCCAGTGACATGACTCAGCTTACTGGTGAGACACCATAGGACCAGAATCATCAAGCTGTGATATCATCTCGTGAGAAAAAGGTTGATTGCATAGCTGGAATGGAGTCGACCGACGTAATCAGGGGATATTCTCAAGCACTTGCCCACCCGACAACTCCAAATAAATCTATATCTTCTCAACTTCGACGTGAGATCTCACAGTTCCGTATAAGCGGAACAGCAAGAGATCTGAATATCAAAACTTGTCATATGAGAGAGAGAGATCTTCTCTCCAAGGTTGGACGATTTGTGCTAATCATGCTTACCACTACTGCACTTGGGAATAAGGGCACACGTATCATCGGCCTGATCTTCGAATATACTCAATACGAGTAGGTATCTATCTATATGCATGTAGCGATCTCTATCCTCAACCCGCTTTAGCGCTGTTTCTCAATGCCAAGTCTTTCAGTGTTATCCAACCTTTCCGCCAACCTTCTTCGAATTCCTTTTCTGAGAATTTCTGGACAGCCAGTTCTCTGGCCGCTTTGCGTGTGCTAACACTCTCCTTGAGGGGAAGGCTGAACGCTTGATGAATGGCTTCTGCGAATGAATCTGCGTCCGTAGCGTGGAAACCTAACTTACAGCGTTAGTCCGTGTGCAGCAGACAATTATTGCCTCCAGTCAGCATGGATCTACGTACCTGTCTTTTGCTTATGGAACGGTACCACTATATCCATCAATGGTCCTGCCGAAGCATGGACGATAGGAATTAATCCCGCAGCCTACGCTCTACCGTCAGCTCAAACACCATGTTGCCGTACACGTCTCAGCAGCTTACCATGAATTCGACCACGCTAATGCCGAAATGTTCATCCATCATAGTGTTTAACCCTATCGAAGCATCTCCTAACCGCTTTACGATTTCGGAATACGGTGCATTGACCAGGAATTCCACGTTATCCTAACCATTGGTTCTATTGGTCAGCTTCGCAGACTGGCAACTAGGTGATAAGGTTATTTACGGTTATACCCAGCTTGACGGCTAGTCGTCTCAGCCCGTTGAGTCGCTCTTCGTCTGCTGAATCCCGTGATCCACCCATCATTATCAACTTGATACTCTGTTTCCCACTTCGGTATTGCGGATGTTTTTCGAATAATGATGCCAGAGCATGGAGCTGCTTGGCATGATCTTTCTCCGGCCTATGTGTCAATGAGTCGTAAGCGATTTCGCCTTAGACATCATAACTATCCCATACATTTGCGGATTGGAAACGAAGATTGACTTACCGGAATTGTGCTAGAGAGACCATCTCCCTCTTCCTGTTATCCAAACTGCCCAGCTTGACAAATTCTTTCGTATCACAAGGTGGATATACAACTTCACATCTCGCTCTGTCTTCTTTTCTGGTTTCACCTCTTTCTTCTCTTTTTTGTATCGTCAAATCATCCTTCAAAAGTAGACTTGCAAGGAAAGAGTTTCGAGCTGAATTGAGGAGGGATTGGATGTGAGCTTGTGTCCATGATGAATTCGTCATTATATGTTGAGGGAAAAGTAGGGATACGGAATATAACGAGGTAAAGATTCGATAATATCTGATTTTGTCAATCAAATTTGTCAGTGAGACCTTGAGCTGTTTGTGAGTTGTTGTGGAAAGCTTACACAAGTTTGATCTGTGTCTTCAGCCAGCTACTCGATGCGCCGGCATTTTCTACTCCACCAGAGCTTCTCTCCCTCACTCTTTTCACCATGTCTGTACTAACAGTAGGGTAGTGTATGTATGCTCCTACAGTAGTCTGAGATCCAGTGATTAATCTGACCGACGGAAAGGTAAATGCGTGACCCATCGAATCTACAAATAACGAACAGCCATTGTCAGGTGGCGCAATGGGTATTTCTCTCTCTGCATGGGAGAAAGCTTACCAATGAAGATGTCTCCCCATAATCCATCTTTCCCGCATAAACCTTCCCAGGCGAGATAAACACTGCCCAGAGATTGGTTCAGCAAAGTGAATTTCTTCCAATACCCGTCGGAGATGAGATGCCTGGAGGGTAAAGGTATGAAATGTAGTCTAGAAGCGTCGACATCGATTGAAAAACGACTCTGTGAGGATTAAAAGGGTTATTACGAACGCCTTGGCAGAAGGATCTGTTTAGACTGACCTTAGCTTTTAGCAATATATCCTCCTTACTAGCAGCTGGGTAATCTCCAGAATATACTAGCACAAGTACATCTTTTTCTGTTTTCTGGAGATGTCTGATAGCAGACCACAGAACACGTTCACCTCCTCCACCAGCATTGCTACATCATTTCATCAGTCCTATTATCTCGCTCACCATAGCGAAACAGAGATACTAACCAATAAGGGTGCCAAAATCCTACTACTAGTTTCTGTCCACTCATTTTAGGAGCTTGATTCGCTGTACCAGGTACCACAGAGTTCTCAGGCATATTCATCTTTTCTAACAGCTCTTTCCGTCTCACTACATTTCTTGATCTCATTCTTTGCAAAGCCAGAACTGCTGTACCGGCCCCAAACAAAAGTAAAATAGGAAAAACACTAGCTATCAAGCCCCAATTGACGCCGGTCCATCTGGCGATTACTGTCGCAGAAGCAGCTCCAGCGATAGTACTCTTAATTACTCGAGCGGTGATTGAACCTGAAAGAATGAACCATGATGCAAGAATGATTGCGACCCAGATTACGTCGAGAGAGATCGAGCTTTGTGCTGGATGAACGAATATCGCTTTATACAATTTGACATGTAATGGTTGACCAGCCGGTAAGGAAGCCAATAAACGAGCGGTAGCTGGATAATGAATTGCTGCTGCTACAGCTATAAGCATTTGATATAGCAGAGAAGAGGGTACTGTTGCTTTGGCATTCTCAGCTATGTCACTGCTTGAAGATGATGTGAGAGGTAATAGTAATGCTCCGTGTAACCATAATAGTGAATTCATGAATCTATCACTGTTGACATGTCGAGGTAGAAGATATATCGGAATGAATGACATCAAAAGAGGGAATGCAATGTATACAGGGAATTTGCGAGGTGTTGACCGTATTCTTGGATGTAAATAAATCGCTACTAAAAACAAACCAGTTGAAACTGATATAGCAACTAATTGACCTAGAAGCATATATGCGTAAGGATATTTGATACCCCTTCTACCACCTATTGGGGAGCAAAATCAGCAGGGTCGTCTTCCATACGACGAAAGAGGGAGTGTGTGTGAGATAGACAGAAACCGAAGGGACCTTACTCTCTATCCATACAATAGCAGTGAAAATTACTGTCCATGTACAAATCCAACTAGACCACCACCAATTCGCTCTTCCAGTACAAACTACTGTCCAAGCTTGTTCAAAAAGTGGTGTATGTACAAGCCAGTTTCCTATACTGCTTGTCTGATTCAGACGTGAATGATACTTGTACGACCACTAAAGAGAGTATTAGCATCATATCGGTCTCTAGAAAGAGTGAAATCACTGACAATTAGGAAATTGAACATGTCTATGGTGGTCCTTCACATCAGCTGCGGGCTGTGACAGAAGAGAAGTATAGTGACTCACAGTACCATGTACAGAGCAGCGCTCCTACAGCTGTACGCAGGAAGAAGAAAGCTCTTCCTTCGAATAACTTGGAGACATGACTTCCGGAAAGAATTGACCGGAACACAAGACCGAAAGACAGGAAGATGAAGAGAAAATACGATATGAACACAGCCCAGGCGAGTATCTCCTGACCGTTCATCCTGATCGGTACCCTTTCCGCTTCACTCTTGCGTTCCAAATGGTATTGGAAGCAGTCTGGCAGAGAAGGATGATGGCTGTACACCTCCAACTCAATCTTTCTTTCTCCCCCGACACCATCAACATCTTCGTCCTCATCATCTTGGCCGTCGGAATTTCCAGAAGTGCCTTGATTATGGAGATTGACCATCATCTCCGGAATAGACATTCGCATAACTTTGGCCACCAAAGACATCAAGAAGAGAATGCAACAACAGCAACATCATACATTAGATATCCACCTTATAACCTTTATGCTAACATAAGAACAAAACGGTTACACGCACCGACGCATCGAGAATAGGCAGACAAGATGGGACACAATTCAGACAAGATGTATGTGACTCATTCCGAGCATTCATCGGGATCACATACAGCTTCCAGTACAGGTAAAAGAGTGGAAAGTGGGAAATCTGAATTTCTGAGGTTACCTTTGTGAGTAAACGGAGTTGCGGTGAATTGAGGTGGTCCTTGTTCTCAACAACAAAATGTAGATGAACATGTCTAATCTCTTCTCTGCTTCTAGCGATTCTTGCGCTCTATCGTTACAACCATTCAAGAATCCAGTAGCAGTCATAGCTGACACTGAACCTGGAGAAACACCAAGGGCCGATGTTTTCGATCTCTTGAACATCGTACCATACGTAAGAAAGTATAAGACGAGTGAGCCACTCCATCTATACGTTGAGAATGTGTAGTAGCTTATAGGAAACCTTGAAAGATCCTGTATCGGGTAAACCCTTAGAAACGAGTCAGTTGATCAAGTTGAACTTTGCCAAGGTAAGCTGAAGAAACCTAGATTCATTAACCAAACCGCAACATAGCTGATGTCTAGATGTTATAGAATGCCGAGGGAAACATGCACGATCCTATCACATATAAAGTATTCTCGCCACATATACACATAGTCTTCCTGAAAAATACCGTAAGTTTCCTTTCTGCTGGACACGGTGCGAAGATGCTGATGAAGCTTATTCATAGGGAAATGTGTTCGACATGGCGTCATTACAGCTACTAGCTATAAAGCCTAAGACCTGGAGAGATTTGGTCAACGATGAACCTTTTAAGAGGGAAGATATAATAACGATACAAGATCCACAAAACCTTGCTGCTAGAGACTTGAGAGAATACGATTATGTCAAAAAGGATAAGAAAGTCAACGGTAAGTGTCAGGCTGCGTCCCTAATTCTTATCATGTATGGAGACAGAGCTGAACCGTTTGGTATCGTAGATGACGATATTGCTGGCGACCCCTTGAGAGGTATAAATGTTGATGCAGCAGGGGGAGCAAGCAAAGTATTGAGAATGATTGCAGAGAAGGTAATTCAGCTTCATCACTCGTAGCTTCGGGACGTGATAAGACAGCTAACAATACGACAGACAAGAGCAGAGCAATCGCCTGTGGCATCATCGTCCCCGAAAATGGCAGATCAAAACGACAAGAAGGAAGGTGTGATAGCCAAGCGAAAAGTGGAGCAATTAGCATGTACGTCTTACTGAACCCTAATCAACCCAGTTGGTTTATCGCTGAGCCATGTAACTCTTTAGACAACGCATCAAATTTCAGTTCGGGAAGAACAGCCGCATCTTTTACTAGTACTTCGTTGACACCGCAAGTGAAATCTGAACGAGCAATGTTTGATGAGGAAGAATGTAAGTTATTCCAGTTCATTCTTATTTTCTAAGAAAGGTCGCGCAGACATAGCTTACATATGTTGATTCCCAGTCATGTTCGAGGAGATGTCACGTCCGACGAAAGAAAAGGATCGGTTAAAATCCAAGGCCTACGCCACGATATTAACGAATTTCGGAGGTTTGAATGTTGAGTTACACGGTGATAAAGCACCTAAAACAGTGTATAACTTCGTCCAATTGGCTAAACAAGGTTATTATGACAATGTCGTCTTCCATCGATTAATCCCTGGCTTCATGGTAAGTTAACATATTCCGATCGATGTTCCAACGCGATCGAAGGTCAGCTGATCAAGCATCTCTGTAGGTGCAAGGTGGTGATCCTACTGGAACAGGAAGAGGTGGACAATCATTTTGGGGTGAACCATTTAGAGATGAATATAGTGAAAAGGGAGCTTATAAGCATGATGGAAGAGGTGTTCTGGTAAGTTTATATTCCTGTATTACCTATGGTTTTTCTGTCGTCAACAAAAAACTCACGCATTATTCAGTCAATGGCAAATAGCGGACCAAGAACGAACTCTTCGCAATTCTTCTTCACGTTTAGGGAAACATCTCATCTGAATGGCAAACATACCGTTTTCGGTAAACTCGTAGGAGGTGAAGATGTTTTAGACAAGATTGAAAGAATAGCTGTTAGACCTGGAGGTGACAGACCTGCTAAAGATATCATAATACTAGGAGTTAACGTGTAAGTTTTCAACTATCGCACGATCACGATTGCGGAAAGGAAGCTTGTGTTACAATTACAATCAGGCTGATCTGGTTCAAACTTACACACAGTCTGCAAGATCCTTTCAAAGCATATCAAGAAAAGTTAAAAGCTAGATTAGCAAGGCAAGATCAATCAGATGAAGCACTGCGTAAACGAGCAGTAGCGAAAGAAGAAAGAGAAAAAGATAGAACGACATGGTTAGGTACTAATTTAGGTGTTAAAGGTGAAAACAAAGTAGAAAAGGAGAAGAGAAAGATAGATGAAGTTTCAGGAGGTGTAGGTAAATATCTGGCCACAGCATCGAAATCTACTTCGGGAACCAAAGGATCTGTATCGGATGTTATGGATTTCGGAGGGGAAAAGAAGAAAAAGAAAGCTGGTGGTTTTGGTGATTTCTCAGGTTGGTGAGAGGGCATCTTTATAACGAATCTTGTATGACATGAGAGATGTATTGCTATCATTGTTGTCTTCTTTGGTACATCCGATTGAGTTGGAGCAGGATATAAGAAAAAACCATGTTCGTACCAAACCTATGATTGTTCTTTCCACCCATTCATCAAGAGGATCTCTTTCACACTCACCTACAAAATTTGCCGTCAACGTCATTGGGTAATGACAGATTTTTCAAAGTCAGAGTTCAAGTTTGGTATTCCATTGATAATCAGTATTCACGCGCGGAGTTTGGCGAGTTATGGAGATTCCATAGTTTTTGGTTTTCACAACCAGGTTGACTGAGTGACTAGCCTACAGGAAGATCGGGACGGATAGTCAAATGCTAGAGATCTAAATCAGATAAGAGATGCCAGGTTTGAGGCTGCTGAGTGAGATGGCAAGGTTTCGAATATATTATTGAGGCTCAGGAGAGGATACCCTTGCGTGTTCATTAGGTCTGAATGAGATAGGTAATGAGATCAAGAGTTACTTAGGATGTGGATAGTTCAGGTCTACATGGATATCACGATACAGGTGAGGTAAAATGAGTAACGGAATGAATGCAAATCCCGTAGGAATACCGATACAGTCGATGTAGGTCGTGAGACGACATGATGAGAATCTGAGCATGAAGATTGGCGGATTGGTATGGTCTTTCACATCCGAGATTGAGCTGAGGTCGATGTGCGATATGTTCACAATATGAGTTGCTAATGACTGTCAGAATAATCGGGAGAGGTTAGCATCTTGAAGGAACTCGTCTGTGAGGGAGGAAAACGTAAGGTTGTTGTGGAAGGGAGAGATGTCACACGACCTCCTAGCAGTAGTCGTGTGATTTGAACGGAGTATAGTCGATGCATTCTTTAATGGCATGTTAGTGTCGTTGAAAGAACAAGACTAGGGAGAAAGAGCAGTATGTGGTATACATTTGAATGCCGGGTATATATGTATGTATGTATGTATGTATGCAGGAAAAAGAAGATGGAAGAACGAGGATGCTGGCGCCCCTTCTCAGAGGAGGAAAGGGCGGGTTTACAGGAGGTCGAAGTCATCAAGCTATCGAATTGTTTGTCAACCTGAGTGCACATACATGGTCCCATTCCGTAGGTGTTTTGAAAGGGATCCAGGGTGTCGATAATTAAATGAACAGTTCAGTAACAGGACTCACCTCATCGTTGTACTTCGCTATCGTCCTCTTTCTAGCACTTGTATCTACCCAAGTGATGAAATCTTCCATATGACGAGTGATCATCATTGCTGGATCAGTCACTGGACTTGGTCCTACTCGAATGTGACCTTGTTCGATTGTTTGTACAGCCTACATCGTGATCTTACAGTCAGCTTAAAGCCATGTGGGATTGGCACATAAAGTGAGATATATGAGAATATAACGAGGACAAGGAAGATGAAGGGAAAAGATAAACGTACATCAGAGACCGTTTCGGACATCTTCAATCTAGCTACTACAACAGCTAATCTCCTTCTAGCCAATGAAGACACAGTCACTTTGTTTTCGATATCAGATGGTTTAGCTCCCACATCTATTCATACAGAAACAGAGATGGTGAGTTAGCACCGAGTTTGCAAGTTTTATTATGGTTTGAGAATGACATACCTAGAATTCCCATATCGTACAATTTATTCAATATCTCCGTCTCTCTTTGTTCCCTATATGGATCTTTTGCAGGTAACAATGACAGCTTATGTATAAGTGAACGTAATGAACCGCAAATTTTGTTATATCTGACAATCACGATGAAGATGCGTTATCTCATTAGCCGTGCTCCACATGTTGAGAGGTGTTCAGAAACTAGGAAACAAGTTTACTCACTTGTGGTAGTCTTCTCTATCTTGTATATGATACTTTCTCATTACTTTGATTTCTCTCAAGGACGCATCTTGTTTCCACTAGGAGCGATCATTGACCATTCTGATGTCAGTTCAAAATTCTTTGCAGTGAAGGGAGAGGACAAGGAAGACTTTCCACCCGGATTGACCAAACTTCGCCTACTTACATTGAGGAAATCAACTTTTTTAAGCAATTTTTGCTCGTGATGCTTCAGCTGTCTCATTTTGATTCTACTTGCTGGCTAGTGCTTGTATATAGGGTAGATGATGGAATGTTTGAAGACGATATCAATGTGAATTGTATTTCCAAATGATGAACAATAATGGTGCAACAGTGACAAAAAAAGGGGGGAATCAAAATTCTCGAAAATGGGATAAAATGCGCCAATTACACCAAAAAAGTTGAATATTAAACTCAAACTCAAAAACCACTTCAATCCATATCATTTTACAACGATCCTTCCTTCTCTTCTTTCTCCCAACTCTCCCTTGATATCAAAAGTCATCTCCTCAGTATCACCTCTTTCCACGTAGATATCCTCAGAAGCACCGATTGGGTCTGTTTCCATCGCAATAAAACCCACAGACAGAAGCAAGTGACCTCTTCAACCTCCTTGTCCATCAATCAATCAATCAACCCTTTCGGATCCGCAAACTTACTCCACTAAAAAAGAGTCGAGTTCCCATTTTCACCGCAACACCGAATCTTTTTAGCGCATACTTCCCGCGAGGTGTATACGCATTTCGGAGAAGGTCAACTAGGCTGTCAATTCAGTGAAAGGAAGGGTGAGAGAGGTGTTCAGCGGGTGGCAAGGATTTCTGATCTCATCAGAAAAAGAAAAGGGTCATCTTGTCATTTACGAAATAAAAGAAGGTAAGCTTGATCCTTCCATTTCATTTAGTCAAACCTCATCAATACCCATCCTGACATCATTTCTGATGAAAGTACCCCGGCAGTCCCGCTCCAGGTATACGTTCTTCCATTGCTTTCATACCCAGTAGATATTTGATAGTCAGAAGCAGTATCAGAAGACTTCAGTCAAATAGGAAGGTCTTCTTCAACGTGAGTTCAAACGTCAAACTTTCGTCATCAATCTTTCGCTTTCTACCAGAAGTCCCATGTCATCAAACCTACCATTCACACTCTGCTCCACATGATATACATTCTCAACTTGAAGTCTTTTGTTATCATCGCTTCTTGGCCTGGCCAGGTTCCGGTGCTCGGTCATCCTATGACATATACCCTCATCATTACCCCGCTTTCTTCATCATTCGCTCTCTGCCCAGCTGCCTATATCTTTCTACCTCCTTTCTACCTCGTCCCCTTTACCTTTCAGGGTGTCTCTCTTGTCATGCCCTCCGTATCTCTCTACAACATAGTCCGTCTCTACTCCCATGCAAACTGTTGAAATAGCGCTGACTTGATTATTTCACCTCTCCCTCTTTTTCCATGGTCTTTTCCGTCACATACCAATCTTGAAATCTTCAATAACTCTCTATTCACCTCGTTCTACCACTATGATCGCAGTTCAGTTTTCCCCACCTTCTTTGTCAGCTTTTCCCGTTTTAGCTCCCCATCTTCTACCATCTACCATGCCGACCTCTCAGCAGGTCATCAATGGACAACAACCATCAGCATTTAATGCTCTTGGTTCATATGCCGATAGAATCAAAGATATCAATGGCAATCCCACCAAACTTACAGCTGTTCCCGGACCATCCTCTAGTAATACCACCAAAATTAATACGTCAAAAACTTCCTCGCCTGCTCCATCAACAGCTCCATCATCATCGTCTTCAACGGTGAAAGCACGTGAACCAAAATCAACATCTACGCAGACATCGGTTCCAAAGCCAAGTCAATCGCAAGTGCAGGAACATGACGAACAATGGGAAACGGTAAAATCCAGCAGACAACGTATCAAGCAACAGGAAGAAAAGGAGAAACATGGTAGTAACTCGAAAAATTGGAGAGACAGATCACATCGTGAAGGTGCCAAGCAGAAAAATGGTGATGATACCGAAAAGAAGAGTAGTCATGGCCATGGCAAATCAAGTAAAAAAAGTGGAACTCACACAACTCTTTCAAACCCTACTCCAGCTATCGTCGAAAACAACGATAAACCAGCTTCAACAACTTCAGCTCCCACCAAACCCGCTTGGACCGCCTTGACTCAACCTACTCAAACTACATCAACGCCCAAAGATGATGTCCCAAATCAATCCGAGACTGCTAAAGACACCACTCAGCAGGGTAGTACGGTACCTTCGTCCCCTTCACTGAATGGTACAACTGTGACTGCCAATTCTGCTTCTGTACCGCCATCTATAGGTTCACCACATCTATCATCCGAAACAGCCTCAACGTCAACTGCATCTACTAGTGTTCTTTCAAAGGCTGTCGACAAACTTGAGGAAGATGGAAGTTGGCGAGCTAGAACCAAATCCAATGTGGAAGAACGGGCACAACCTGCTCCTGCTCCTACAACCGCTCAACCCGTGCAAGCTGCTCCTCCTCCTTCAGTAAATGCATGGGAGTTGAGGAAAAAACTAATAACGCCTGTCGCTCATTCATCAACAAGTGGTGCACCAAGTCAAGCGAAACAATTGTCAAGTGGTCCCGCCAAGGACTCGACTCAAAGACCAGTGCTTAATGGTCATGCGAAAGAAGAAGCTAGTAGCAAAAGCAAGAAAAAGACATCTGCTCGTGCTGTCTCGTCTGCAGCACTCCCATCTATCAACGATGCCACCCTATGGCCAGATGTGAGTCAAGCCGCTGTGGTTGTAAAAGTGACCGAAGACAAAAGGGAGAAGCCTAAAGAGAAATCTGGTCAAGAAGATGCCAGTGTCACGGAAGATGGTGCAACTGGTACAAGCAATAGTAGTGAGTGGACTGGAAGCAGACGAGGAGCGATCCGTGCTGACAAGTGTATTTTAGAAAAACCAAAGTGGACCCCAATCCCAGCTTCTGAGCTGCTGGCAGCTGTCGATCAAGCCGCAGATGCGACTCGTAGACAAAATCGTGCTGAGGTCAATGCGAAGAAGAGAGCGGAAGCCTCAAAAGGTGAGGGTGAACCTTTAGCAGCAGGAACAAAGGGCGGAAGATCTAAAAAGGGTGTCGTGATTCCTAGTGAAGGGAAGAAGGGTGGAGTCAAAGCTGGAATTGCTGGTTCGACAACTGAAGCGAAAGCTCCCTCGATACAGACTAGTTCACAGGGTGTTCAGAATGCAATACAGGCGAACGGAGAACCGGTGTCGAACGAACTTGTCAGGGAAAACGATACTGTTGGAGTCCAGAAGGGAGAGAAGAATGACGAAAATTCCGCTGTTCCCTCTTCACAAACTACCGGCGAGACTAAAGTTGTCTCACCTCGAAAAGATGACGCACAGTTGTCATCGCCTAATGGTACTGCTCCCAACATGCGACTTGGTAGTGGTCCATTACAATCTCGTCCTATGACAGGAAGCAGTACCGCACCTCTTCCTCAACACGCCTTCAACCCTGCAAACAATCACAACCTTCCCCGAGTCCCCCGAGGACGAGATGCAAGGGGCTCATTCAACGGTAGAGGAAGAGGTGGATTCAGAAGCAACTCTGCCATGGTACACAAAGCTCATGGGTTTGGTTCACCACCTCTAGGAGGAGCTTCAGGACTTCCAATAGATGGATTCGCAAATGGAAATGGTCTCCAAAGAGGATTTGGAGGATTCCAAAGCTTCTACCCCGTTCAAGGATATGGTCAGGTCCAAGCTGGAGCAGGAATATATGATCCTACACAAGCTCAATATGGAGCAGTCTATAGAGCTGGATTACCGCCTCCCCCAATGCCTCAGACTGTAGTGCCTAATCTTGACGCTACAAGATTTTACGTCCTTGGTCAGGTGAGTGTTCGACCTGGTGTAGTACCACTTAAGACCGCGCCGCTGACCGATTGGTAACCATTTAGGTCGAGTATTACTTCAGTATGCAAAATCTTGCTATGGACTTCTTCCTACGACAGCAGGTATGTCAAAAGTGATCTCACTTCGGTTTCCTTACTGATGACTGTCTTGTTGTAGATGGACTCGGAAGGATGGATCGATATTGCGATGATCGCATCCTTCAACCGATTGAAATCACTTACACCAGAGGTGTCAATCGTCAAAGAATGTATGATGCTTTCGGCTTTACTTGAAGTAAAAGAAGAAAGTGTTCGATTGGCAGGTACAGATGCACAAAGATGGGTTTTACCAGATGCCAAATCGAGTAAATTCTCACCTGATCCTACATCACCTTCTCAGGATACGGAAGAAAGTAAAGAAGGTTCAACGTCGTTAGATCAATCTCTAGGAAATGAAGATGGATCCGTCATACTGAATCAATTAGCAACAAATTTACCTAGAAATGCAGCGACAGTCGCTGCTGATGTCGAAAATGCCTTGATGAAAAGCAGTAACCCCGTGTCAACGGTACCGGTAACGAATGGTGATGAAGTAGACAAGCAAGAGGATGTAAACCCCACTGATGGAATGACAGTAGAAGAGGAGGCCAAAGTGGAAAAAGTGGAAGAGAATGTAATGGTTGAGCAAGAGAAGAAAGAGGTTGAAGCCTAAGAGATCATGAACATGAAGTTGTAAGTAGAAGATTGCTATCTCGTGGTAATGTCCTAACAAACAACCGGTCAGGCTATGACGAACGAAGCTAGGACGAAATCGAGTATGGGATATATTCATTCAAAACTCGAAACAATCACGCATATACAACCATCACGACACCCATTGAAGCATAAGAGCACACATTACAAACACCCTCATTAAAAGCTCTTTACAACTCGTCCTCCTCTCTTTACTCATCGTATATCGATTCATACTCGTAAAGTCACAAGCGAAGCGTTTTCACTCCCACAGCACGGACCGTTTGCATACATTCTCACCCCATACGATACGACGAAACAGCATACATTTGCATCTTCCTTACGAATTTTTCTCTCCCTGCTAGATATACACTTACATTACATGGCCTTCCGCTCTTCTCATCAAGTCTAACTTTACTTGAACGTATCTCCCATTTGCTGTTCACTTCAACGATCATTCAGCCACAGCATATTCTCGGTCTTTTTTCTATTTTTTCCTCCTTTCTTACATACATTCTGCATGTGCATATACAAAGTATCTTGGAAACAAATCATCATTTTCTTCTTTTTTAAACTCTTCGTTTCGCTGAAATCTCTTCGTCATTTGCATGTATCTTTTTCTCCTCTTCAAAAGCATCAAAGGCATGAAGATAACAGCTTGACAGAAAGAAAAGGATAGATGGAATTGGATTTCTTTCTTCATACTTTCTCACTCGTATACGAGCAGTTATCCTTCTACATATATGAATTGATATCAATATAAATATATATTCATGCAACTTCTGTGAACATTGTAAATATACAAATGAGTTTGAATATTCGTATGAGTGTCGAATAGTCAGGGTAAATTGAATTAACGATTCGAATGAACCGTGCGTATTTCACTTAACCCTATCCTCTTGACACATGGCCATACACACTCTCAATTGAAGGACACTGATCGACCAAAGGTCCTTTACAACATTGATGTCACGATGACCATCTTTCTGAGATTCGATGCGATATTTTCATCGATTTTTCCATCACTTGGAAGCGATTTCCAAAGTTCTTCTATTCGATATTCATACAATTCCAATTAAGCCAAAAAAAGTTAAAGAAGGTCCGACGGGATTTGAACCCGCGACCGCTAGATAAACTCCAGTCTAAACTGTTATTCCGACCTCGAAGTCTAGAATGCTACCACTGCAACACAAACCCTTCTTCGAGATTTTGGGTTTTTGGTTAGTATATGCGGTCTAAGCCAAAAGTCGCGCAGTATGGGGTAGATCTCCTTTCGAATTGGAATCTAGAGTCGTTTTGCAGCCTCACTTTCGAAGAGAGTTTAGACTGCTCCCGAGAACGAAAGAGCAAGCTTTCCTCGACTTTAAAAGGCCTGTTTCTCCTCTGACCGAATTGTCACGAGACGTACCCATTAATGCGTTCCGCAGCGATGGATATCATCTTACAAGAAAGTGTCCATATCATGCATTATAATTCGTAAAAACACGTGAGACAAGTGAGCTTCTAAATGTCCTGACAATTATATATACAATCTATACTTTCTAATCTATCTAATCATTGACAATCCGTATCCACCATCACCATTATGTACAGTATGAGCATGCCAATTAGCGATATTCCTTCCAACCTTCTTTACCCAATTCTCTCAACCCTTCCTCACCCAAATCTTCTTTCCCATCATCGATCAACCAATCTTTCAAAGTTCTGATATTCAAGTTTTTCGTTCGAATCTCAATCTCATTGTCTCTTCCTTTCGCTTTTAATCTGATTTCCATTTGTCTCCTTAATCTTTCTTCCATAACTTTACCTACTCTACCATCTTTCATTACTCCTATACCCATATTCAGTAATTCGCCATCTATATTTTCGATTCCGACAATATCGATATTCGCTTCTTTCGGTATAGCCAGTATCGCTATGGTGATATCTTCAGCCAAACAAAGATAACTTGTCCAATATGAAGATGAAGCTGGACGGGAATCGTAGAACGCTATTTGCCAAGGAGAAGGCCGTTTATTCCTTGGTCCTACTGATCCTGATGATGGAGATGATGATGTCAAGAATACAATGGATAATTTCTCGATTCTATTTAGATTTTCTCGATGATAGAAAACATGTTGATAGCCTTCATAATCCTTGGCATCGTATGACCTTCCACTAGGTAAGATAATTACTAATTCCTGTAGTCCTATCGGTAAACCATTCGTCGATTTTTGAGTTGTCGGAGTGGTTGATGATGTTGATGATGTTGATGTGTTGAATTTATGATTATAAACATGACTATGACCGCTTGTATAAGAAGAGGGAGGGGACAACAAGGGTGAAGTCAATTTACTCGAGTTTACCGGACCTGAGATCTGGTGGGATGGAAAAGCGACAGGTAAAACAACCAAGGGTGATCTTGCACCTACTACAACTAATTTATTCAACTTCAAACCGCCTTCTAGTAAGGGGCAAGGTGTACCGTATCTTGGACAAAACAAAAGATGATAATCAAACGCATCAGTCAAGATGATCCTTAACGTATCTAATTTTGGCATGATAGCATTCAATGAGATAGGTGGACATGTGTCTAAGTTTGGTGTGGGAGTATTTATTGGTGTTGCGGGGTTTGGGGTCGTTTTGATCGTGTTTACAGACGAGTTCCTTGAATGGGATAGTAAATTCAGTTGCTTGAAATTACCAAAATAATCTTCTTCTTTTTGTGCACCATCATGATCTCCTCCCATCCGAGAATTATTCTCGTCCTCATCATCATCGTCATCGTCATCGTCGTCACCATGAGAGTGCAGTGTAACCTGTTTAGTATGTCTCAATAACCTATCTTTAAATCTTCGTTTTCCAACTGGTATTTTACCTGTTTGATTCTCATATGAAATCGTCGAACCTTTAAAAGCTTTCCACATATCCACAGAAGATTCGAATATCAAATGCGAATATAAAAAAGTACCTGATAAGTTGAAAAACAGTCGTGAGACTGTAAGACATGACGATAATATTGTATCATCACAGAATGATAAGATTCTTATTATTATACAAGTTGGAATTGAATGTTTATGATTTTGACGATGTTTTGTTCGACCTAATTGATAAAACAAAAACAGTATGTCAGATTTGAGATTACGATTCTCGATTGGAGGAAGATAACACCGCTCTTAAGGAAGCTAGGTTAGACATAACTATAACAAGATCAATTCCCAATTCCACTCACTGGATCTCCTCGTTAAACTAGAATATAAACTAGGTCGATTTTCCAAAATACCATTCCTACTGGACGGTCTTCCATATCCATTCCCGAATCCCAATACTTCCTATCAAGACGATATGATTCAGAGCACATTAGCATGCATCTCCCTTTCCACCAGTCATCATCCATCATTATGTTCATGATCATAATCATCGCGTTGAGGTGTGCATGAGGTATCGAATCGAAAGCAAGGAAAACAAGGAACGAAGTGGACTTCCTCCACTTATCCTGCCTAACGTAAAACAGTGAATCACTCACAGCTAAATCAGCAAAACTCTTGGATCTCATCTTATCTTTATCTTTATCTTCACTATGTTTCGTTGAACCACTATAGTTGGTTACTTTTTCTCCATCTTGGATATACGGTATCTCATCCTTATATACACTTGTTGAATTGGTCTGAGTCGGACTTGAATTTTCTCCTTTCTGTGACAGATTTTCAGCTTCGGCATTGCGCTTTTGCTTTTGATCCTGCGCTTGCTCATGCTCGTGCTCGAATGCTTGGCGATGGAAATGGAAATGATGGTGCGACATGTTGTCTTCAGGTATGAATATTCAAAACTCCTCTACATGATGCTTCTAGGGAAGTGCTTCGACATGTATCAGTTGGGGTGAGTGTAGATATTTGATGAGAAAGTGTAAATTTCTCATGTTATGAGGGAAATGACCTGAGATAGAATAGGGTTGATCCACTAAACGTTAAACCGGATACAACCGGCGGTATATATATGATCCCCAATCCATCCTTGATGAACGGACCTTCAACCCTTCTATCACACATCGGGTAGAGTGTTCTGGAACATGACAAAGCTTCCATCTTGCAGAGGACATGACGGACGAGATGCATACTACTCTACAATCACGAATTGGAAAAATAACAGACAAATACAACAATATTTTAAAAACCGAAACCTTTCTCTTTCTTCGCGCTACGCATGTCCCACCCTCCCACCGTCCCATTTGACCGGACGACCGAGTCTGGACTTCATCTTTGCCCATCGCGCTCTTTGGGCTCTTTACCGACATTCGCCTGACCCCTCCTCCTCTCTTCTTATGGCACACTTGCACCAAGTGTTTAATACTCTGGATCGATATGTCCAGTTGATGAACCAGGAGTACTCCTCCAAACTTTCATGATCAACCATAAAACAACGATAGCACCGACTATATAAGCTATAGTTCTATACTGTCTCAGAGTCGACGTTGAAGCCATTGTACGGGAATGATGTCTCGATGTTGAGAATAAAGATGATGCGAATGATGAGAAGGAGTTTGTCTATTTAGTTCACGAATTATCAGTAGTGGAAGTGGGAAGGTAGAGGAAGAAGATGGAATTTGAATGACGTACTGTTCTGTCGAGCTATAACGAGCAGTATTAGCTTGTATGAGCTAGATTCACGAGCGGGTGTGAAAAGATAACTCACTTGATCATTTTGTCTATTTGCATCGTCAAGGATATCTATAGTCACCTATAAATCATTACGTATGAGCACTTGAGTTCTCTCCCACCTGCATCGCACTACGAGCCGATCTGCACCCGACTCTTCTTTCACTACCGACGATAACGCCTTCATTCTTGTACATATAGACAGACAATTTGGGTGATCAAGAAATGTCGGAGGGAAAGACTCACTGATCTCAAAGACTTTATCTTACTATGTAACGAATTCAATTCCTCATCATTTTGATTCTCTAATGTTTGATCAGTTGCACTATATTTCATACACACGATCGCACATAAGCTCAACTAGTCGATGGTTTTCACAGAAGAGGCAGGAGTAAGCGGACCTTGGCATTTTGATAAACCTCTAATTCCTATTCTGAAAACGTGATCGTAATCTGATATCGATGTATCTATCACCCTTATAGTATTGGAAGGTATGAGTAAGCAAGATACCTTGCTTGGAAATCAATACTAGATGCTGCTGGAGTGGGATGAAGACGAGTATGTGATCGACAAATGCTTATGAAAGTTGGAAAAAAAGAGCAGAAATGAGAAGAACGGGAAATATAACAGTTAGTCTTACACGCGATTCTAAACTGTTTACGCTTAAATCGTGGCAAACGGTCAATTTTACCGTAACGATGACAAAAACATTCCTTCCTCATCTTGATTGCAGCTATATCATTCTTTCTTCCCCACCTTGACCTGTTCATACGCATGCACAATGTAACAGGAAGTCTCCTCCTAGCTGGAAGACTGAAGAAACTGTAGAAGAATCATATATACATGCAAAATCAATAGGAAACGTCGCTCGCTGTGCCATCTAATTTTCTTGTTGTATCAACATAACTAAACCTACACAACCTAATAAAGCGTATTTCAGTTGAGGGAAATCGTTCTGCAGATTGACACATACAATGGAAAGAATCAGCTTTTCGTTTCCGTACTTCGTACACTGCTGATCATGTGTGACGGAAAAGCTGACTTACCATTGCTATTGTCACGTATCCAATATAAGGTAAGAACCTAACACGACCAAGAGGATTCATCAGCCTTCCAATAACGTATATAGCACAATGACACATATAGACTAGGCGGTATCGATCATTGCACTCACCCTTTTACTTTGCCAATTATATGTTCTCTCTCAATCCATTCTATACCATTATACAATGTTATATCATCACCTGGATTATTATCTCCTTTAGTGAGTAAGAACTGTGTTGTGTTCCTACATTGCAGCGCATAGTTTCATTAGATCACCTCGACCATATCGCGGCTCGAATGAGGATATAAGCTCACGTGATATGGGATTCTATCACTCGATGTACGATAGGAATGTTCTGACCGGGACTGTTGACATAATTATCAGTAATACATTCGATAGAGGAGAGACGAGAGCGACGATGAACATCCGGAGAACGTGAGCGAATGAATTCTTTTATGGATCATGATACGAATCTCCCCCAATTCCGCAAATCAAGAGGATTATTCAACTCTCAGATACGGATCATGAAAAGTTCCATCCACTTACATCTTATAAATCGTTATATCTCCAATTTCATAAGGTACTTCAGCTGGATTAGTCAAGAACAAGATATCTCCTCTGTAGAAAGCAGGTTCCATTGATCCTCTATGGATGTTGTCGTCGACGAACGTAAATTCAGTACTTTCCGGAAACATCCCACAATTGTCACAGCCAAGGTAACTTACGAAAGAACGACGACTATTGGTGATTCTGAATTGGTGAAAAGGCATAATCCTTTCCACATCATCAATCCTGATGATACCACCGTCAAGAGATTCAACGCTTGGAAGAGGAGCTACAAATCGATGAACCAAATGGTCAAGTCCTTGGTGAGTCCTTTCTTTACTGAATATGTGTAAAACCATGATGAAATTAAGTCACATACCCCCTGTAATCCAAGTTTCCGTATGCGAGCTATTTCGTTTGAGAACATGATGCCCAGTTATTCTCGTTTTGGATTTCTTCTAAGCCAGACTTGGATCCAGAGTGTTGTCTTCCCAGACGTTTATCTTCATATTATGATCAAACTGAACCTTCACTCCCTTCATCATGTATTCATTTTCTGTGATACACGTCGGGGTTCAAAAAGTCAATATAATCAACGTGTCGATAACGAGGACCCACGTGGTAGACTGGGATTGCGATAAATCCACGTCATTGCCATTCTCACTTTACTTTTATACCAAGACCGCGTTTGAATGGGTTGTAAAGGAACTGATAGATAAAGTAGACTCTCATCATCTTGAACAAGTCGAATTCATCGTCAAGACTCTTCTCAACCTTCTACACTCTCTATCACTTTATGCGTCTTGCTCGTCGCTTGTTCAAGGCATTCTCTCATCCTCATCCTATTCCCAGGGCAAGCTACAACATTTCAACAAAAAGCAAAATGTCATTGACACCTGATCAACCTTCGAAAAGCGGAGCCATGACTCCAGGAGGTATAGCGACTGAATTATCAAAATTAGATTTACCTGCACCAAGTGGATTAAGATTGTCTCTACCCGATAAACAGAATTCTAAACTGAAATTGAACTCGACTTCACCTTCATCCGAAAGAGGAGAAGGAGAAGGTGGACCTATAAGTGCCATTTCAAGTGCCATTTCATCTGTTTTCTCACCTATCAGTACTCAAACAGATGATACAGGTGATATATCGGGACCTGAACCAGAAGCTCTGACAGCTGCAAGAAGGAAAGCAAGATCAGAAAGTGTTTCCGAACAACTATCAACTACTTTAGCGGAAATGAAATTACCTCAACCAGAAAGAATATTCGGTCCAAACGAACCTGAAAATAATTCACCTGATATGGGAAATACTAAACAAGGTGTAAACGATGACGATTGGGCTAAAATAAAATTAGATGATGATACTCCTGAAGCTGTGAAAGAGCCTAAAAGAATGACTCATAGTAGACATACTTCAAGAGCGTGAGTGTTAAAATCTCTCAGCCACCGTCCAATGATCCATATGTCAACTGCTGATATCACTTGTTTTATTGTTTTCTATATACACAGCGACGCTGCACTCCCTAATAAACAACCCACAATCAAGGAAACCCACGAACCATCAGGATCATCCACTCCAAATGTAGCTAAAGAGCAGAAAGTCACTCCATTTGACGTCGAAGGTGAAGTTGATGCAGAAGGTAAAGATCTTGGAATGTCAGTCATAAATCTCCTCTTCTGACGCGGAAATAGATACAAATGAAATGATAAGCTGACGAAAGATATCGATATTAGTGATTATGACAAATTGACTAAGAGGTTTGGCGCGTCTTTGATCTCACAGGATGTATTGGACAGATTCGAGAGGTTGACAGGACAAAAACCTCATCCTTTACTTAGAAGAGGAACATTTTATTCCCACCGGTCGGTTTCCTATTCATCTTCAGCTGCCCAATTCTCCTTTTTGCAGCCATCCTAGCTGACTCTACCGAGCTGGACTATAGTGACTTCAACTTGATCCTTGATCGATACGAAAAAGGTCAACCATTCTATCTGTATACTGGACGTGGTCCATCAAGTGATTCGATGCATATGGGTCACTTGATCCCTTTCATGTTCACTGCGTGAGTCAGGAACACAGCTGATCGCTCTAGTCATCCGAAAGGTTCCAAGCTAATCGACGGATTTTAGATATCTTCAACGAGTGTTCAACGTACCCCTAGTTATCCAGCTCACAGGTACATTCTCTTCTTAGACAGCACATAAATCGCCCCATTGCCACGGTCTATATGCTGATCTTCCTCCTCCTATCAGACGACGAGAAATATCTTCTCGAACGAGATGTAAAGAAACAAGCTGAAATCATGAAGAAGATTAAAGGAAAGAAGCCAATTGACTTGCTCAGACATTACAAGAAGATGGGTCAAGACAATGTCAAAGATATCATCGCTTGCGGCTTTATACCGGAAAAAACTTTCATCTTCTCTGATTTGGCTCACGTCGGGTGAGTGAGCTCAATGTCCGTCCCAGAAGGAAGCATCGAGTGGGTAATTGCAGGGGGACAGAGGGACATTGTTAGAAGAGGGATGAGTCGAAGTCGACGCAACGAGACTGCAGAGCTGACAAGACGTGTTCTTATATAGTGGCGCGTTCTACGAGAATGTAGTCCTCATGGCCAAGACCATAACCCAAAGTCAAAGTAGAAACGTCTTTGGTTTCACTGACTCGTATGTTGAAACCGCCCGACGTCTCTTCGAGGATCTATCGCTGAAATTATGTCTCACAGGGATAACGTTGGAATGTTCCATTTCGCTGCTGTCCAAGCTACACCGTCATTCTCAAATTCTTTCCCTCAAATATTTGGCACACGAGATGATGTACCCGCCTTGATCCCTTGTGCCATAGATCAAGACCCTTACGTGAGCCGATTCTTCGATTGTTGATACGAGAATCCAGCTGACATCTGAGTCGATCAGTTCCTTCTTACTCGGGATGCAGCCGATCGATTGGGATACAAGAAACCAGCCTTGCTTCATTCTAAATTCCTTCCCGCGTTACAAGGTGCAGGTACCAAAATGTCAGCTTCAAAGGAGAACACAGCAATCTTCATGACCGATGACAGTAAGAAAATCGCCAAAAAAATCAAATCACACGCGTTCTCAGGTGGTGGTGCGACTCAAGAAGAACATCAGAAGAATGGTGGTGACCCAGATGTCGATATCGCATATCAATATCTCAGTTTCTTCGAAGAGGATGATTCGAGAATGGTGAAATTAGCTCAGGTAAGTGTACATTTGGGTACAGCTGGACGTACGGCATCCTTTTCAATCGGAGCAAGGCATAAGCTGATTGAGATTGTACGATATCAGGAATACCGAGCTGGAACTCTCAGTACAAGCGAAATGAAAGCTGCTTGTATCGACAAGATTCAAGAGGTAGTAGCAGAATTCCAAAAGGTGAGTTGAGCGATGGCGATTTCACTCTTTGGCTCATGCTC
Source organism: Kwoniella shivajii (assembly GCF_035658355.1). Classification (NCBI taxonomy): domain Eukaryota; kingdom Fungi; phylum Basidiomycota; class Tremellomycetes; order Tremellales; family Cryptococcaceae; genus Kwoniella; species Kwoniella shivajii. Next base: position 1,059,946 of record NC_085909.1, read on the forward strand.
CTTGAAGATGTCATTCGCGTAGTACATCTAACGCTGATCTTGATACTTTTTTTTCACAGAACCGAGCTGCTGTCACTGACGAGAACCTCGCATACTTCCAAGATTCAACAAGGAAGATTGACCCTCGACCTAGAGCCAAGGAAAGTGCCGAAGCTGCTGTACCTGCATCTGCTGCATAGATGTTTAAGTGAGGTAATGACAATGAGAAGAAGAACATATTATAGATTGATTTGATTGAATGATGATTATACGATTGATTATGCATCCATTGAACCCCTACTGCTACAAAGTATCATAGCGCAGGTTGCAGGATGAAAGAGGTGCCACATGATATGTAATTCCGATGATGCCACGTGGCTTTACCCACTCACAGCTGCTATGACACACCTACGCGTTGTAAAAAGGATGTTGAGAGATGGAATGATGATCATCATCCATTCAACTTTTACTTTTCATCCTCTTCCGTCCACTACGACAGACAACATCACATAGACTTAGCTGAACCCCTTCGCGAACAGCTGGTCGGACTTGCACTCTTCATTCTTTCCATTGCGACCGCGTAATTAATCGACCCATAATGTCAGAACCTGAGAGACCAACATTTGATATTGCCGTACCATCCACCGATCCAGAGAAGAAAGATGAGGATAAACCAAAAGCCAACGGTGATTTGAAAGGCAAAGGTAAAGATGAAAGTGAAAAAGATGAATTTACAGATATGGTATGTTTCATTCAATTGCTCCGCTCACTATTTGATATTGTCGAATACCTGTTGGATTAAAGCAGATCCGCTGATGATTGAAAATCGCAATTATTGATTCGATAGAGCGAGGAAGATTTGCAATTGAAAGCTGAATTGGAGATGCTCGTGCAACGTTTGAAAGTGAGTCTTGACATTCCGTATCGTCTCTCGCTCGTTAGAAGGTGTAGTTTCCCAAGGGGAATATCAAATGGTTTTCATCATGGGATATCCTGATGCTGATACCTTTTAACCTGACTAGGAATCGGAAACAGACTTGTATTTACCGGCACTCGAATCACTCAGAACGTTGATTAGAACGTCTACTAGCTCAATGACATCTGTTCCCAAACCGTTGAAATTCCTCAGACCGTTCTATGAAGATTTAGGCAAAGTTAGAGAATCCTGGGATGAAGGATTAAAGGAGCAAAGGGTGAGTAATAACTTGGGCCGACCCTGCGATCTGTCATAGCGATTTCATAGGAAAATTTCTGATCATGCTGTCTATGACCCCTTAGTCACTTCTTGCATCGATCTTATCAGTACTAGCGATGACTTACTCTGATACTGGTAAACGTGAAACATTATATTATCGATTATTATCAGAATCAAATGAAGCGCCTGGATTGTGGGGACATGAATATGTCAGACATTTAGCATCTGAATTAGGAGAAGAGTACAACTCAAATTATGCAGCTGAATTAGAAATCGACGCTTCTTCCGAAATCGAAAAACCAGAAGGATTGAAATATACAACAGAACAACTTAAATCATTATCGTTGGAATTAGTCTCCTTCTTCCTGAAACATAACGCAGAAGCGGATGCTGTTGATATCTTGCTAGAATTGGAAAATATATCAGCAATTATCGAATTAACAGATGATAAAACGTATGAAAGAGTCTGTAGATATATGGTTAGGTGAGTTATACATCAACTCGTTCCACTCCGCCTAATCGTCTGAAGAAAGAACACAACAAGCTGATCGAACGTTTGCTGTCACAAAGTTGTGTGCCGTTATTGGTTCCCCCAGATGATTCAGCTTTCTTGGAGACTGCTTCCAAGATATACGCCAAATATGATAGATATCCCGAAGCTATCGCTCTTTCTGTCAGACTCAACAGTCCTTCGCTTATCCGAGAATACTTTGAGGCCCCCAAAAACCCGTAAGTTGCTGGTTCGCATATATTGATAATGGGACTCATAGCTGACATCTCTCATCAGGGTAATGAAAAAACAACTCGCCTACTTCCTCGCTCGAGCCCAAATACCTCTTCATTGGGTTCACACTGCTGAAGGCACAGAGTCAGAAGGAGAAGACCAACCGCCTACTCAGCCAGACGACGTACTCGAGTGTCTTGGAAACGTCAAACTCTCCACTCAGTTCCGAGGTTTCGGTAAAGCTGTTGGTGTAGAAGAACCTCGTGCTATCGAAGACATCTACAAAGCTCATTTGGAACCAACTCGGACTGCACAAACTGCCGATTCAGCTCGACAAAATCTCGCTTCCACTTTCGTGAATGCCTTTGTGAATGCTGGTTTCGGCAACGAGACTCTCATCGCTAATGCTCAAGAAGGTCAAAGTTGGATCTACAAGAACAAGGATCACGGACAAATGTCAGCTGCTGCATCAGTTGGATTGAGTTTACTATGGGACACCGAATCAGGTATAGATCACATCGACAAGTACACCTATTCTTCTGAAGAACACATTAAAGCAGGTGCTTTACTAGCTACCGGTATTTTCCATGCTGGAATTCGAACTGAAACCGATATTGCCTACGCTCTTCTCGAAGAACACGTAGACAGCAAGAGTTTATCGTTAAAACTCAGCGCTATAAATGGTTTAGGTATAGCGTATGCTGGATCAGGTAGAAGAGACATAGCGGAAAAGCTCCTTCCACACGTAGCAGACGAAACGAATACAATGGAAGTAGCTGCTATGGCTGCTTTAGCTCTCGGTTTTGTTTTCGTTGGGTCAGGGGATGGAGAGATCGCCAGTGCTATCTTGCAGACTATGATGGAAAGAGAAGAAGCCCAATTAGCATCTGAGTGGACTGTATTCATCTGTTTGGGTTTGGGTTTATTATTCTTGTGTAAGTTACTGAACTACGTTCAAGGATGACTAGAGCCAAGCTCACCTAGTAACAATGTTCACAGCCACACAAGAAGATTCTGAACCTACTGTCGCAACCCTCAAAGTCATCGAGCATCCTGTTGCTTCTATCGCCGAGACAATCGTGGATGTATGTGCTTACGCAGGTACTGGTAACGTCCTAAAGATACAGCAAATGCTCCATCTTTGCGCAGAACACGCCGAGAAACCCACTAAAAAGGAGGCACAATCTGGTGAAGGTGCTGCTGTACCTGCTGATGGAGAAGGACCAGCAGCTGCAGCTGTTGCGGACGCCGAAGGGGACGTGAACATGTCAGGGGAGACAACAGGTCAACCCATCACTGCTCCTACTTCTACTGGTGAGACTGCTGCTCCTGTGGCCGAGGGTGAAGGTGAGACCGCAGATAAAGAAGAAAAAGATAAAGTGGATTCACTCAAATATCAAGCCTTTGCTACTATCGGTATAGCATTGATTGCTATGGGAGAAGATGTTGGTGCTGAGATGGCTCTACGGCAATTCCAACATTTGGTGAGTGATCATCTCATCTTCCATAATTGAGATATCGTAATGGAGAGCGAGCTGATTATTTTTGGCTGAAATAGATGACATATGGTGATCCCGTCATTCGAAAATCAGTTCCTCTCGCCCTTGGTCTTATATCAGCTTCCAACCCTCAATTATCCATTCTCGATACACTGTCGAAATACTCTCACGACTCGGACTTGGAGGTAGCCATAAACTCTATCTTCGCAATGGGTTTAGTAGGAGCCGGTACAAACAATGCTAGATTGGCTCAAATGTTGAGAGGTCTCGCTACGTATTATGCTAAAGAACCAGATTGTTTCTTCATGGTCAGAATATCTCAAGTGAGTATCGACTAGCAGACTTCTGAGACACAAGAATACATCGATGGCGCATGATATTAGAGTCTTCATTGTGTACTGATTGCTGCTTGGGCGTATTAGGGTCTCGTGCATATGGGTAAAGGTACAATCGGTATCAACCCTTATTTCAGTGATGGACAAGTAATGAGTCGAACGGCCGTTGCTGGTTTATTGGCTACTATAGTATCATTCACGGATGCCAGAAAGTGTAAGTCAAGTCCATTACTGGCTTCTCTAATGGGGCTGGGCTGATTTGCTTTCCCTATCATCAGTCGTTCTTGACAAACATCACTGGCAATTATTCTGGCTTGTAACGGCCATGTACCCGCAATTCCTCATCACATTGGATGAAGAGTTAGAGGAGAAACCTGTCACAGTCAGAGTAGGACAAGCTGTCAACACGGTTGGATTAGCAGGAACAAGACATGGTATCAGTGGGGTAAGTGATCTACCGAAGTTTAAACTGGTTCTCAAGACCCATATACAATTCAACTGATGCAATCACTGTGATAGTTCCAAACTCATCAATCACCAGTGAGAATCGGTACAGGAGAAAGAGCAGAATTAGGTACAAACGAATTCTTCCCTTATCAATCTGTTTTGGAGGGATTGGTCATCTTGAAAAAGTAAGCGTTTTCTGTCTCCCTTTTCAACTCATCTTTCTATTCTGAGGGAAAACAGCAGCTGACGAGCTGTTTCAACAGGAACGAGCAATACGATGCTCAAGACCATCAAAACTAATTCATTTGTTACCGTAAGTAGAAAGAGTAGATTAGAATTCAAGAACAGTCATTTTGAAGGAGAGTGAGCAAAGAGCATCCAAAAACCTTTATTAACGAGATAATTATAAATTGCATTATGAAAAATCAAAATTGTAGATATTGATGCAAGGGCATCTATAAACACTGTTAGATGACCACGGTCTTGCAAGTTTGTTTCATGGGAACTGACCGGAAAGCTAATCAATACACAGTTTTGACACATACTCTATAGCACACTAAGGAAAAAATAGAATCTCAGATCACCATACTGATCTGAATGCTCATTCGCACAATCACCCAGTTCGGTAAACCACTTCACTCAATCTCGTCTTCTTCAACTATAATATCACTTCTCAGTGACTTGATGACTTGGACAAATCTATATCCAAGTAACATTTCTCCTTTCATTTCGTTATCATGATCACCGAATTTAACGAATTTGGTATTTGGCAATTTTTTAAATAACATTTCTTGGCACCCACCCCATTCAACAGGATTCAGGTCCTGTGAATAAAGTTGATCTTCCTTGATCTTCATTTGATCAGTAGGTGGGGAGGTACCTGCTAATTTCAATGAAAATGTTTCACGGTCACTCTCAAGGATTGAAGCTATCACGTCTGACGAGAAAGTATTGGTTCCTCTCAACGGGAATGGGTTGATGTCGATTTTCTTCGTGGCGAATCCTTGTTTAGATGCTGGTAATAGGGGAGAAGTCTGATCCGATTGTGACTGCTTTGCGGCTTCGACGATAGGAGCAGTACCAAGAGGTAAAGAAGAAGAAGAAGAAGAGGAAGAAGAAGAAGAAGAAGAGGAAGAAGAAGAAGAAGAAGAGTTGGAAGTGATTGTGATGATAGAAGGGATAGTTAACATTGCTAAATTATGTGTCTTTGTAGAACCGATCTGTAATATAGTTTTATCGCATTCTTTATCCTGTTCAAGATCTACCTTTTCCTCTTGCTCTGGAGGTTGAGAATTACTGGAGCTGGAGCTGGGCAAGGGAATGATACGTGGCTGAAGAGGAGAGCACTGATAAGTGAAAGTGCGAACGTTGGTGAATGAGCTGCTAGGTTTGGGCGGGGGAATGGATCTGGTCATTGTTATTTTCCTTCAAATTCGTTGATCTCGATCACAGTATTTGAGGTGATGGACGATCGAGACAAAAGTCTGGAATGAAGATTTCGTCCGAGAAAAGGTCGTACTGTATATATCGTCACAATTCAAAATACCCCTCACCGTGAGAAGAGATCCTTTGTATCTGCTATCCATTCATGTTCTGACGTATCCTCAGGAGGCAAAGTGACAGATCCTTGAATTAAGGACATAGTTTTTATGACTCGTCGATGACAAATACAATACAGCTCGCCATCATGGTTTCACTTTCACAGTCCGAACCGTGCCAGACATATGGTCAATATCACATCAAGAGAGGAGGACTAGGTGAATTGACGACATGCAAAGCACTTGCAGAGAGAAAGCAAGATATCGTTAACGTTACGCATGAACCGTTTTTCAGGTTCCCCATTTACCGAAAGTGCAAAATGATTGATCGATGGATGCGCAAAACATTATATTTCCATATGCATTTGAGAGTCATCAGTATTTTCGTACAAGATCGGTCCTTCTTCCTCTCGTGTCCCATCAAGTCGACAAATCACAATCAAATCAAATCAAGTCAAATCAAGTCAAATCAAACAGATTCGTGTCCGGATACACAAAAGGTTGTGATTTATTGAGTAACCAAACCCTTATCCCTTAGTTCATCTCCTCGATCAGCTATAGCCAATATCCCCCTATTAGCACTCGAGACCTCACAAGAAAGAGGAGTCGTAACGTTATACGTACTGATAGTCCAGGTGAAACCCAACTTCTTATACAAAGCTGATATCACGAATCAGATCAGTAAGAATCCGCTAAAAGTACTTGTTAAACGGTCGATAGGAAGACTTACCTAGATCAGCTCGATAATCATGTCCGTCGGGTGAATCACCTTCGAGTAATATCGCATCATGAGTTTGAGGTGGATGACTATAAACAAGCCATGTTAGCCCCTCGAATGAATCTTTACTTCTTCCTTTTCATGTGTCAGACTCAAGAGTTCACTTACTCAATCTTGAAAAGTGAATGGGAAAATTGCCCCTCTAATCTCCAAGGAATAGCATAATCCCCCGTATCGAATCTACATTTTCCTCATCGATTTAGCCGTCCTGTGACCACAAATGCTGTTGTTGCTGCTGCTGGTGCTCTTAAGATTGGATGTTGACTCACTTGATTTCCTTGTGATCCCATTGCCAAAGATCTCCAAGAGCAGCAAAGAATCCTAAACTCTGGATTGGACATTCAGGAGAAGTAGCATAATCTAATAGTTCCTGTCCGAATCCACCAGGAGCACGAAGTCCAATTTCAAGAGCTATCACATTAGAATGATGTGAGAATGCCTAAAACGTTGTTGCGTAAGCTGCCGTGTGGCGTTTTGGTACATGAACAGGGGATAATATGTGTGTTTCCTGTCAGAAACGATTGGCTTACTTTGATCGATGACAAAGCTTTGAATCAACGTCGTCTCAGCTTGGAGACATGATCTGCACATCACCAAGACGGAAAAAAAGAAAACTTACGATCCGACAACTGTCTGGTAGGCCAAGGCTCGTAAACAGGGATATATAATGGGTTCCCAATCTTGTTCGCTTCCTATTTACCACGAATTATCAAATAACCAATTCAGACAAGCTTGAGATTGACTTATGTCAAATGAAGGAATGTGTAACCCACCTGCCACCAAGGTTCGTTGGCGAGTTCATCAGGATGTCCATACATGTGAACAAAGACTTTCCAGACACACCATTCTAGTTTGGAGTATAGGATACAACATTTTAGCTTACTGTATTCTTACTTTCCTAGAAGACAGTAAAGGGACTGCTTACCGAGAGCGGATACACCGGCAGCGTTTTTTCGATCTTTCAAGATATCGTACATGATAGGAATCGCCTCTTTACATTTACTACTCAAACAGTAAATGCGAGTCGATCCGCAAAGATGATGAGGGAGAAAAAATAGGTGGAGATGAGCTGACCCTGTATTTAATATAACAGAAAAGATCACACTTACATATCCATAAAGAGGACAATATCGAGTCCCTCTTCTTCGATATAGTCGAATCTGAATGATTATCAAACATAATCAAATGAGCTTATAGCACCATCCAATCGATCTATCTGTCATTCATACAAGAATACTCACACAGCTTTGAAATCCAATACGCCCTCTTTGCTATATCAGACAACATCGTATGTCAGTCCTCTTGCCAAAATACCAGAGGTCTTCTCGTACTCACCATATCTCACCATGTTCTTCTTTCAATCTCAAATTCTCTATGACTCCCTTCCAAGGAGTTTCAGAGATCAAAGGACTGTAGCCTTTTCCTGTGAAGGGTGAGTACGGGTCTATATTATTGAGATTCATCAGCACCTGCCTGCCATGTAGAGAACATGAGACGTGGTATTGGGAATAACATTTGGATCATTTTAGCGGGTACTCAACTCACCATCTCTACCCTTGAACTCAGCAATATCGGTACATCTACCCAAAGTAGGATCGTGGAAGAGCACTAGAATAATATTACACGGCATCGTTAGTTGACTGTATCCAAAACGATAACGATCCGCCTGTGGTCATATCGAAATGCGGATCGAACGATATTCACCAGGAACATTATCTGATGTAAGTCTAATATCAATCTCAACGCAAATCATACCTTTATCGACTGCGTTTTTGATTGAGCTACGACTCTGTTCAGGTGGGAAGCAAGTAAAGCCACAACTCAGTATAGGGCACACTCTCAGTAACATTATCTTCTAATTGCCCTTTTGAGTGAACTGATCTTCGTCACTCACATTCTCGGGGATGCCATCCCATCTACATCCTCGATGAGCAGATAAGATGAAACCGCCTTCTTTGGGATTTTGGATAGCTTGCACGAATTTCCTGACGTCTCTGCGTTCGGTGCTCAGAGCGCCTGATGTAGAGGAAGGAGAAAATACGGGCTCAACAGGTGGGATAGTCATGATATATCAAGTTGTACGGAGGTAGGTAGGTAAGTGAGTGTTCGGTCTAGTAAGTCAACGAGGCAATGAGCTTGCAGTGAGTATGTCGGAAGATAAGCTTGGCATGTAACGAGCAAGAAAAGACTGCTTATATATCTCGTCTCTGATCGATTCCAAGGGGGATCAATGACATGGATAATCCTGCAATGACCAACGATCACCGTCATGCATACAACTCCGCGTCTGTTTTGTAGTCCAGTATAAAGGATAGTCAGACATCCTCTCATGGATTAGCGTCATAGATTCTCAAAGGTCTGAAAGTTGGAAACACAGAGTATACATGTACGGAGTAGCCTTTTGATACGCAATGTCACCACCATGACAAGCAACGACTTGACCCCGAATTTCGTCATGATCATTTAGCATGTTGTTGTATTGCTGGCTCTAAGTAAACTACACTGGCGGCTTCGGATGTCAAATCCACGGAAGGGAAAATCCGCATTTTGGTCCTCCTTCCTACAGGAAATGTCCTTGTTTATCTACGTTAGTGTGCTTTAGACATATCTGAGATGGACTTGACATAACCATACGACATATATTTCTTTCGCTACACGTATTCTGAACTAGATGCATACGAAGTGAGATAAGTTATTAAGGATGTTAACTGCACTAAAACATTTTGATTTATCGGATAACCAAACCTCTATTTCTCTGTTCCTTTGCGTAATCAGCTATATGATTCCGGTCAGTACATAGTATGTCAGGTGGAACAAGAGGATTTCTCGACACGTACTGATGGTCCAAGTGTAACCTAGCTGTCTATACAGTGCTGTTTTTGTTTTATGAAAATTAGCTTTGTAAATCTATCGAAGGTTTGATGAAAAAAGCCTCACCCAAGTCAGATCGATAGTCATGTCCATCAGGTGAGTCGCCCTCCGTCAGTAGATCATCAATATTTTGAGGTGGAGTACTGGTCATATCCGTGTTGGCAACCTGTTCGAACTGTGGTCCGCCAATCAGACTGAAGTGATGTATGGCTCACTTGACTATAAAAACCAAACGAGAGTATGGCTCATCTAGATTCCAAGGGGCAGTGTATTCTCCCATATCGAATCTAAGTTTCAGTGGGAAAAATGAAAAAAAAGGAGAAAATATCAATTGATTAAGACCCGATTCTACGTTACCTAGACTAATGGTGCCAAATATGATACTCACCTGATGTACTTGTCATCCCACTTCCACAAATCTCCAAAACCAGCGAAAAAACCTATGCTCTCAATTGGACATTCATCAGAAGTGGCATAATCTAAGAGATTCTGCGCATTTCCTCCTGGCGCTCGCAACTCGATTTCCAGAGCCATGACATTCGGATGATGTGAGAATGCCTGATAACGCTATCCCATCAGAGGGGTTTGAATTTTATACCGTTGAAAAGTATTCATACTCAAAAGGTGAATCAACTCACTTTCATCGATGCTAAAGCTTTGTTGATAGCATATTAGCTGAAACACAAACCAAAAAAGAACAAACGATAGCTTACGATCTGCTAATTGTTTTGTAGACCAAGCTGCATAAGCTGGTATATAGAGCGGCTTTCCGATCGCACATGCTTCCTAAAATTGTACGTTATATACCGTGCTCTTCCAGATGATGACCGGGGCGTGTTTTAGGCCAGTCAATGATTTCTGGCTTACCTGCCACCAAGATTCTTTTTCAAGCTCATCAGGGTACTTGTACATGTGGACATATATCTTCCAGATGCACCATTCTATTGACATGTACGCACTCTCCGTAAAATTAGTTCCACTACCCAATATGGACGGCCAGTGGAATCAGACTGTGGCTCACCCAAAGCTGGAACTCCAGAGGCATTTTTTCGATGTTTCATGATCTCGTATACAACTGTGATCGCTTCTTTGCACTTACTGCAGAAGCGAATGGAGTGGAAAAGCTCACCGTTAGACGGACCCTTTTGTCTCAGTATCCACCAAGAAGGATGCTGACATGAAGTCGAAAATAATAAATAGGCGGATTTGGGTTACTCACAAATCCATCATGATAACAATTTCAAGAGCCTCTTCTTCGATAAAGTCGAGCCTGATTGGAATCAAGGAACACGAAATTAGAACCAGAACACGAGCGACGTGTATGTAAAGCTTTTCTATATTTACATTGATTTGAAATCCAAGACACCTTGATCGCTATGTTACACAAATGACAGACTTGTTAAATCAACACCATGTCGTGGTGTATTGATTAATAACTAGCTAGTTGTGCTTACCATATCTCACCGTGTTCTTCTTTCAATTTCAAATTCTCTATCACTCCTTTCCAAGGAGTTTCCGAGACCAGAGGACTGTATCCCCTGCCTGTGAAAGGTGAGTAGTGGTCTGAAAAAGTCGTGCCCTAGTGAATCAGTATTGCAGATTGAAGACACGGAGCTGTGGGGAAGTGCTCGGTGACCTGAAAGATGCCGCCAAGTTCTCAGTCCTTTTGAACTCACCATTTCTTGCCATATACTCCGCAATATTGGTTACTCTACCAATCGTAAGGTTGTTCATAAGTACTTAGGGAAGGAGAGGAAGGGACTCGTCAACTCCGGTAACTCGTTCGCAATTCTTCCAAAGATCCAGATTTTAATTCCTTCGGCCTAGGTTTTGGAAGTACTGTACGAGTACTATCCAATACTTACTGGGAACGTTATCTGATGTAAGCCTTATATCGATCTCAATACAGATTGAACCATTTTGAACTGCCTTTTTGATCGAACTTCGACTCTGTCAGATATGAGCGGTCAGCGTCAGATTCGCCCGCTGAGCATTCGAGACCTTTTGATCGGGGAGAATCAAGATAAACCGCCTTGCTTACATTTTCAGGTACACCGTCAAAACGACATCCTCTATGCGCTACTGCAACGAGATCACCTTTCTTTGGATGTTGTATAGCTTGCACAAATGCTCTTACGTCTCTTTTCATGTTTGAGCTCGTTTTCGTAAAAGTTGTGAACTCGTCAACAGAGACTGTAATGATGTCCAATTCTGGACGTTGGGATCAGCACAGGTAAACAATATACCTCACAGAGGTGAAGTAGATTGTTGGAATATAGTGTGATACTCGGCACGACAATCTGGGAACACTAGGCTACTTGTAGGCTCATCTTGCGTATCGCACTGAATCGACGCTAGGGACCAAAGTACATTGAGACATCAACAATAAGCGTCATTTAGTGGACTTCGCGTTTATGAGTCAGTCTGGCATAAAGGGCTTCAAGGCATCTTTTGTTGGATCGAAATGAAAGGTTTTCCACCAAGATTCCACTCTTGGGTTTGATCAGAGAGGCATTTCAAAGCACTCAGTGCCACCCTGCCACAAACCCCATGTGATGGTGTCTGCTCATTGCACAAGTCAAGCAACAGCTATGATCGCATACAGCAGGATGCCAATGAAAAGTGTGGTGATGCATGGTTCATTAAAAGATTTCTCCTATATATATAAATCAATACAACAGATTTACGTTTTGTGTGATATAAGTGTAGTGTAAAATGGAAGTTGGGATATATTGTATGCGCAAAAAAAACGGGTCGTTAATCCAGAGTTGAGTGAGACAAGAATGACAAAATTCTAATTTAATGGTATTTTTTTTCTTTACAAAATCATAAACCTCGAGAGAAAAAGGTGATTAAACGTATACAATACGTTTAGTCCCTTTCTCTGCTGTATCCACCACGATCTCCACGATCACTTCTTCCACCGAACCCGCCTCTGCTTCCACCACTACTACCACCTCTTCCTCCGAATCCACCTCGATCACCTCCTCCGAATCCACCGCTCCTTCCACCATATCCACCACTACTTGATCTATCTCCACCGAAACCGCCACCGCCTCCACTACTACCGAACGAATCACCGCTTCTGGCTCTTGGTTCACCTCTGCCCTCATATCCACCTCTTGATCCACCGCCGAATCCTCCACTACCTCCACCTCCACTTGAACCTGAACTTCTACCAAATCCACCACCGCCACCTGATCTTCCACCGAATCCTCCACGTCCACCACCACCGCCTCGTCCTCCGAAACCTGATCTCCTGTTACCACCTCCACCTCCTAAACCGAGTTTCTGTAAGAAACCAGGTGAAAGATAAGGTGGTTCAGGTAAACCTGCAGCTTCGACCGACCAATCTTTCAATCCTTGTAATACGTCTTGAGGATCGCATCTTAATTGATCTGATTTACCCATATAGAAACCTATCATCGATGTGAAAACTTCTTCGATTGCTTCTGAATCTAATGAAGGCATTAAATTCGTTATAGCGTCATTCAATCCATTCAATTTGGTAGCGTATGATTCATCTTGTTCAGTTGCGAGGCCATGTACTTCTGCGGATAGATCTCTTGTCGGTACAGATTTGATTGGAATTTTGTTCAATTGTTGGATAAAGCCTGCTTCGAAAGGTAACAAAACCAAATCACCTCTACCACCTTCTTTGCCCCCTCTTCCAGTTCGTCCAACTCTGTGGATGTATTGTTCCGCACTTGCGGGCATACCGACTTGGATGACTCTTGTTACACCTGGGTAATCTACTCCTCTAGCTGAGACGTCTGAGGTGACCAAGATACTAGGTTTGGAGTCACGTCTAAATCGTTCCGATGCTCGAGATCGTTGGTTTTGATCCAATCGGGAGTGGATCTCGTATACACTCAGATCCTTAGGTAAAGAAAACTTGAGTTCTCGAACAAGGGTGGCTGTAAGCATTGTATGTTTCGTTGTGTTCAAGAATATGATGATTTTACTGTTGGGGTTGAGGAGTTGATCGTGAGCGATGAGTCGGAGGATATGTGGGATTTGGTCGGCAGCGGAAGGAACAACTGTGAAATGCTGAGGAATATGTAGATGAACGTTTGATTCGTTTTTGGGAACACAGTCGATGACTTTATGACCTTGTTTGAGCGATTTTCGGGCGATAGCTGCGATTTCTTTTGATACCGTGGCTGAGAAAAGGAAAGTTTGACGTTCTTTAGGTAAATGTGAGATAATGTGATTTAAGTCTTGTGAGAAACCCATATCTAATAAAGTATCGGCTTCATCAAGAATCAATGTATCTGTGAATTCCATGGCTGACTTGACTTCATCTTCTGTTAACAAATCCTTTAATCGACCAGGAGTAGCTACTACAATATCTTTTCTTCCTCTTTTCCAATCTTTCAATTGTCGATGTCTTGATTCACCACCTACAAGCAGACGAACTTGCATTTCTTTGTGCCAAGTACAGAGTTTCAATGCTTCGTTGGCGATTTGGGTTGCTAATTCTCTTGTAGGTGAAATGACCAATGTACCAACGTGAGATCGAGTGATGGCACGTTCATTTCTTCCTTGAGCCGCTCGATCAGGTAATGATCCATCTGGATAAGGAGTTTTGACAAGTTCATTGATTTTGTTGATTCGTGCATCGATTGCAGGTACGAGGAAAGCCTACAGAAAGAACCATTAATTTTCTATGGGTCTTATGAAGGCTTTACTGAAAGGAAAACTTACGATAGTTTTACCAGTACCGGTTTTAGCTTTTACCAATAAATCTTCTCTTTCTTTCCCGATATTAGGTTGTATACCTTCATCTTCAGATTCCGCTTGATCATCTTCTCTTGCTGGACCTCTCAATTTACCACCTCCTAAAGCAGGCATCAGACCCAGAACACGTTTCTGAACTTCCGACATTGCTTTTAATTGGAAAGGTTTAAATGTCAATGCTTTTAGTGTATCATGATTTATTTTGCCTTTTAACGTTTCAAAAGGTACTATTTCTACTGCTGGACCAGTCTTTGATGATTCTGAAGAAGGTGAAGAGGATGGCGTTGAGTTTGAGGTTGAGGAAGCTTCAGTTAACGAAGAAGCGAAAAATCCATCATCTTCCGTTGAAGCTGTTGTCGATGGATTGGATGAACGAGCAGAAGAAGATGTCGAAGCAGAAACGGAAGTGGAAGGTGGAGAAGGTGAGGCATCATCAGCAACAAAGAAATCATCTTCATTTTTAGGTTGAGCAGCAGCTGAATATCCTCGAGAAGCGAGAACAGCTAAGAGGTATCAGATCAACTATTCGTCAGTCTGCATCCCACGACCCAAAGGTAGAATGTGGAATTGGAAGAGCTAACCTTGTAAGCTCAATGATCGATCTATTCGAGAAGTGACAATAGGGGTAGATCTGAGAAATGTTCTGGACGCAAGGATGGTTCTACGTGAGATGGATGAACCTAAAGCCATGGACGCTCGGGACAGGGCGGCGGATCGAGGAAGCATGATGAGAGATCGACAGTTCAAGGTTTTCGGTCGTTACGAACTTTCAAGTAGGAGTAAGTCGATTCTGAGATAGCGCCGAGACTGTTGGATCCGGTTGCTCTTTTCGTGGCCTTTTTATCGATACTGAAGATCTATGGATGAGAAGCTGGTTTGACAAGGAAAGATGATTTAGATGATTCACTTAGTGGACAGATTGATGAAATTTCGAGATTTCCGAAATTATCCCATTTATTTTGGAAAAAAAAGGTCAAAAAGTGAAGAGTGACCTGGATGCAAGAGACAACCGTGGGAAAGCTCAATTTATGGGTTCAGTGAGATTACGTAACCGGTTTCAGACTCTCATTGTACGGTAATTCAGAATATTTTTACATGTAGCTCTGATGTGGAAAAGAATCGTGATAGAAGTGGGATTTCACTGTTGCATGCCTTGTTCATGATTTAATATCATTATAAAGTAGTACCCAATAAAAACTACTTCTATATTTTCAACTGACTCGCTCCACGTTATCCATCTCATTTTCTCCTACTTCCTTGTTATGTTGGTTAACGCTCTTTCTTCTGAATAACCAAGTAGCGACTGTAATAGTGAGGATATTGACGACTACCCAAGCGAGTAAGATGCCGAGGTTTTGAGCGATTTCATTCCTTGTGTTGAAAATGATCTGCGGGTGTTAAATGAGGTATCAGCGTCTTCCTTACATCCCAATGGGTTGGACTTTCGCCAGACTTACGGTTCGAACTACTCTTGAGGCGTTGTAGAAGGGCATAGCAGCTCCATATTTGTAGATCCAAGGTTGGAGTTCATGTGGTAAAGATACGACTCTGTATAACAATGCCAGGTTGTCAGTCACTGACTGATGAGACAAAAAGGGAAAAAACTCACGAGACATTTGAGATAATCAAAGGGAATAAGAAGAAAGCGATAAATCTTGGCCCTAATACAGTGATCATGAATTCCGTAGATAATCCAACAGATCCCATTCCTAAGAAAAGAGTGAACCACCAAAGGAAGAATCCACCAGCATAGGTATAATGAGCACCGAAGTGAATCTTGAATGGTAAATTTACCATGGCGAAGAAGAAGGAAATTACGAAATACATGAGGAGTGGAACCACGATTCTGTAAACCAAATATGCCTTGGTCGTTAAGAATGGTGCGATGATTTCTCTAACAGCGTTGTTTGACATGGTTATGACGAAGGAGAAAATCAACATGTAAATTAATCCGACTAATGTGATCGCTTGAGCGACGGGTTGATCATACGGTCTTAGGTTATTGAGAGTATACCAAACTGAGTTTGAGATTGTGGTTGGTGCTGATGCAATTGCGTTAATGGCAGTGACGTTATTCGCATTCGCTTGTAAGCTATGAAGTCAGAATTAGTCATGAAATGACCATTTAAAAACCGAAAGATCAAGGAGACTTACTATTGAGAAGCAGATTGAGCATTGTATTGATTTAAGATTTGACCTAGAGCTTGTTGCATATATGGAAGGAGATAACTGCCTACAGCAGTTTCGGATCTGGCTTGAGAATAGTATACTCCAATGGCCGACGAAGGGTTATAAGTTGAATCACCGATAGATCTAGCTTGAGCCAAAGCGGTTGAAGCTCCTGCTTCAATCACGATAGCCGCCCATGCTCCTTCATTGACTATATCATCCTCGAGAGATGTCACAGTAGGAAATTCCGAAGGTGAAGTAACGAAATATCGTAGGTTTTTCTGAGCCAACTATATCAGGTAAAAACTGAATTAGCCAAGCGATTATCGAAATACCCGTAATACCTTAGGACGAGGCAGATAGGTATCTGTATACTTACCAAAAATTGAGAAACGGTAGAACCAATTGCACCTCCATCTTGATCGATAACTCTGACAGTCAACTTGTCGGTGTAGTGATTTGCTTTCCATACTATTCAAAGTTCGTATCTTAGCTTGTTGTCTGATTACTCAGGAGAATACAGCCATAACTTACGTGAACCCCAGTAAAAAGGTAGTGTCAACCACATGACTATAATAGTGATGAACAGTGTTCCGCCTAATATCTTCATCGCTACACCTCTCAGTGGGGTCATTTCAGGTGCGAAGACTGCAATTTTCAAGTACACATCAAAGTGAGCGCGATCACAGATCTCAATTGGCACAGCACGAAGCTACGAAAAGAGGGGAAGAGCAGCAAGCGAAGGAAGGGAGCAAAACACATACATGAATATTTGAATTTTTCCATTTTCATTTTACCTTGTTCTGGTTTTATTTCACTTGCAGCTACCAATTTAGCTGGATTTGTATTATTTGTAACTTGACTTTCTGGCATTGATTTATTTATCGTATGTCTACTTTCGTATACTTCTAAAGGACTAAAACCGTTTTGTTTTTCTTGTTCTTGTGAAGTGGATAAGGTTGTTGCCGGTTGATCTTCTGGTGCTGAAGGACCTAAATGAGGTTTTGAGATGGGTGAAGGTGGTGATGACATGATTGCGGTTGCGGTTGCTGTTGTGGAAGATGAAGAAGAGTGAGACATCAATCTGTGAGTATATACTGGTATATATATATATATATATATATATGATATAGGTTATTGTGGTTTGAGATTGCTGGTTGTGTGTCGTTCACTTGTTCAAGACAAGATTGTAGGTGTTATGCAATATGAAGGGAATGAAGAGATATCTCAAACGTTGATACTACTATATATATATTCGTTCTGAAAGATTGATAAGGAGATGCAGTAGATCTCGGGCAATGCAATAAAGGCTTCGGACAATGGTCACAAGTGACCGAATTGGATTGATAATAATGAATTCAATTGCTTATCCCATTCTATCCATCCCGATTCATTATTGATATATACTTGTGCGCTCAACAAGACTCGGGCTTGGTTTCTTTTTCAAGATCCCCTTAAAATGGCGCATAATCAACTAACTTGAGATGTTCCCCATGTCATGCTCCGTGGTTAATGTTATTTGTTTATCTGGGATCTACCTACGCACATTATTACGCTATAGAGAGCATTACATAATTTCATCGGTTTAAATGCCCGGGCCCGGTCATCATCCCCCTTTAAATTCCTCTGTCACATATTACAAATCAGCTCGGTTTCAAATACCAAAAGCGACTAGAGCGACTATCACCACCTATCACCGAGCATCTGCGGATCTATCACCATGATTGTAACGGATTACACTGTTGGGAGAAAGTGCCGCATGACTAGCCTCGGTCGAAAACAACGTTATCATCATCTGTCAGTCATTCTCACGTTCTCACTCATTGAGATCCGAAAATAGAACACCACATACGAGTAGTCTGGGCATGACTACTACTCAGCAAAATAATCGTATGGCGTCCTATGTGATGTCATCTGGACTCTCTACTCATTTCAACGAGTTCCGACATGCATATATAACGTTTCGCATTCACTGTTTCACTTGCGGTGATGACAATATGAATGCAAGTCAATCAGGATCTTCAAATGGAAATTCATCTCGAATGAAACCGTCTTTTTTATATACATGTTCTTTCTTTTGTGAAACTGGATCAATGTCAAAAAACTAAATTCAGTCATGAAAATAAATGCAAAAATTAATTCCCCTTGCCTGTTCCTCTTCCATTACTCCTGACTGACTGCCCAACTACTTTTTTGGTTTTTTGAGGAATCATTTCCATCGTTCATATAATTATATCCATTCCCAATCATCCTTCACGATAACAGATATTCGTTCTCTTGCAAGTGTGATACCTATCCACGATACTCCATCCACCAAATTACTGCGCCCTTCCTGATTCTGATCGTTCCTCCTATACCTGTTTCTAAAAGAACCGTCTAATGGCCATTTCCATTTCCGTACGATCCATTTTGACCCATACTACTTAAAGCTGCGTCTGCTTTTTCCAAATCCTTTTCTGACAACTTCCTTCCTCCTGATGGAGTTGCTGTTCCAGAAATGGCAGATGCAAGTGAATCGGATCGGTTTCTGGGCTTCATGACCTATGATATGTAGGATATCAGCTATTGTTTATCACTCCTTAGATGAGAGATGATCACTCACGAGAGGGAAAGGGTAATGGTTCTCATCGTCATCGGCATCGTTGATACCTTTCCAGCCTATTTGTGTGGGGTCGATCAGCATTTTTGCCCATTGGAAACGTTAAGAACCTCTGACGACTCACTCTTGGCACCCATGTAATCTTGAGTACCTAAATGTTCCATCTCTTCGGTCAGAGTAGCGAAGTCACCCGGGGTCATCATACCAGTTCTCATCTTGGGTGAACCTGGAGCTGATAAAGGTGCACCGACACGCTGAACTCCGGTGAAATCAGGTTCGTCATCATCAAATGAATCAGGGTATGCTCTTCTCAAAGCCAGTTGTCTAGCTTTGACGTATTCCAATCCGAGCGATTTCCAATCTAACAATTCTGAAAGTCTTTCAGTCCTGTTCCTTTGGTTAATTCTTTGTCGTCGAGATTTGGTGGAGAATGCAAGTAATTGGTTGGTAAGTTGATTGACGGAATCGTCAACGCCTTGACCTCGTCGGTCAACAATGTAACAACCATAATCCTGGTAGACAGTTCATCAGCTTCGGACCAGGAGAATCATCGCTTAGTTGACTTACCTCGGGAGTTTCAAGTAAATCTTCCATGAAACAACCGAAACCTGACAAATTGGTGGTAACGTTAGGAATACCCATAACGGTACATTCAGCAGGAGTATAACCGAAAGGTTCGTCTGGAAGGCATAAACACGTTTAGTTAATTTGATCAGAATTTCTCCAGGATGAATGCTCACAATAAGAAGGGAAAACACCCAAATGACAACCTCTGACGAACTCCTCGTAGTCCAAACCAAGAATTGGGTTGTTGGAGTTCAAAAATTCAGGATGGAAGATGACCTTGACTCGATCGGAAGATTGGTTGAACAACGATACTCGACGAATTTGGTTCAAGATGGGGTCGGAAGCGTCATCGGCCATGTTATGAGTTACGACAGGAGGCAAGGAGTTTCGCTTAAGAGCGAACACTCGTCTCTTGAGCAAGATCTTATCTTCTGATGAAAGGAGATCTTCTGCGTTGGGCACTTCGGTACCGTGCTCACTGTACTGATTGTCAGTCTACCCCACACTTGACTCCCTTGAAAATGAACTCACCCAGAATATCTGGCGGCATGTTCGAAAAGTCTCTTTCCAATTCTAGCTGTAACTTGGTTGACACATTCTTTCAATTGTTGTGTGACTGCTTGACCTTTAAGGGCCTCAATAGTGTAAGAGTTGGTGGCAGCAGGCATAATGATGAAAGCGACAACAGTAGTTTTCGAGCCCATTTCCTTCAATCTGTGATTCAATCCTGGTGAATGTTGCAATTAGCGTGATGGACGAATTTATCCGCAGAGCCATGTGAGACTTACGAGAAAGAGATTCAATGAACATATCTACACCCTTATTCCTGAACTCATATCGACCGGCAGTGAACATATAAACAGTGTTCTCGAGATCGAAATCATAATGACCGTAGAAATGACCTCTGATGAAATCGTTGATCTTCTCTTTAGACTGGACGTGCAAGTTCTGGAATTCGTGCATAGCAGCGAATTTGATAACGTTAAGACCGTTGGGCAATACGCCATCTGTATGACGCAGCGACGATCAGCGTCTAACACTATGTCACCTGTCCCGAAAATCAACATACCTGGTTTTCGCTTGAGGAGATGTTCACTTTCGAAAGCAGTAATATGCGATACAGTTGTAAATACATCGGCGCAATGTGCAGCTGATCGTTCAATACAGTACCTGAAGGTGTCAAATGCTTGAATTAGCTACACACTCTTTTGGCCTTGAAGAAAAGCTACTTACCTGTGATAAATTCCTCGTTTTCCAGCTTCGTGATCAACATCAAAGTATTGCAAGTTGTTGTAGAAATCTACACTTCCAGCACAAAGGTATCGACCAAGTAAAGTAGCATGAGTGGTGAAAATGGTAGTGACGTCGATGTGTCGTTTTCTACAAAGAGGAATGGCTAAACCTGCTTGCCATTCATGGAAATGGGCAATGATGGCAGTATCGGTTTCTCTAGATGAAAACTAACCACATCGACCAACATTATCAGCTATCAGTCCACCTTTTGTAATATCTCCGCCAATGCGCAAGATCGGTGATATATAGCTCACCTCGCCAAGGAACCATGCTACCATATAACCGAAAACGATAGTTTCATTGGTTTCGTGATCATTGGGAGGAGATGGAATACCAGCAAGGTTCCAAAGATCAGTCTTCCATTCGTCCATTCTGTATAGATCAGAACACATTGAGCTGGATTTTCACGTTTAGTCAACCATAGACAAGCTCACCGGTCATAACAAGATCCAGTGTCAAATAACAAGACTCTTGGAGCACCTTCTATAAGCCATCGACCATAAATGAGCTTTACACCTCTTTCTTGCATAGACTTGATAGTAAGAGCGAAAGCAGATCCGGGTTCACTAGGTAATGCAGCAAATTGAACATCAGCTAATTTACCTTTACTTTTCGTAATTATTTCTGGGTACTGCGGGTCCAAGGCAATCACCAATACAATGGCACCTCCGGGGGAGAGTACGCAAAAAAGAACCTACGGTTCCTCTGATTCGACCTCCATAGGAGCGGACTTATAAGACAAAGGACCGATCAAACATGCTCTATATACAGTACAATCCCATATCAGCTTCACATACAACGAGCGGTCTTGCTGAAAAGGAAAATGATGAACATACCGATCACCGTATTCTCTTACAGTCACGGGGACTTTGGTTTTAATGACAGTGTAAATACCACCGACTTTGTTGGCAACTTCCCAAGCACACTCGAAGAGTAATGGGGAATGCACTGAACGAGGCATGTTGAATGATCAAGTTGTGGTTCGAGTGGTAAGGTTAAAGTGATGATGGGGGTTCTTGATTCAGTAGTCTCTGTTTGATCCTTCCTGGTATGCCAATGAAGCAAATGGGATCGATTGGAGGTTGGTTGAGATGATGGATCAAGAGATAGTGGAGAATGGTGGTTATTGAGCGGAAGGAGGAAAGAGAAAACAAGAATGTCAGCTTATTCCGTTCAGTTAAAGTTGTGGTTCCCTCGGGTCAAAGGTTGTGTGAGAGGGTCCAAGCGATTATCCAGGGTATAGCATAGTCATCATCGTCCTACCAATTGCTGGCTTTCATTGGATACTGGTTTCCTGGTACACCCATTCAACCAACATAGCTCCAGCGCTCCAACCATTCTTGTATCCTGACATTTTACATTCGAAGCAGGAACAACGAGTTTTACTCACCTTTTGTTTCGTGATATATGTTCACCCCTTGTACAGTTATATAACACAGTCCTTCCTACTTCGTGATAGGATGATGGTGTTGAAAGGTGTTCAAGTGACGAGGAAGACTTGACGAATGAGTATCACTCGTTTTTGTTTCTTTCTGTCAATTTCCCATTCTAAACCTTCATTTGCTACCTGAATAAAGGGATTTATGGAACCAATGCAAATGCAGGAAAGGAGTAATATAATATGATGACGCTGAACTCTCTCCCCCCCCCCGCCTCTTTAAATACGGTGGGGCCTAGCCGCATTATACAATTACCCGATGGGGTAATTTACTGCCATTACTGCGAAGGATACAGGGGCCCCCGCTTAGCCGATCCCGCTTTCTCGGTTGTTGGTTGGGTGGAAAGGAAAAGGGGGAAAGGAAGGAGAAGACGTCATTTCACCACCCACATGTTGCGAAATGGAGTAACAGAGCGGAGAGATCTTAAGTACAGGGGCAAGGGGAACATCAGGAGGGTCACGCTGCATATAGCATCACACAGTGTGTCAAGTAAAATATCGGGAGTAGAGAAATTTGGTACAACAACTCTGAATCCCGATAGATGATCGAGCTAGGATTGTCGAATGACAAAACTGGAAAACGAAGAAAGTTTGATCCGTCCAAATAGACACACAAGAGCCCATGCAGATACGGTGGAGTGAGAAACTTTTGGATAAATAGATCAAGCTAGTCAAAACTTTGTGTGCTGCTTGCTTAGTCCGACTTTTACGGCCCAGATCTCCGAGGGATGTTGAACCGGCTACTCTAACGATGCAGGTTGATGAAATCAGCCACAAATATAGCTCAGCAACGGTGGTGTTTGACTGTTCAAATGCAGTCGATCGAGCAGATGGCAGGTGTATCAAGAAATACTTATACATGATTGATGTTGTTCCTCATTAAGCAACATTTAATCACATCACCAATTTCCTCGAAAGAGAGGTATCTTCTCCCAGAACTTGTTAATCTTTTCCATCCCTGCCTTAATTGGTACCGAGCGTTCCCCATGTTCCAATTGATTTTCTTTCTCGTCTCCATCATTCTGATGTTCATCATGTTTTTGTTTTAATCCATTATCGATTGATGGTCTAACCCATTCTTTCCCTAATACTTCTTCTATTTCCCATTTAATACCTTGATCATCTCTTTTCCAGCCGAAATCAACTATCATTCCAATTCCTTTCCAACTTATATCAACGTATTTATTAGGTAACTGTCTTTCTTTCCATCCTACTGCGGGGGATGATGATGATGATAATGATGGATATGCTGAAGAAGAAGAAGAAGGGATATAAGTCGATATCAATCGATCTATCAACATATTCCCAGTACTAAGCCTTTCCAAATTCGATGTACATGGAGTTATAGGTAGCACGTTGAAACCTATTATACGATTGATTATCCCATTATCAGGGGGTGTCATTTGTGATAAGGCTTTATCCATCTCTTGATATCCGATTAAGCTGGGTGAAGTCAATCTACCTCCATTGAGTGATAGCCATGTCCTATTTGGTATAGGTGTATTCAGGGGCTCGTCGTTGATTGGTAAAACGGTTGTACTATTTCGAGTGTTTGAAATGGACGAATCGAGGGAAGGATGAAGGAAAGGAGAATGGGGTGATGTTGATAAGAATAGGATAGCAAGCTGCGATATCGGATATTTGATTAGTATAATTGTCAACTACTTAGAAAATCCCAATTGCAGATCTGCAGCACATCATCCGTGGAACAGTCAGAGTTGAACCTAGAACTCACTAGAGATAAACAATATCCACAAGGTTTGATAGCTATGAACGCAGCTACCGTGAAAAGCAATAAAAATATCGGCGAGGCAGCCTATCACCGATTGGAAGTACGTGAGCACACGACAAAGAGTCGCAAGGACTAAAGACTTTTGGGAAGCTGGAGAACAGGTCTTGCGAAAAACAAGACGGCGAGAGTTGAAAGATCTGGATTATAGGGATTGGGGTATTGACATACCGGTATTGGAAGGATCAGAAAGTATATCAGGACATGCTTGATACACATCATCTTGATAGACTGCTATTCTCTGAAGGCCTCGAGGTTATTTTTCCTCTCGAGAGCAATGACTTATACCTGCTATATTGTTGCTGATTGCACAAGTATCAGGACAAAGTACCAATTCTGCGCTGCAATGCGATATCAACATACTCGAAACACATGTTTAAGACCCGCCGGAAAGGAGGATAAAGAAGCAATACCACGTGGAAATCATTATGACGTGGCTTTGTTACTACCTCCATATACCGAGTTCACCTCGTCCCATCGTTATTTACCCTTATTTAGCATCCCCCCGTTCGCAATAACATCTTCACTTCTGGTATAGTGAACTGTACTTACATCTACAAGTCATCAGCTCGACTTGACCGTACTTCCTTACTTTCCCTACGTTCTCTCTTATCGCAGCTTGACTGTATCATCAGTAGTCCGACAACACTTCTGGAAAACACCGCGCAAAAACCACACTCTTATCATGTCATCCGAATCATATCTTGTCGTAGGAGGCTGTGGGTTCTTGGGAAGACATATCGTTGAGCAACTGCTGGAAAGAGGAGAAAGTCAGGTATCTGTATTTGATATCGTACAAAGGCATTTCGATAAGTGAGTCAGCTTCTTGTTTGATGAGTAAGGAGCACGTTAGCTGACATATGGTCATGTGATCAGCAATGTCACTTTTTACATTGGTGATTTGTCGAAACCAGAAGACGTTCAAAATGCTCTTCACAAGGTAAGTCCTCCTGTCAACTGTAACCAATGCCGCTAGCTGATAGCTCGGTCTCCTTCTGCTTCAGTCCCAAGCGACCGTGGTGATTCATACTGCTTCACCTGCACATGGGATGGGAAAAGCTATTTACGAGAAAGTGAATGTTGAAGGTACACGAACACTTTTAGAGGCAATCCAACAATCTGAATCAACGGTTGGCAAACTGGTATACACTTCATCCGGAGGTGTGATCTATTCTGGAAAAGAAGATATCACCAATGTAGATGAAAGGGTTAATTATCCATTGGTACCATTAGACGCCTACAATGCTACCAAAGTAGAAGCTGAAAAAATGGTTTTAGATGCGAATGGACAAGGTGGATTATTGACTTGTGCGATCAGACCTGCAGGTATATTTGGACCAGGTGATAGACAAATGATATCAGGATTTTACGGAGTGATCAAGAACGGTCAGACGAAATGGCAAATTGGTGATAACACCAATTTGGGTGATTTCACGTTTGTCGGAAATGTTGCATATGCACATTTATTGGCAGCTGATAAATTAGAAAATATATATCCATATTCAAGTTTAAGAGATCCAATTCCGTCAATTGATATATCCTTAGGAAATCATAAAATTCCAACATCTTCAGCTAGACCCATAGGACCAAACACGAATCCCACAAAAGAGGATTTGGCTATAGCTAAGAAATTCAATGATCGTCAAATTGATGAAGGCGATATCAGACCCGTTTTAAGAACTAAAATGGATCAATTCGCAAATGAATCTTCAAAGGATGAACAAGGTGAAGAAGGTGAAGGAATTCCAATTGCAGGTCAAGCTTATTTCATCACAAATGGTGAACCGATATATTTCTGGGATTTCGCAAGAACCATTTGGAAACAATTAGGTCATACGCCCCCTTATATGATTGTTTTGCCCACTTTCTTGGGTCTGCTGTTAGCTACTTTAGCTGAATTATTCTCAAATTTTACCGGTAAAGAACCTGGTTTTACAAGATTTAGAGTCAGTCAAGCTACGCAACAAAGATTTTATGATATTGAAAAAGCTAGAAGATTATTAGATTACCATCCTATAGTTGGTTTAGATGAAGGTATGAAGAAATGGACAAGTTGGTACGCTACTGAATTGGAAAAACAAAAACAAGCGGTAGAATCGGAAAAAACAAAGTAGGAAGTGGGGTCATAGTCGCTGAAGGCACATATGTAGAGGTCTTGGACCGTAAATTGAGAACTTCTTGTCAAGCTTGTTTCTACGTATAGGCTACGAGGGAGGGCTGTTCGTAATTCGCAATCAGTGAATACTAAAATAATCATTGTGTTTGTGTAGTGAATTTCTTTGCTATTTGTGTTCACAATGCATCCTCCTGTGTAAATTACTACATGGGGTCTTTGCGTATTTGATATTCAAAAGAGTGTTGAAAGGATTTAGTGGGATCTTAAACTAATATCAGTTATGCCCCTTGTTTCCCTTCCTTAGTTTCAATTTTTTTGCTCTTTTCGTACTTTCTACCCTGGACCATCTGAGTTTATAGCTAGGAAATGTTGGAATTTCGATTGTCAGAGTCAAATGAGGGATGTTGACCTTTCATCTACCTCCTTACATTCAAAAAGTATGGAAGGATCGCAAACAAGAATGACGTGCGATCATAAGAAGACTTGTGTTTTCCCAAGGGAGAATAGGAGGTAGAGGCTCCAACTTTCAACGTATAAATACTACGTGGGCTCCCGTGACATTTTGAACAATACTATTTTCCACTTCACGCTAAACCTCCCTTCTATATCCAATATCCACAAACCCACATTTAACACAAAGCTCCCATTTCTCTTCGCTATTAAACATGTCTGCACCTTCCACTGTCACCGGTTTCATGGGATCCACAGGAGATACCGAATACACCAAGAAGAGTACTAGTGGCAACTCGCATGGCTACCAATCTTACGATTATGTCAGAAAAGGTCTCAAAGAAAGTCTGGATGTTGAAGCAACTTGTAGATTGACTTATCACCCCCAAGAAATGGACCTAAGCAAAAGATATACTTGCCATCCCAGCCATCTCAACGATATCCCTATCGTGGGAAGAGGAATGACCTTTGTTGAACATATTTCCGCCGCTATTGATGCGGAAGGGTCAGGCACAACGATTAAAGTACCAGAATCGATTTATGGGCCAGACCATTTCTTGTCACGATTCGATAAACGATTCAGATGTGCCTCGACAGAAGACAGTCCAGCTATTGAACAGTTTGGCGACTTCTCAACTATTGACATTGGGAAATTTACCGCAGATCATAATAACAATAACAATGATGGGACTTCAATTATGGGTTCAATCCCTCTTACTTTCCATGCCGCCAGGGAGCTAGTGGAGACTCCAGAGATCAGAGAGGAAAGGGAGGCAAGAGAGCAGATCGAAGCTGAAGCAGCTGCAAATGCTCCCATTACTACAATCCTTAGGTTCCCGGTTCATAGTACAGGTAAAGAAGAGGAAAGAGCTGTGCAAATTTTTAAGAACACTGAACCAAGCACCGTCGTACTCACCATTCCTGATTCCCGAGTCACTTTCTATAAGTCTGATCCCAACGCAGACAATGTATCATGGAATATTGAGCCTTCGCCTTTGGGTCATAACTGGTTCCGCGACGTATCGGAAAAAGACCTTGGTAAAACCGACAAAAAGGACTGTATTACGTTTACTGGACCTGATAATTGTATGACCAAGCATTTCACCAACGCGAAACCTGCCGATTCTGGACATATCTTATCTGATGGTCTCAGAGATCTCCTTGCATGCACAGAGATCTCAATCCCGAACGATGATCCCGGATGGCTACAAGAGCAACTTGAAGAATGTCTCAAAGACCCTTCAGCAGCAAGTAAGCGTCCAGGGTTTACGGCCACTTATCGTTTCACAAGAATGGGCAACCCGTTAAATTCCCCAGACGCCTGGAAGAATCATCCTCCATCCCAGCCAAAGGGTTCGACCACGAGAAGTCTCGAATCGCCTTCGGTCTCTTAAGGGAATGACAGATCACGACACCGGACGTAGGATCGATCGTCTTTGGACACGGAGTCCACCCTGCTACGCTATTCATACACCTTGTTCATTTTTACAGTTTATACATCTTCACATTAGTACGGACCCTCCTTTTGTACATAGTGTTTCTAGCCCTTCATTAATCAGTTTATAGCCTACTTTACTCGTATCCTCGCTTGTCACCCTCCTCCCATTTTTTCACCATGAGGCTACTCGTCATGCATTGCCGTATGTTCGAGTGAATGTGGCCTACATCGTAAGTAAGCTTTCCTTACTTTTCTGTAATCTGGTTACTAGGAGATTACTCAAAGATCTGCATTCACTACAATATACAGGATGGGGACGGCACGGGGTGGCGAAGGCGTCTTAGTCATTTTTAGATGTCCTCCGCCAAATTTGTCGAGTATACCAGGATCGCGAGCTCCCGTCGATGCGGAATACCCTCGATCTGGACCATAAGTCAGTGGCCTACAACTAGGGGAGATAAGTATATGATAGGTATTCGTAGGTACAAGCATATTTATGATCCGTGCATACGAGGATTTTACAACGAATAGTGATGATGATCGAGGATGCCGAACGCCACAAATGTTCAGTGACGATTTATCGGACATGTCCGTCCCTCCCCTGCATCCATCAACTTGACAACATCAAACATTACAAGTACGAGTAGTCTCTTTGTTTCCTCTTATCACTTCACCTTGTCATAATCGTTACATCACTAGCATCCTCAAGATGTCCGTCATCGACAAAGTCGTTCAGACTCTCTCTGATCAGATTTCTTCTCTTTCACCTGACACATTCTCTCCGACCACTCCTATCTTTCAAGTGTCCAAATTCGTTCATCATCTCACCACTACACCTATTCATCCCGTTTATTTCCCCTATCTGAGATTTCATGTAATCCATGCTATCAGAGTGACGACCGTTTGGGCCATCCTCACCAAAGGCAAGAAGAAGGGCGGAAGACTGCAAGATCTATTTGGTTATTTGGTTATGGCCTGTACGTATTCACCTATCGTTCAACCTAGTATTTGTGATAACAGGAATGTGCTGATCTGAGTGGGTATCTTCATGAAGGGGGAGGAAGTACTGTTATTTCAATGCTACTTAATAGACCTCCAACATGGTTAATATCATCAACACCTTGGATAATCTATCCTTCAATATATACACTTTTGATTCCAACTGGATTATCCTCATATTTCGTTAATACTTGTCCAACAATAATGTTCAATGTCATCGGTGCCTTCGTAGATGGAATGACAAGAGGTTCAACTATAACATCCCTCTCATCACTCTTAACCACTCACTCTATCGGTCACACAGAATCAGGAACGAACATTTGGGCATATACTTTATTGAGTGCTTTAGCTGTATCTTCAGGTGGATTATTAGTTGGTTTATTAGGATTAAACGAAAATGATTGGAAACTTTCTACACCCAATTTACTTAAAGGTGGATTTTTGACTACATTAGATGCTTGGAGTGCATCCTTAATAGGAATATTATGGTTGACTTTGACTCGTCAAAATACATCCTTGAACCCTTTGAGCAATATGTTCGAAGCGGTTCTACCACATGAATTGAAAATCACTTCTTCAACACAAGGGAAATTCATAGATACCACTCACGCTGGATCAATTTGCGTCTTAATACTTGGCAGTCTATTAGCAACAAGAGCCATTATCTTATCGTGGAAAACAACAAACGACAAATCCAAACAGATTAAAGTCGATAAGAAATCTGAGTTATTCATAATCGATGAAAAGCAAAACAACAAAAATCGAAAGGAAAAAGTCATAAAAACACCTGTAAAAGTGAATAAAGAAAGTATTAGCAATAGCAGTAAACTTACACCTAGAAAAAGCCCAAGAGCGAAATCAAAGTAATCTACCCTCTTCTCAATTACAAACGGAAAACAACCAAGGATATAAATAGGGGAATTCATAATATAATAAGATATGCATCACAACGATTGATTGTCGGTGATTGATCTCATGATAAGATATCCGCATCTTCTTTCATCCATCTAAAGGTAACACTAACTCTTAAATCTCTCAAGATGGTTTCTACGCCTGTCCCATCTTCTTTCTCTACTAAATCCTCCTCACAACCATCTATACCATGATACCATTCCCACCTAGCTTCTTTCGAAAGGACATATACTGTCCTAGGTGGTATGTACACCCTATGGATGGTATTTTCTTCCGAAAGGGACATTACGCATCCACCTGTGAGAGAACAGCCTATAATCCCATCCGCGTATCGATTAGGTAAATCGATATGAGGGGTGATCCCTTCTCCTGGAGGGTAAAGGTTCATTATCACTTGTCTTGCAAGGCTTTGATTGAACAGCAGGTCGATCATTTCATCTGAAAGGCGAGATCTTAAGATGTCTTTGATAATAAAAACAAGCTCTGTGATATAGTCTGGTAAGGACGAAGTGGAGGAGAGTGATTTTGGTGCTTCGAATAACATTACTTGATCTCTTGAACCTCCGGAGAACAAGTTTGCAGTAGCGATTGAATGTAATGCATCGCCTACATTCCCATATCTCCGTCATCAATTTGATTGCGCTGAAAAAAGATGTTCAAGTCACTCACGAGCTATATCATCAGGAAAGATAGAAGGGAATATCCATAAACCTGGTATATCTGGCTGCGTTCTTTTGGCTATCGGGTTGTCCGTCACGGCGTCATTGTCGGGTTCTGAAAAGAGAGAATCAGGAGATGGACTCCTAGTATCACTCATTTCCCTCCCACGAGATCTATTCGATAATGTCCCTCTCCTGCATAGACTGAATCAGACGGGTGGATGGGCACAAGGACCAAGTGAGAATTGAAGACTAGCTTTTAGCTGATCATCATCATTCGATTCATTGATTTACACCGCACAAATCCGACGGAGCCTAAATCCCGACCTCCGCTATTTCCCCCTTTTGGAGACTGAAATCGTTGACCTGAAATCTCTCATTCGACGTGTATCGTCTCCAAAAGCTCCACTTCTCATCTCCCTTCTTTCACTCTCATTACATTCACAACCAATCTCTCAACCCCTCAACACCTCCAAAACAGAAACGAAAATGTTCGCCAACTCTCTTCGACAAGGTAAGAGATCTTTCCCTCCAAATACCATTTGATAAATTGAGCTAATCATATGTGACCAGGTCTTCGAACTGCTTCTCGTTCTTCAGGTGAGGCGTCTGTCCAAGCCTATTCTTTTCAGCGTATGACTAACATGATAAACCTACCATAGCGAGAGCGTTCTCCACTCTCCCTGCTCGGGCTGCTACCAGACCTTCTCTTGGAGCTGGTGTAGCCATGGGTGCTGCTATTGCTGGATATGCCATGTACGAGGGTGAGTAGTCGTCTCAGTCCTACATGTCACCTACTCTATGCATTCTTGAAGACAAGGTCAATATCCCTCACCCAGTTTTGGTCATCCAAACGGAAAAGAGGCTGACCTCTCAATCTTTGCAGTTTCCAAATCTCCCTTACTCCTCGAATCTAAGACTATCGCAGGGGAGAAAGGTACCGCTTCCGAGCGATCTTTCGTTATGGTAAGTAGGATTCCGTCTCAGACTAAACTTCGGCAAAGCTAATTCGGTCTCATGTTGTCGTGTTTAGATCAAGCCCGATGGTGTATCCAGACAACTCGTTGGAAAGGTAAGCTGATTTGGTTTCTTCAAACATCGACCTAGCTGAAAATCTTATATGGTAGATCATCTCTCGATTTGAAGGTACGTATGTAAAAACTTAGTCAATACTTTGTTTTACCTTGAATCATCTTGGGCTGATTGATCGAATATAGAGAGAGGCTACAAGCTTGTTGCGTGAGTTCTCCTTACAATTACCCATGAAGGAGTGACTTGAGGTGAAAGACCAAGAACTGATCATGCCTGGCACAGTGTCAAATCCCTTACACCTTCTCCTGCTCTTGCTAGAGAACATTACTCTGATCTTTCCGCTAGACCTTTCTACAACGGTTTAGTCAAATACATCACTTCTGGTACTCCCGTAGTTGCCATGTGGGTCAATCCTCTTCTGCTACTTCGTCACTTTCTTTGCTACGCACGAACATGGGATCATAGGCTGACAGAGCGAGAATAGGGTTTGGGAAGGTAAAGATGTTATCAAACAAGGTGTAAGTATATCGCACATCATCTCAGACATCTGCGAGGACACTGATGTGGTTAAAATGATGTAGCGACGAATCGTGGGAGCTACTAACCCCCAAGATGCTGATCCCGGATCTGTAAGAGGTCAATATGCGGTTTCTGTCGGTCGAAACCTCATCCACGCTTCAGTGAGTGGCATCTCTCTTATTGAGGATCTTTTACTAGTCTTTCGAGCTGCCTCGGTTCGAACTGTTCTACTGGTCAGTAGAATGGTAGCTAATGGTTCGACAAATAGGACGCCTTTGACTCTGCCACTAAGGAAATTGGACTTTGGTTCGCTCCCGAAGAACTCAGTGATTACGAGGTAAGTGATGATAAGCGTGGACTAAGATATGCGACCAGTAATTACGTGCTGATGCCGAGCCGACTTTGCATTCTCCACTCCCAACAGCCTATCGCTTGGGTAAGTTCAATTGTCGAAATTCTGATGCAGGGAAAGGATTTAGCTGATAACATAATGGCTCCGCGTATATAGCCTTGGGTTATGGCTGACAACTAAGTGTGTCATATCAAATGTGATTCTGATCTTTCTCAAT
Organism: Kwoniella shivajii; assembly: GCF_035658355.1. Lineage (NCBI taxonomy): Eukaryota > Fungi > Basidiomycota > Tremellomycetes > Tremellales > Cryptococcaceae > Kwoniella > Kwoniella shivajii. Next base: position 1,092,601 of record NC_085909.1, read on the forward strand.
AGTCAACAACATATATGCATTGAATAGAGGAAGCTTCGGGCGAGCAAAACGTACAGCATTGATTACAGCTTCTGATGATACGGATATTCGAATATTTCGATTCTCATTTACGATAATCCTTCTCATTATGCACAAACAAGATTGTATGAGTATACAATGTCAACCCCATGAAAGTATCGAGTTCAACAATTCTCTATCACTTACTCCAATCACAAATCAATACAATAACTTTCTACTTTTTTCACCCGATTTAGCTTTAATCCTAACTTCATCTTCTCTTTCCCTTTCTTGATTCAGATAATCATCCAACAATGTAAATTCGATTTTGTCCATTGTATTCTTCACTTGAAAATCCTTCAGTCCAAGATATCTTATCATGATTGTAAGTAATATATCTTTGATTTCTAATTGCATTTTTCTCAATTCAATTATATCCCGTCTTATACCGTATTTATGAAACATCAATACACCACTGTTCACCAATACGATTTTTTGCCATCCTTCAAAAGAAAGTATATTGGCCAAAGAGAATAAATGATGATTGATTCTTTGATGATCCGAACGTATATCTTCTGATGAGAGTGGTTTGGAAGTTGGCTGTGAAGGTAGTGAGAGAAATATGATCGTCAAATTTGGAGTTGTATTATGAGTATCCAATGAAGGGATCAAGTTGAGTCTGTTGGAGTATTTGATAGTACTATCTTGAGATGAGGTTGAATTGATTTTGACATTTCGCGTAAAATTGCCCTTGTATCTCTCTTTTCCTTGGTCTATACTTTTCCCTTTCGGATACACACCAGCCGCTGCTTCCTCTCCTTCTTCCTCTTCCTGTTCTTCGAACACAGGCCATTCTTCCTCGCTATGGATCATGTAATCTTCACCTACTCTTCCTATCCTAATGATCAATTCATCATTATCGAACCAATCTCTCCTGGCAAATAGGTTGATCCTATCTAGACGATCTACTTCCACTATGAGTTTATCCATCTTGAGACTTTGTAATAAAGGGCATTTCAATCCATCTTCTTTTGATCTTCCTTTTGCTACGTCTCTTGTACATCGAGGAGATGATAAAGATAAGAGAGAATCTTTCCCACAAAATGACTTATATCTACCACTCGGTAAAGTGATTCTAACTTTTCTCAATCTGGGTAATACTAACTGACAATCTTGAAAAACCTCACATTCAAATGCGTGAGAACCTACAAACTCGATATTCTCTGTATATGCGAAACACCTCGATTTCCATTCGGACAACTTTGGTTGGGGGTTTGGATAAAAATGAAATGGTGAGATACTTGTTGGATTCTTGGCATCTTTCAGATCGATTATCAAGTCTCTATAGATTAAAGGTGTTATTATGTTAAAGAAGGATTTAGACGTTCTTTGAAGTGTCAATAGACTTGAACTTGAATTTGAACTTGTATTGGCCGTGAGCGTTGTCGTTGTCGTTGGAGTTGGGGAAGACGACAAGTAACTTGTTAGATCCAAATGCTGAATCATGAAATTGAACATCGAAGGTACATTCCTAGCATCATTCAAAGGTATAGAATGATCTATCTTGTATTCCACTTGATGGAGGGGCCTTTCCTCGGATTGAGACATCTCGTTTTCAGTTGTCGGCTGAATCTTCCTCGATACCAAAATGTGATTCTACATGAGATACTTCTTGTTCACTCTGACTCTGGATGAAGTCAATTGGACATCCCGCTAAGAAGACCTTTCAGTCGATTGTTGCACAAGATTTGCAGAATGTAGAATGTAAACTCGACACTTTGACAACTCGCGGTGAATCCGTTTTAAACTAGATAATCCTTGATAGTTGAGATCAATCTCTTCCATGGGACGTTGAAAAGTCATCGCATCCCCCGGTTTAACGTCCTTTTCGCTTGCTTTATAGGCCTAATGTCCCTGATAACCCAAAAGAGGGCGTCCAACAATATCAAAAGAAAGCAGACATGGGCAATACAAAGGATGAAATGTGTAAACACAAATGATGAATCTCGTCACCATACCGGAAGATCAGATGAAAATGGACCGGGTACAAAGATATCAAGCTTAAATTTCATCTTGCCAACAAACACCACTCTCACTTGCAAAAATAGATTTTTCATCGTTTCGTTATATATTAAAGATATCTCACAAACATTTCGTTTATTGAAACGACTTTTCTTCTTCCCTTCTCGCTCTTTGACTTCATAATCCCAAATACACACAGGACATCTTTTCTAATTACCATAAACTTTGTATTCATCGTATTTCATCCTCATACGTATCCAAAAAGAAACACCCAGTGTTGATTTTAGACATTAAATTCTTGAAAAGAAAAGAATAGCCTAATCTATGCACTGTGATTCTGTTCCAACATCTTTTGACGTTCTTGTTCAACTCGCTATTTCAATCATTACATCAATTCATTAGCAAAAGAATCATTCTAATTCTGTTTGGAATCGATTTCACTCACAGCATATAGTAAGGAAACGGCAGTATTGATATTATTAGGATAGCCAGTGATGGTCACTAATCTTTCTTCTGGATTAGCAACTGCTCCAGGTGCTGCTGTTCCTGGATCAGTTACTTGGATTTTACATTGCGATTGAGCTCGGATTTCATTGATCTTGGAACCACCTTTACCGATAACTGGAAAGACGTAAATGGATCTTAAATCAGCTATCATGTCTCTCATGAAGCACAACAGGAAGATAGCTGCAATTACTCACTTGCACCAACGAGAGAGTTGGGGATGAAGATTTGTTGTGTTTGCATACCGGGTGGAGGAGGTGCGTTGGCATTGTTGTTACTGAATCCACCGCTTGAACCTCCTGATGGTCCACCAGGTCCACCGGGACCACTGGGCCCTCCTCCACCAGCTCCACCTCTTGCACCTACTTGTCGGTAGGAACCACTTGATGCACCGGGGTTACGTTCTTGATATTCGAGAAGGATGGTTCCAATGTAATAAACGGCGATGTGAACAGCGTCGGCCACACCGGATACTGACAGAACTCGCTGAATACCACAATATCACTTAGAAAAGCATCTCAAAGAGGCCAGTGCAACTGCTACTCACCTCGGTGGAACCTGGTAACATTGCTTCGCTGGCATTTAACCTTGCTCCAGATGCTTCTTGGATCTCCTTGATCTTCGAACCACCTTTACCAATGCTAGAAAACGATGTCAGCTAAAGGAAGGCGAGTTCAACAAGTTCCGAATAACTCACACACTGCCCATTCGGGAGTTGGGAATAATGAATTTGATTGTGACTGCTCGAGAGCCGGGGACGGATGCGACATCAAATGGCTCGTCGTTGATTCTTCTGACGATGAGTCCGAATGCCTGTAGAGACGCGTCAGTTATTGCTTTGCCAAATGAGGATCAGAGGGCTCAACTGACTTTGGCAACGGCATCGAGGGGACCAGAGACGTTGAGGATTCTTTCGGGGTTACCGGGGATAGATTCTGAGACGGTTACTCGTGCACTCGATTTTTCCTGTTTGAGAGCCATCAGTTCACTTCCCAACATCCATCTAAAGTAACTCCACTCACTCGAATCTCGTTGACATGAGCACCTCCCCTTCCAATGATGATACTTGCATCTTGGGTGACGATCAACGATCTCATGGATATCTGTTGAGGGGGAGCTTCGGATTTAACAGGAGCGGCAGGGACGGAAGCTGGGGGAGGAGCAAGGGTAGATGAGGGGCCTGCATCGCTGTTCATGTAACCATTATCCAATCAGTATAGGTATCCATGATCGTACAGCCGCAGAAAGAGTACGCCTGACAAAGGAGGGAGAAAGGAAGCTGCACTCACCCCTCCATCTCAACGTCGTCCATCTTTTTCTTGGGCTCTTCTTTGCCCTCGATGGTAGCCTCTCCGTTACCGTTTTCTTTTTTATCGCTCTCGGCTGTAGTCTCAACTTTTGATTCTCCCTCGATGTTGGATTCGGCTTTAGCTCTTTTAGCTGATTGGTTTTCAGGTTCAGGAGAAGGTGAAGCTGGTCGTTTGTTGGTTGCTGCTGTAGCTGGAGGAGAACCGTCGGACATGATTGTTTGTTTATGTTAAAAGATTAGGATGATAAGAAAGAAGTTTTCGTAGAGGTGACTAAAAGTCAGTTGATCGTGTTTTTTCCGTTGAATAGCGATAGGACAGCGATGGCGACGGATATGTACGCAAAGAAAGACGATTATAATTTAAAGTGATGATATGATTTTAATTGTTGGATGGATAGGTTCGTTTGAGGTTGAGGATACGACACGATGCGATATGGTATAGTTGAATGATAGAGATAGATGTCGTGTTTGTCGAACGAAAGGAGATGAGGTGGGAGTGGTTTTAGTGTTGAAAGTGAAATGATGTGGTTGTTGCAATGATTGGAGATAGGGAAGGAATGGGTCAGGTGGAGGAAGGGAGGATAGGTTTCAGAAGGAATTACTCACCTGAAAGCAGGATACTTGTCGTCTAATGGTTTATTGTCTTTCCCAAAGATGATGGTTCGCTTCTTAGATCGGTGCTATCGTGTGTTATGTCTTGGTTTCTCAAGTGGTCTTTATATATCTATCTTTTTGTGTCTTTTATCGTCAACAAAGGAGCGAGGGGATGGAGGATGATGATGTCTATAGCCCCTTTATGTGTGTATGTGCGTATGTGCGGTGTTATTCGGAGATAAAATTGAATGTGGCACTAATGTCAATGTTTTATGATTGTATTTTTACTTTTGACGCGCGTGAAAGGGTGGCCATGTTATTTTTCCCGAGATATGTTATTAGTATATTATTGGGAATCTGCAAATGTCTCCTCGATAGAAAGAAGAAAGTATACATCAGATTTGAACGCGTTTGTGTCAATCATACATATCGTTATCGATGCATAGAAGTCATATGAGATGAAAGCAGACATCCTACTGTACCTGCATGTCGCATAAAAAGCTCATGCTCAGTTGGGGAATCATGTGTTATAGCTTCTCGTTTGATGTTGGTGTATGTGCCACCGTTCAACTTTCGGAAGTAAGTAGATCTCAAAAGTGACCACACTCTGTATAACTCTCGGAAAACAAAACAGATCATGGAATAACAAAATATACTTTGCCCACTCACCCAACCTCTTCGTCACTTCTCCCTCCCCACTTCCATCTTCCATCCTCTTGATTACATCTGTAAATAAATCTCTCTCAACATCACTCTCCAAGTGGTCATACTATCATACTCCTTACTACATATCCGACCTTCAGCCGATATCATACAGGATATCAGCATCTTCCCAATTACGGAACGTCATTGGCTCCGTCTGCTATCATATATAACCCAACCGCACGAATAAGCAATTCTGCACATCGACGCGCATGACTGGCTGAACATACGCATCATCATTCGTCACCAAGTCTTGAACATTATACGAAACCCGAATAACGAATATCAATCATTCCCGCCCATCTCCCCCAACATCAATACACTCCTATCAGTACAAGTTATTCTAGGTGTAATTGCCTGCTTGGATTTACAATTCGCCAATAGCATAGACAAGCAGCGGTCGATATAGACAATTGGTTTGGGTCGTCGCGACATTGACACATCAGCTCACACATAATCTACCCATCATCGATATCATCCTCTTTCGTCAGTGAATGAGAGACATATCTACACTGGCAATATGGTATTACTCAAACGAAAGCCAGTAGTCCCTATTCCACTACCTTCATTATCAACAGTATTACAACCTATCCCATCGACTTCAGGTCCATCTTCCTCAGTACCAACTATAGACGATTTAGCTAACCTGGCTCCACATGATGGTAAAGATGATGAAGAACAATTAGATAAACTATTGGCTGTATTCAGATCTGATAGAGACGAACAAATTGAAGGTTCAGGTTCAGGCTCAGGTTCGGGTGTAGGCAAAAACAAGAAATCACACCCTAGAATAATAGCGAATCTACCTAATGGTATAAAGCATTCTCAATTGCACGTAAATGGGAATGGGGATCAAATTACTAATGGGAATGGAAATGGAAATGCCAATAGTAGCGAAGAATCAGAAGCAAAGATAACATGGAAGATAACAGATAAAGAATGTTGGTATATGCCTGAAACGGGTGAAATATTCACTGATTACGAGTAAGCTCTTGCCTCATATTATCTTGTTAGTATGTTTAGACTGACTCCAAACACGATATTTAGATCTTTTTGTGTAAGAAGAGCTTTCTATTCTCAACCTTTATTCCAATGTGAAGGTAGGTTTTTCATCCTGCTTATACCAAGGTTTTCTTTAATTTTTTACCTGACTCATCTGCTTGTTCTACCTATATAACAGTTTCAGGTAAATCAAATCTGAGCTATTATACAGCTATGCAATCGGAGCAAAAAGAAGTTCGTCAACTTCATTCTAGATTTCCTAGACAACTTAAGAAAGCGGTCTTGAGTGCAGTGCAATTCCGTGAGTGATACTTCCTTTTCTTTGGGTGATTCCCTCAGAAAAAAAGAAACATGCGTAGACGAAAGCTGACGAGATATGACTATATTCAGAAATCGAGGGGAAATTAGATACTTTAGCTGATAAGATATATGAGAGATTTCATAACCGGTTTTTCGACAATGAGAGTAAGTCATTTCAGACAATCTCCTTGTGAATAGTCAGTTATACTGTAAACTGATCTTGATTGGGATCTTTCGCAATCTATAGAGGTATTTGTAGATGTAGATGGGGATAAATATCTAGCAAGAATAGTCAAAACGTTTCCACCGCGATCACTTCAGGCTACAAGTTCTTCACCATTCAAACCTTCTCCTATCGGATTACACCCTTACGCCACTGATCTGTCATTACCTATTGAGGAAGTAGATGAGAAAGATGATCCAATGAGATACTTCTATAATGTCAGATTGATAGAAGAAGGGGGACCGGAAGGTATAGCAGCAGATTACGCAAGTGCTAATGGTCAATCAAATGGTCCATACGATGAAGAAGATGACGGTAAAGGAGAGAAATGGATGGGTAGTACAATGGAAGTACAGGCCGATAAAATCAGGTGAGTCACAAGTGGTTGAGATCGATGGATTATACTGATATCCACCTGGAATGAAATAGTCGAGACCGAATCAACTTCTCACGAGCAATGCTCAAACGATTCATACGGGATTGTGTAGTCCGTGATGCGGCCGTTTACTCTCCTTGGCTCGTCAAACCATCCGTAGCAGCAAGATACAATATGCCAACTGAGATGACCGATGAAATCCGTGAAGGAATAGCTCGATATAAGGAGAAACAAATGGAGAAAAGGAAGAGGGAAAGAGATGAGCGATTAGGAATAGTCAATATTGAAGTGGAAGAAGAGGATAAACCGAAGACCAAAAAACAGAAGAAAGAAGAGGAGAGAAAAGTTAAAGAGGAAGAAAGATTGAAAGAGAAAGAAGCTAGAGAAAGAGAGAAGGAAGAAGAAGAGAGGAGGAAGAAAAAGGCGTTAAAATATCCTGCTGAAGGTGAGTATTCGCTTTTCGCCTTTGATTGCCCATGGTTTCAGCGATTGATCCTGTTATTCAGATCTCCTCATTGAATGGTCCGAAGAGAAAGATAGAGCTGCTGGTAAAATCGAAGTTCGACCTATACCGAACAAAACTTTACCTTTTGGTGATCAGTTTGAGCAGCTGCTGATGTCCTGGAGCTTCTTGAATGTTATGGGGTGAGTTGATGATACTGGCATAATGAAAAAGGTGGAACTGACGGTGAAATTCAGTAAACCCCTTGGGATATCGCCGTTCACATTGGATGATTATGAGCGATCCTTATATCACAATGATCCATATACGAGTCCAGCACCTCTGATCACAGAGATCCACTCAGTTCTACTTAATGCTTTAATAGCGGACTTGGCGGCCGGACATGAACCCGTTAAATCATTATCGGCATTTGGAAAGGAGCCAGATAATGATACAGACTATTGGGAAGGTAAGAAAGGAGCGACAACAGAAACTTTGGCTCCTATAGCTGGACCTCTAAGTGAAAATTGGAAAACTAAAGAAATCGGAAAAGATCGTAAAGGATGGGAAAATGTTTTGATTGGTTGTTTATGGGAAAGAGCGACCCTGGAAACATTACCGAATTATCTCGATAACATCTTACATCTCACCTTTGAAGATAAACCTGCACCCACAAGACCAACCTGGTCAACTGGACCTTCAAATTCAAACTCTGTCTCTTCCATAAACGGTTTGATACCTTCCAAACCTGAAAAAAGGTATACTAGTCTTCACCATTCAACGAAATTGGATCTGATTCAGTTCCTCATCGAATTGGTTGGTCAAACGGAAATCATAAGAGAATTCATGGAGGAAAGTACTTTGAACCTGACTGAAGTAAGGAAAGATCAAGTTGAGGTTAAAAGGGAATTGAGGAGAGTGTGAGTTGAGCTGCCTCCACCATGGTTGGGACATGTTTTCAATCCAGATCGAGGTGTCGTACGGGATATGCAGAAGCTGACATCACGATCACCTTCCTAGTCAAGCTGAAAGAGAGGCTCTCGAGCCCAAAGACAAGCCCAAAGAAGAAGGGGAAGATGGTGACGCCTCAACAGATGTCAAAGATGAGAATGCATCGCCCGATGTATCGATGAATGGTCATGCAAACGGTCACATAGGCAATGGAAGTGTCGATCAAGATGAATTGGATGATTCAGTATCCCTCCAAGATCAAGATGATCTATCGGACAACGAATCTGATCACAACATATCTGCTACTGGAGCTGCTCGTCGTAGAGCTATGAAGGAAAAAGCATTAGAAAGAGAGGCCGAAGAGAATCTGCGAAATGCTAAATTAGCCAAAGAGCGAGAAGAAGTCCGAATCAAGAAATTAGAAGGTAAAATCATCGCAAATGAAAAGAAGAAACTTCTTGACGAAGAAGAATTGATAAATATCAAGTTGAAGAATCTTGAGTACGATTTCAGGAGATGGATATATACTTTAAGATCCAGACCTATTGGATATGATAGATTTGGTAATAAATTATGGTGGTTGGATGGTTTAGGTTCATCGAATCTATATATCGATGGTAAAGTCAACGTCGGTACTGGTAGATTATATATTCAGGGTGTTGAAGAAGAAGAGTTGGAGATTATAAGAAATTCAACTTTGACTCCATCAGAAGGAGAGATAACAGATGAGTTCATTGAGGAGAGAAGGAACAAAGAAGAAGGGTTGGCCACGGGAGGGAAATTAAATCCTGGTGAATGGGCCGTATACGATTCTCCTGAGCAAGTGAGTGTATCAGGATTTCATTCTGGTCAATGAGAATTGCGAGGACTGATGATGAGACTTGCTCATTCAGCTGAGGGACCTGCTAAGTTGGTTAAATCCAAAGGGAATAAGAGAAAATCAGTTGATCAAATCTCTGAAAACGTGGCAAAGCGAAATTGAAAGTGGGATGAGGAGAAGGAGAACTTTGGCAGGTTTGGTGAGTCTACGACTCTCAAGAGAATCATAGACTTGCGCTGATGCCGTATGTTTCAAACTCGTTTAGGATATACCGCCTGAATCAGATGAACCTACACGCAAACTTCGACCGACTCGGAAGGTGAATCAAGGTGATGATGACAAAGACGGTTATATGAATTGGAAGGTGAGTAGTAATCCCTCTATTTGGAAAGATTCCTCATTTCGAATGCTGATAAGTGGGAAACAAACCATGATAGAACCGACGAGCGGTATGAAAAGAATAGATTAGATGTATGAATGGACTATTGTCGTGTTCAGATACAGAAAGAAGAGAAAGTGTGGAGAGAGAGCGAGGTTTGAATTGTATTGAAGTGTACACCATCCACTGGTCTCGAGAATTTGAGGTGAAGAAGAGACATAGTTTTATCATTGTCATGAAATCGAAATTCATTGTCACGTCTGGGACCGAGAACATCCTTACCCATGTCCAGACATCCTGTCGTGTATATTACCTTTTTGTTCTTGACATATTTACAAACAAAGGAAAGTTCTTAGCTTATATGACAGCATCCAAATGACTCTGCGCCCCACCTTTTACCTGATTCACGATGTCGTACTCGTTTTTTGGATCATACCGTCCGCATGATCACTTCCAACGATCATGCGTACAAGCGCCGGAACTAATGTATCCTCACATAAACAATTGCGAAGGGTTTATGGTCGATACGACGTTGCTAGCACTGGAAGGCTGCTGAGTTTGCTGTACTTCGGTAGACTGGGCTTGGTCTGTTTCATATTTCTCCACGTTTTCTTCATCGATGCGACATCTATCAGAAGTGGAATATTTGTCTAAGTTCAGTGTAACATAATCAGCATCGATTCGATACAACACAATACGATACGGTTTGTTTCATGTAAAAAGGGCAAATTGAACTAGCAATGATAGATTCAACTCACTCCATCTCTCTTGTTCCTCTTGACGAGATTTGTGTGCATTGTATTGAGCCACATAAGTTTTGTTAAACGTTCTTCTATCCATTTCGGAGATACCAGCTTCCATTGATTGATCGAGGCTGCACAAGGTATGCATCATGGGATCTGCTATATCTTCCAATCTTCCTCGATTCTTGATGATCTTCGAGAATTCGAGACAGGACAAGAGATCCTTACACTAATAACAGAAACATATCATCTCAGTATGAATGTCTCGCATTACATAGATCAGAGAGACGGGTTGTGGTTGGTAGCTGCTGACAAAAAGATGGAAGGCTCGATATGACAAAAACTTACTTGACTAGTAGTTTTTTCCTTCTCCTCAATCTTGTTGGTCAAGCACAACGAAATAACCCTTCCTTCATTGTAATCATACCTTTGGTGAGCATCGCAGTATGAAGTTTTTGATGCTTTCCTCAATACGTCCTCCATTCGCATATCCAGGTCCTTCAAGCGAGATCTATCATTCCTCAACTCAGTGTAATCAGAAAAAGAAGGTTCCTCCAATCTCGGAATGGGCAAGTCGATGATTTCACTTTGAGCAATTGGGTGAAGGTATGGTTGTTCTGTGAAGACGCCACTACCGACAGGACTTCCTGTTTGAGTATCATCTACGAAATCGTCATAGGCCAGTGTATCTTCGGATCATCAATTTGGATGTCAGTAATAATGTCACCGTTTATGAACCTGACTATTTACACTCACTAGCGACAACCTTACTATCTACACCTTGTATATCAAAGTTGAAAGAGCCAGAAGCATCAGAAGCATTCTCGGAGGGAACGCCATATTTTTTGGGATCGAATTCTTGACTGTCAGCGAGAAGTAGTTGATGGGTACAGTACAATCATCAACATCATATCGTTAATATCTATCAGTGGCGATACCTCATCTGCGGCGTTTGTTCTCTCATTTAGAGGGAGCCAATACCTACCCTTCTTCCTCGGATCCATGTGACGATAGAGCTCGATTACGCGTAGCATGCTCTTCAGACTTGATTTGTTTGCTAAAGTCCTCGGATGGACTTTTAGAGCCTTGTGTGCTGACACTGTGCGCTCGCTTCGTATGGTCACTGGATTCGTTTGGTCTTAAATGTGACTTGAACAAAATCAAGCTATCAGTTGACATTCCAAATTTTGATTCGAGAAAGACCTCACTTACCGACATGGTATTGTTGATTGATCGTAAATTGTGTGGGTTTCACGATCAGGAAATAATCTTACAGACTTTCAGTACAGTATGAAACTAAGTTGTACTGTATAGGATATGTACAGAGAAGAAAGAAATTGTTGGAAGTGTAATTCCGAACAAGGGGTTTATATATCTTTTCAAGGCAGTAAAAGGAGGGAGAGTTTCTTGATAGAGAAAGACAAGTATGACATCAACTGTAGACTCAGTTCGACTATCCTTTCTTCAGGACCAAATAGCAAAACACTTTCGGCTGACTTGTTCTTCTTCTGACCTCATCGCCAATTCAACCGAGCTGAGCTACACTTCAGAAGGCATATCCCGAGACAGAATTCGTTGGGCTTTCGAACAACTGGCAAAAACACGGCAGAATCCATTCATGTACGCCTTCGCAAATTTTCGATTGTCAGGATAAGCGGTGTGATCGTGATGAACAGTATGACATGCGATGTAGTCAGTTCTCATCCTTCCATTGTACAGCTTTTATGCTGACGTCTATCTTCGAAGATGTAAGGAAATGGAGAAAAGTCTGAATCACCACTCTGAGGTCATGAAATTGGACGTTTTGTTTGAAAAGTCCCACAAGAACTGTAAGAAGAAGCAAGAACACGAAGACAATGAGAATTTAGGTATTGTCAATCTGCATTATGTTTACCTTACGTCCATCTATATCGGTGTCAGAGGAAGAATCGGCACCTCGGCCATTCAATATGAGAAAGAGTCTAGAATGGGATCTTGGTACCATCGCTGTAAGAAGGACATAATGGCAACATGATTAGCTTGATTATCTTGAAGCAGACCTGATACGACTTACTAATTCCACATGTATCCACTATGTTCCTCTCTAGTAGACTTATCGATCAAATCGACCATTTGAGCTAATTCGATTCAATCAATTTCGTCAGATCAAGTTCTAGACTCGCAATTGGGTGTTTATAGACAGTCTGATTAGAAACTTACGAAGCGTAACAGATAATTTTTCAGGAGGAGCGTCTAGTCCATTTGCAGCTGCACCGGCATTACCCATGTCTGTATCTAACCATCCCGGAGAGATAAAGAACGCAGTGAGACTAGGTTCTTCGAAATGGATTTGTCGAGTCTACGAGAAGGAACTGTTCAAATCAGTCCTCATCCTCATTCTTCATTAACTAGAAGAACCTGGAGAACAAGAAGTAATGGGTGATATCAAAACAACTCACAATGTAATTAACAGTCGCTTTGGATGCTCCGTAAGCACCGAAATTGGGGAAATGATCTACACCATTTTGACTTGGAAAAGTTGATATCACAACGAATTTACTCCCTTGTTCCAATAAAGGATAAATAGCTTTGAAGAGGATTAAAGGAGCTCTAGCATTAACTTTATGATGTTGATCGAATTGATCAAGATCAATATCTCGTACAAGAGCGTAATGTTCTGAGATTCCAGCGTTCGCAATGACCTAGGTTGATCCACAATCCCATATCAGCACACCAGCGTCGGCATCATCAGCTTGAGTGAGGTGGAAAAGAGATACTCGAAACTCGAAGCTCAGAAACTCAAACAGTACGCAAAACTTAGAACTCGTAACTCACAATATCCAGCTTTTCTATACCATGCTTAGTCTTCAATTCTTCTACAGCAGTATAAGGATCTGTATCATTTGAAGCATCAATTTTGACTGTAATGACACCTGGTATCTTAGGAGCTCTTGAAAGGTCTCGGACAGTCGCAATGACTTTATACCCTTTATTGGCATAATCTTGAGCGAAACCGAAACCAATCCTGTACACCATATCAACTGTCAGCGACTGAATCTAGAGAGTGTGCTTACACATCGTTATACAGGCTTTGACAGATTACAACACTCACCCTCGATTGGCTCCGGTGATAAGTACTGTCTTTTGGGTGGATGACATTGTATTTGTTTTCGTCGTTACTGAAAGATATCTTCAATTTCCTTTTCTAGGTGTTGTGTTTTGCGTTCGACGTGATGATATGACTCCTTCTTGACGATACGATAGCATTGTATCTATACATATATTATATACCTTTTTCTCGTGAGCAGTCATGCAGCAATGTAGTTCATTTTTTGGGGAATGATTATCAAAATTAAAAGAAATGATTTATCATATGATTATCAATCCGTGCCTGGAGATCAAGATGGATTACGTCACAAGCTTATTAAACATTTTATAATTGCCGACATGAGGGAAACATTAGATAACATTGCAAGTACGATATGCATACAAGTAGAGCCATCTAGACGAACCCATTCAATCATGCCCTCCGTAAGATGGATATCAGGTCAGGAGGACATGGACGAGTCCTATGAATAATGCAGATTATTCGAGTTTCAGCGTTCTATTCTAAATCTGTATTGGACGATCAAGCAGAAAGACCAATTCGTGCATCTTCTGGGTTTGATTTTGGCATCTTTACGAACAACAAGAAAACAAATCCCAACATAGCGATTGCCTAATAATTCAGAAATGATCAGTATGCGGGTCTGACAATAATCTGATGACGATAGATCAAAACGTTCCACACTCACCCCGTTGGCCATGAATACCAATGTTGGTTTACCTTGCTCACTTAAAGCTGCGAAAATAGTACTGAACAATGAGATAGTAGATACTTGAGCTACATCATTTAATTAGCACACCGTTCTTGATGACCTTGAAACTGTGAAAGTGAATGATCTCTGGAGAATTGGGACTTACCAACTTTCTCGATGAGGGCAATTGCACCCAAAGCGTCTGATCTTTGATCCGGTTCAACAAAATCTAAAGTGACGCCTTTACATGCTGAACCTGTGGCACTTGCGAATGGTATAATACCAGCGGCTAAGTATAAATGCCAGCCTTTGGTTGATAGGGTGATTAGACCAGTGAGTAATCCATCAGCGAATATTGACCATCTGAGGAAATACAGGTCGAATGTTGACCCATGTAGTATATCAGTAGGTTGACGGGCTTGATCTTCCCTTGGTGCACCTGCTTGATCGGGTTCTTCAGCTTCCGAAGCGTCTTCAGGATGTTCGCCGTCGAATGCTTCAGTGGGAACATCTTGTCGATGAGATACGAATCTTCTACCGTATGTGATTATTCGAGGAAAACAGATTGATAAGAAAAATGATTTCACAAGGAGGTTACCAGACTACACAAACATCATAGAATTCATCAGAACTGGGAAACGCTGGCACGGAAAGAGGGTTCAAATGATTCATACTTACAAGCATCATACCGCTTTCACCTGGAGTGAAACCAAAAACGTCCGTTCCAACTAATTGTAATGCGAGAGCAACGTAGCCGGTAGCTAAAACACTGACAAAAGCACCCACACCTAGGAAGAACAGATTGTAATCTCTTTTGATTCTACCATTTATCTCAACTTTTTTAGGTATGAATATCTTCAACGGAGCTAAGAACGATTGTTTTTCCTTTTCTCCACCTGGTGAACCTGACGACTGCTTCCCTTCTGGTTCTAAATAAGGCAGGAAGAATGCGCCGAATACAGTACAGAAACAAAGTAATGCGAAAGCACATTGGAATGGAGCCAATAGACCGAAAAACGTATACGCGAGACCTCCCACTATGAAAGAGCGCACCGGTTCGTTAGCCAGAAGTCATGTACGGGAAACAAGGGGTATGAGCGGATAACTTACGAGTATATCCTAGAGAACTACCTAGCATGAGTATACCACTTAAAACACCAAACATCTTGGTCCTCTCTTCTGCAGTCACTAACATGGATATGAATACATTACTGGCGATTTGAGTTCCACCTGCTGATCCTAGTACGTTAAACAATTGTGTGACTTGGATAATTTGAATACCTGTTTTACCTCCAATATTCAGAGCGTACATTTGACATAAACTTCTTAAAGCAGCCCAAAAGGTTTGTTGAAACATAGCTGCCTTCACTCCATAATGTTTGATGAACCATCCCGACAAGAACAAATTCGCAATAGCTGTCAAAACGATTATTCCTCAGCATTCATCATAATTGAAAAAAGGGTAGGACCCGGTATTGTTACTCACTAGAAGTTGTAGTTGTAGTACTCATGATAGCGATCTCTTTAGCAGTTCTAGATTCTATAGGACCGATACTACATCTATCTCCCCCGTGTCCTTCTCCGTTCCAAGTATGGGTCTCGTAATAGTCATTACATGTCATAACTCTAAAAGCGTAAATGAGGGTTGTTTGAGTCAAAGCAAATGTCAATGACAATAATAGAGTAGTGAATAAGACCCTCGTCACAGGCGGGAAGAATTGTCTTCTAGTTGTTGTTGATCCATCTGAAGCTTTCGGTAGAAGTGATGTATTCTCATTGGGTAGGGTAGTATCAGGCTTGATCAATGTGGTAGAGGACGAAGAAGAAGATGATGAAGAAGAGGACGAGCCTGGCTCAGTATATGATCTTGTTGTTGACATATTGCAGGCGTTGCCGATAAAGTGATGAAATACAAAGGGAAGACGGTATAGATCCGGACCTTATCGAAGGGAGAAATGAGAAATGTCAATGACTTATATCATTCTACAGATCAAAGATATAATCCCTCTTCGACCTAGATTGCGTGGTATTGTTTGTGTATCATGACAATGAGAGGTAGAAATGTTCGTGCGGTTGTGTGGTCGTGTGTGGTGTGATCAGATACCATCTCATTATTTCATGTTCTTATCGGTCAAATCCGACTGACACAGGGGGGAGATCACCGTGTTTTATCCTCTTTTTCCATTTGTTATCAGTTCAAGTTAATGATAGGATTGTGAGAAACAGCTCGATTAACACAATGCGATTCTCTCTTTGAGAAGATGGCGATCTATTTCCAGATTCTTCTATGACTTGATCGTCACGTCTTCGTGTAGTCTTATGATCGGATGATCCAGCCTTCCAAAATACATATATGGAGATAAAAACACCCTGGACTATGAATAGCGCGATTAGCATGTCTTGATATCTAGGTACAAAATCTGAGCTGCCGCTCTCATCCTCATTGTCCCATATCACCATATCATGAATCTTGATCACATACCTGACTGTGTACTGAACATGACTTCCATGCTCACAGATGTAGGTACTCGTCATGGTGATTACAGCGCATATGTTTTATGTGAATTGCTTGTAAAGATGCCAATTAAATGAGTAACGCGTATAAATGAAAGTTCCCCTTTCCTCCACCTCGCCTCATATTCAACAGCCCAAGTTACGATGAATTCAAGGACAATAACGCACAAATAGCCTGATACATTGTAGTTTAAGCTTCCTTTCTTCATCACCCAAGAACCCTATTCGTTCTCTTGAGACCTGCCAGCCTCAAGATGGCTCCTAAGACGATTGCAATTCCTACTTCGACACGTCGAGCAAAACGAGTTATAGATTCGCCTTCTGGATCCTCTTCTGAAGCATCTACTCCGGCCGCAGCTATAGCTTCGACCGCGACTACGAGCAATGGTAAAAGACCTGCACCTCCCGATGCCAGCAAAGTAGAGGAAGAAGATGAGGAAGACGCAGAAGGGGAATCCGATGATGGAGGTCAAGAAGATGATGCAGAAGGTGAAGATGAAGAAGAAGAAGAGGGAGTGGAAAGTGAAGAAGGTGAAAGAGATATCAATATGGATAGATCACGTTGTGAGTATACCTTCTACCCATATTTACCAAATTATTCCAAGTATGGTGTTGATATGGTGAATGGTCGTATTGGTCGTAGTATCTTCAGCGCAAGCATCTGAGGACATACTGGTTGATGATGAAGAAAACGAGGAAGACGAGGAAGAAGAACCGATATCACCATCAAGAACGCATACATCCGCACCCGCTTCGGCATTGAAAATCAGATTGAAGTTAGGAGGATCATCTACACCCGCCTCGACTGGTAGACCAGGTCGAGCAGCCGCTAAGAAGGGTGCTAAGAAAGTAAAGAGAGTTGCAGAAGACGAATTAGGTGAGCTGCACAGCCCGCTCCATCTCTCAGAGGTGCATTAGCGTCAGCTGACTAGTATTGCTGCCCATTGTTCATAGCGGAAAGTGATGATGAACTACTGCTTGGCGACGACGAAAGCGTGATGTCTTCAAGAAGAAGTTTGAGTCCGACTAAAATGACAGCTAGACAAAGAGCTAAAGGAAATAAAGATTTACAAGAAACTCTCTTGCAGTTACCAAATGGTAAGTCAGTAGTTCTTTGCATGACTGCATCGCATATCTAGCGGTTGTGGAGTACTACTCCATCAAGGCTCCTTCGAATGAACTCTTCGGTGGAATCCAGCTGAATTACGTATTGTGACTCTGTAGAGGTGTCCGGTAAAAAGTTGATCCTTACTGAAGCGGAGAGACTTCAGAGACGGGAAGAAACTGCTAGGAGAAGGAAGAGACAGACCGAGCAGAAATTGCAAGACGAGCAGGTGAGCATTCTCGTGACGGTTTCTGAGGTGGAACTATAGACGACGATAATCTCACTTGTATCGAGCCACCCGAGTATAATCGCTGTCACTGACCTTGGACTTTTTGATTTATTCTCAAAATTAGGATGAGACTATCAATCGATTACTACGAGCTCAAACATCTAAATCTCGATCAAAACTTGATCAACCTTCTCCAGCATTAGATGGTGAAGGTTCAGGTCAAGTATCACCCACTAGACGTACAGCACACACCACAAACATGATAAGGTGGACAAGTACACTCTCTAAAGAAGGAGAAGTTTTACTTAGAGTAGCAGCCCCAAAAGAAAAGGAAGAATGGATAAGCTTGACTAATCCTGAAAAGACAGAAATCAAAGAGAAAAATACCATCTGCGGTGTGGAAGGGTGTGAAAGAAAAAGAATATATAGAAGCATGAAGAAATTCGAGATTGGTGGCTGTTCTTTAGATCATCTCAAAAATGTAGAAGCGGCATTGTGAGCTTGTGTGCGGATCAGTTCAGTACTATGTTGTGTGTATCGATATTGTATAGCATTGAACAATCTCAACCCTGTAGCATGAACCATGCAACGTGAGATCTACTGGTCTCCAAAGCTAAGAGTAGTCCAGGTAAGAAACCCGGTACGAAGACTCAGTGCCTTTGTGACCACTCTTTGTCGACTTCCAATGAACCAAATTGTTTGTTTGTTGGTCGCCATAACGACTTTTGTCGCTCGCGCTTCTCAATGGTAGACTGGCAGGTATGTGCACAATTGTAAGCTCCAGAAGTCTACAGTCAGTCGATTTTACTTGTCCAACTGAAAAAGTCAATGGAGTGTCGTTAAATATAAAAAATTCGGGCAGCTCATACTTGCCAATTCCGCAATTGGTCTCATGAGCTAAATCCAGCAGGACATCCGCTATCGCTAGTAAACGCGCGATCCCGGAGGCAGTGTATGAGTCGAAATCGCTTCATGCAAGTGTACAAGGCATTCTCCTGAAACTACCTCTTTCCACTATAACCACTACCGAAAAAAATAAGAAAACCCAATCCTATTAGATTCCTTTATTTTTCGTTTATGCGGTCTTTTCACCTTGAGCAACCTTGGAAGCTACAGCAGCGGCTACGGCAGGGTTGAGTCGCTATAAGAGTATAAATGTCAGCGATGGGCTTATTCCAGATAGAAGCGACGTTGCTCGGTTGTAGAGATGGAATAGGATTGGTAAGATCAGAGTAGGATAGTGTGGTGAGAAATAACTCACCTTACCGTCTTTGAAGACGGCTCTAGGAGGGGGAAGTCGGTTCTTTCGGGAGTTGATAGCTCCAGGTTTAGCTGATCGGACTCGGACAACTAATCACCACCATTGACGAGTGACAAAGTCAGCAAACACGCTCGTGGACGACAACAGCAATTCCATTCAAACTAGTGAGCGGAATGGGAAAAGGTTTAAAACTCACTCTTGGCGTGGATAGCACATGAGATACAGTAACAGAGTCGGATGTAAAGTTTAGGGAGAGCGTACTCGGCGTAAACGGAAGCTTCGGACAAGTCTCGTACGGCAGCAGCTTCAACCATGTTCTTTACGGTGAATCTCTTGATGGCTTTGTCCTATACAAAGAAGGAAACAGGTCAGCCCTCGTTCCACGTATACTAAGATTTCTCCGTCATCCACTGATGCTCCAACGTAACACGTTTCCCATACGATCTTCGTATCCATCCATCTACATTGCTTCTTCATTGAACATGGTCATTGTCCCAGCATTGTCACAGCATGATAGACCTCATCCTCCTACAAAGATCCAATCTTGTGTCGTGTGTTCCATGATTCTTCTCCATGATCCATTCCTTTCTTTTTCTTGCATAATTTCATGATCAAGCACACCGCAAGTTGCCATGAAAACCCACCTTAGGAACACATCGTGAACAGTTTGAGCATCTAACGAATTTAACGTGACCTCTTCCTTTCTTGCTTCGGCCACCGCCTCGTCTTTTGAATGTCATTTTGTCGAATAACTATTATAGATAATTCCTACAGTCAGCGATAGTGTTCCTCCCTGTGTCCTTTCTAGCAGGTTGATATCCTGGTCGCACGTAGGTAGGTGGATTCGCCGAGTGTTGAAAGAGGCAAAGGCTGGAACAGGGAAGTGTGGACAGGATGGATGGATGAATGGAGGAATTGAGGATACCTACAGAAGGTCTTGAAGTGTTGGCGACTTGAAGACTGAAGAATGAGACGACAATGTCGACTTTTGATGATATCTGTAAATGGTAGTAGCAAGCAGTAACCAAGCGAAGCAAGCGGTCAACCTGTCACCTAACGCATCAAGGCAGGCATGAACCAGCGACAGTTGCAGCAAACCCTCACACACCCATACATCGAACTGGTGGGATTGACCATCTGCATTCCCTCACACCACTCAAAGTGCAAATACACGGGGGTGCGTGAAAGGAATAACAAGGGGACAAGTGTGGCAGTGGAATCGGAGCTAAGGTATTGTAGCGTCCCGTCGGGAAAAAGCTTAACGCCGATGTCTACGATAGTGGATTCGGCTGCCTTCATTTCATCGGCAACCGATATTTATCTCTCTGTACATGTATTTCCCAGACCTCGAACAAAATAAGTAAGGACGACCAAGAACGAGAGCCAGATCATGATGAACAAGTCAGTTACGATGAATATATGCTGAAAGCATCTTGCATCTGTAAGTATATACATGGCATATCGCGCTGAGAGCATGTAATCGCTAGTCCTCCTTCTCCTTTTCTGTCCTTCTGTACTGCATCGATTCGTCTGGTACATCTTACCTTACAGCTGGCATCGTTTGCCATCTCGTTTGATATTCATGGTTGATATGATCACACTACAGATTTGTCATCTTGACCTCCAGATAATACGTTTCACCCGAACAATTATCGTCTGTTTCGAGGAATCTCATCCAGTCCTTCCTATCCTGTCCGTAAAGTATGAATTAAGCAACAAAAAGTATGAGCAACAGCACCCGGGATTCTCAAGTGGTCCCCCACCTTGGTACTGGCCGAGCGATACACAGCTTAGTTTCGCAGATTTAGATACATGTCAATACGAAATAGGATGGTAGGTGGCTATAAACATTACTTAAGAGGTCTGTGTCTATACAATTACATACTTGAGCAGATCAAACGGGATGCGACGTTTTCTATGTTCTATGGCCGTTGCTAAAAATCGAATATGTGGCGGCACACATATAGGGAGATCCTGTTCACGAAACCTGTCACATGCTTCCCTCGTTTATGGTATAGCCCAATCGTGGCTGCTAGAATAGCGAAAAGAACTTGTTCAGCACTGAAAGACGGCGGGTTGAGAAAGCAAGCGTTGAAATAACATGACAACTCGCTCGTTAGTCACCGTGTTGGCACCCAATAGCATCCTTTCTCAAGTACCATCATACTTTTGACGGTCCTTTTGCCCCATCAAATGGCAGGCACGTACTTAAGTAAGTGCTAGGAACAGCATCGCTCATCAAATGAGAACGCTGTATGAAATCTCTACACATGCCTGAGGTTCAAGTTACCGTAGTGATGGCTTGTCGGATTTCAACGGTTTGCTTGAAAGATCGAATCAATCAGTGCTGGAACGACACATTCGGTAGTGCCGGTGAAGGTTGCTCTCTTTTTCGAGTATAATCAAACTGTTGACCAGTATCTCGGTTGCATGGTATCAAGTAACACATATTCATAAATCTACATTGTCCATACATAATATTTGTTTCTTTTCAAGTGTAAGTACATCAAGGTTTCATAGTTAAAAGTGTGAAGATGAGTCTATCGGTAACTTCTTCTACTTTCTTTTCTAATGTTTTCGTTGATGCCTCATGACCAGCATTCTCATACAATCTGCCCAGTACGATATGTTTACCATTTGGATGTTTGTTTTGGACTTCGGCAAGGTATTTCAATGAATGTCCAGGAACGACCCGTGTATCGTGATCTGCCGTTGTGACTAAGATAGAAGGATATCCAACATCTTCACGAACGTTATGTAAAGGTGAAGTACTGAAAAGTGTTGGTAAGATATTAGGATCTTCTGGTGATCCATATTCACCAGTCCACATTCGACCAAGAGTCTATTATCAATGAGAAAAACGTAGATGGATCAGCGAGGTTTCGTCATACCAGTGATGACACTACTGATGGATGCACAGCGACATACAAATTTGTGATATCTGACCAGATCGGTTATTGCCACATCTGCAAATACAGTATTGAACAATTCGGGATATCTGTTCACACATGCCGTCACTAATAAACCACCGTTCGATGTCCCGTATGTTGCTGTTAATTGAGGTGTAGTCAATCCTTTATCTTGTAGGTATTTAGCGGCATAGGAGAAATCATCCCATCCGATATAACGTTTGATACCGAGCGCAGCATCATGCCATCGTTTACCGTATTCGCCACCACCCCGAATACCCGCAATCGCGACACTACACAATACCATATCAGCTGTATGACTCTCAGAATGTTCGTAATGAGTGAACTTACATTCCACGAAGGTTTCGCATGAACGAGGCGAAAAAGGCATCATAATGAGGAGTTAAAGGAGCGCAAAAACCACCATAAGCGTGAACAAGTGTGGGGTTAGGTTTCGATAGGTCCAAATCGTGAGGATGACAGATGAACATTGGTATCTTGATTCCATCATGAGAATCATAGAATACTTGAGAGCAAATCAAAGTTTCTTCCGCTGGGGAATGAGCAGAAGTAATACTGCTTATATCGACATTTAATCCATCATCCTTTTTGATGACTTGACCTTTGAGGACGTAAGAAGGTGCAACCCAAGTATCGACTGCAAAGTAGAAATCATCGGTGTCGAATCTGGATGATATAGCTTTGATCGATCCGTGTTCTGGAATTACGACATCAGATGATTTAGCTGTCCTTAATTCTTCTTCAGGTACAGGAACTTCGGTATTTGGATCCAAGGCGATATCACCTTTGGTTTCTTTCGCATTAGCTGAACCAAGTTGCTTGCCAGTTGATGCGTCGACGAATACTACCGACGCACAGGCGTGCTTGAGGTAAATTAACACGAGTAGTTTACCCCCAACTACTTGACCAACGGAGAGTTGATGGCCTTCATCGTCCGCTGATACGAATTCTTTGATTGGGAGAACAGAGTCTGCTTCGGTCCGGTCCCAATCGGCAGTATCGAAAGAGACGATACGTCCAGTAGAATGTCCATCAGCTGTTGTATAGAATAGGTGTGAATTAGATGGTGTTGATCCGACATCTGAAGTGTAGCACATTAGTGATTAATCTGTGGACAAGATTCGGATTGGTTCTTACATCTAGTCTCTCCTGTGTAACCTTTGGTAACCCATTTCCTTTCTTTTCTGATCAATGATTCGATTTTATGTCCGTCAACTTTACTAGGCCCATCCGGAAGCTCTACGATAAGAAGTTCCGTTTCAGGATTGGTATTTCGATAGACGTCCATTGTGAGCCAGCTCCGTTCAGTACTCTTTTCAGAGAGATCCGAGGAAACGACATATGCTTTACCGACAAAACAATCGATGAAATCGCCACTGAAGCACAATACTCCCACGTCGCAAGTTTGTGATTCACCGATTCGATGATAAAACATTCCGAAAGCACCATCAGCCGACGCAAGCGCATCTTCGTGCATATCATAATCGACACTTCGCTTGTAGATGAAGCCCTAAATCCAATTCAAGAGGAATATCAACATCGCAGGTTCGCCGAATGGAGGACAAGAACACTCACTTCCTCTCCGACCCAAGTCACCCCAAAGGTGAACTTGGATCCTCCCAGAGGACGTTCGATGACTTGTTTCGTAACAGTATCGTAAACTCGCAAAGATTGCCAATCACTCCTATAAACTCGTGAATACTGTTAATAATAGCAGAATACCAAAATATTGTCCGAACTTACCCAGAGGTTTGAAGTACAGCACACCATAGCTTACCACTAGGACTGAATGAATGCGCATAAAGAGAGGTATCGTCTTCCTTGTTTAAATCAAAGAAGATTTCGGGTCCATCGGATCCCGGTTGTTTACCGAAATGTTTTGAGAGGTTTTTCGATCTAACCAAGATGTCTCTTGGCCAAGTACCGGTATTGAAACTCCAGTAATAATATCCATCAGCTTGAAGTTGAGGTGTATCCATGCGTTCATGATTATAACATGATTCAACTGCTTTCTCAAGTGAGTCTCTTAGAGGATGATTAACAAGTTTCGGGATTGATAACTGCATTTTTAATGCCGAAGTAGAACACAGACGTCAGGACAACGGATATGGCCGATACACAACACAGAATGAGGAACACGAGTAGGTATCTCACACATACCTTGTTTTGTTCTTGTATGAATTCCTTGGTAGAATCTGATTCTAACTGTTCGAGTGATCTCCAAGGATCCTTGATTTCAATTCCGAATATATCATCGACCACACCACCATCTTGAGGAGGTGTTGGGTATTGTATGGAGGATTTCTTGGCCAATCCCCAATCAGATGATGATACTGTGAAAGATGATGCTGATGATTTATTGGGATGATTATGTAATGCTCCAAGAGGAGTTTTAGATATACTCGCTCCTGCAAAAGCCATTATGTAGATTACTCTATTCTCTTTGGTGGGATGAGACAACCGGGATATCAGATATGATAAAGATTTTTTTTGGAAGAGATTGCTGGAGCGAGGTTAACGAGTCATCCTTTTCTTATGTACTTCTCGCTCCACTTGTCGGTATCTGATCGAACCTCAATTCCCTATCGAATTCCAGCGCCAACTTGGAACGAGCCTGAAAAGGTGAAGCATGCGACCCCAAAGCTATCCAGCGCAATGTGTAGTGACACTGGAGCTAAGAGTTGCATTTGTATCGGTCAATCATTTATACAGAGGCGCGCGCTATTTGACATTCTGGTAGAGATCAGCTCCGTAAGCTATTTTCCGAAAGCCAAAGTCCGGCGGACCGCAATGAGCGGCTCGGTGTATCGATCGATAACAATGAGGTTGAACGAACTTGATTGATGTCGAGACACCATGCATAGAATATGGCTTGAACGACGGAGACTACTAGCCCCGAATACTGATGTGGATCTCCTACTTTAGTGAATGAACTTAAGGAGGAACGACTCTTGATCTAACCTGATCCGACATGACCTTGTCTCCTGGATTCAACCGAAAACATACGAGTACACCTCAGCGCCTTCTGGTTCAAGCGCCTTTTCAAAGGGACTAACGAACTTACGTAAATACCGTTTGTACGCAGAGTTCAGAAGGCTAAGGAACCACTCACATCGACGCAAAATCACGTCTACACCTCTCTCTCTCCTCGCAACTATACTTTATGTTGATCCAAAACGGAGAGCGCATTTCTTGATAATGCATCGTCTTTCTATATCTGGCTGAAATGACAACCTCCTCATCAGCAGCGGAACCGTCAGCCGACATTCGACTATATAAGAACCGTGCATCTTATTCATTATCAGCTGCATTACATATCTTTCATGAAGTTCCCGTCGCACATGTAGCGTTCATCCATCCAGGGGATGCTGAAGGGAGTACAGGAGGAAGAAAAGAAACCATCATGAATATACCTTTGATCACGGTTATAGTTTGTGATGGTGATGACGAAGATGATCAGGATAGCTATGCAGTGTACCTTCATACGTGAGTAAGAGTCTGATTGGAATCACGCTAATTATCAGTCATCGTCACTCCGGTTTGGTTGAAGCTGTTTCCAGTGGGAAACATGGCATAACAGCCTCAACCACAAAAAGTGAGTCCTCACAAAATGGTATCATCCTGTACTGACTAAATTCGTAGTCGACGGAATGATATTTTCTCCTACTGCCCATGATCATACACTCAATTACCGATCTGCTACCTTACATCTGCGCGACCCCCAAGTCCTTGATGACGAGACTGACCACGAGGAGAAACGATCCGCACTTGCCGCCGTGACTGACACCGTGACAGGATACGGCAGGATCGCAACTGTTGGGGTACCAGAAGATGCATCCGTGAAGCGGACTACTGTAATTCGATGTAGGATAGCTGCCGTTAGTTGTAAGCAACGGTTTGGAGGGTTCAACGGCGCCAAAGAACCAGAACCTGATACCCCAGAAGGACACGAGAACGATGCTTTCACAGGAGTTGTACCTTGTTGGACTCAATGGGGAGAGGCTATTGGCTATGGCAAAGACAAAGAACAGGTCAAAGATGTACTAGGGAATAGAACGGAAGATGGGAAGTCATTTGCTGAAAAAGTAGCATGGGCAAATGAAGACGTCCAGGTTGAAGGTTTAGGTATGAAAAGAAAACCAGTCAATAGATTCAGCTAGATATACAAATACAGCAATTGATACATACATGTATACTACTATGTCATCTATATCTACACAATATTATTCTTTATTTCTATATTAACAAAATACCAGCTTCCCATCCTAAATCATACATTGTCTGTCTCCAATCAACTTTTACATTTGGTCCAGCGAGTGCACGTTTCCTCCATACCTCTTCCATCAATTCTAGTGCAGGTCCAGTGTTTCCGAACGCTTTAGCTTCTGGACCTAAGCATTCAAAGCATTGTCTAAAGTATGCTTGTTGAGCTAAAGTTTCACAATGACATCCTGCGAGTGTAATTGGTAGAACAACAGCTCGATGAATCTGGACATTCGGATGTTGTATGTCTAAACGATTTAGAGCTTCCATCGTATCTGCTACAGCAGCTGCTATTTCAGGTACTGTTCATCTTGATCAGCAAACATTCACGTATCATATCACACTCACCCCTTGGGAATGGTCCATTGAGTGTCACCGCCAAGAGGACTTTTGCAGAACCATGGAAGACATCACTCATAACTCTTCGTAAAACACTAGCTGAATCAGCTGTTGGTTCTTCTTCTTCCGTTGACGGTTGATCGAGATGAGATTCCCTCCAAGCTCTTTCGTCTAGTATCTTCTCTACGGTAGCTGCTCGATCAAGCAATTCCTTGTATGAAAGACACCCTGCTGCTTCCGCCCGATCTTTCCATTCTGATAAAGCGATTGTCTCGCACATTGCAAGAAGCTATTATATGGTCAGCAGAGCCCACTATCATTTTTTTACTCACCGTAGTACTGTCACAGCCCATCAATCTGTCCATCAATAACGTAGGTCTATTCGGAGGCGCTGGATTGCCCGATGGCAAGTGGTCAAGCAATCTTCGATACATTGGCAAGAGACTAGAAGCTTTGTTTTGTGTCACTGAATTGATGATGTCGGACCAAATCATATGCTCGATGAGTAGCCGGTATCTTGACCAGGGACTAGGACCATTCATCTTTTTGGCTCTAATAAGGTGGGGTTTAGCTAACGAAGCAGGGAGACAACCAAACACGATTGTGATTGTTTGTCACTCACTTTGACGCATCCCCTTGTAATTCTGGCGACGAATACAAAGCCGCACTCAGACATCTCTGCAGAATCGCTAACAGTTCTTTCAAATGCTTGGATGTCCCACCGCAGAAAAGATGATAAGAAACCGCAAACAGCACAGAAACGATTATTTCTTCCGCCGTTAGATCTTGAGGCGAAATGAAACGGAGTCGCTCCATCGTCTTATGATGAGAAGCAGCAGCTACTTTTGCATCCGCGTCTTCGTCATCATCGATGTTTGTCAATGTTGCGGAACCTTCATACTCATTGAATAATGATATTCGGGGCATGATGGGCGACATGTTGCGCGGTCTCCTCTTGGTTCTCTGTGCGACCATGTGTAAAGCGGCAAGCGACGAAACACTTGTGAGAACCTCTGTTCGTTGAAGTGCTAAGGGAGCAACGAAATCACCCATCGAGATCGAGATACCCATTATTCTATATTGTATCGGAAGAACGACATTGAGGTAATGATGAAGGTAAACGATGTTGGGCGTTGTGTCGGGCGACAGACCTGGTGAAGGAGATGGAAGAGTGAACAAAGGTGTATCATGAGTTATTGGATTGGTAGTATTTTCAGTAGTATTGTTCATTTCGGGTGGTGGCTGTGGACCGAAAAGTATACCCCAAAGAGCATCCATACTCATATCATTCATTGAAGGAATACTAGGTATCAATGCGCCTAAATCTACTGGTCCGTTCGTTTCCATTATTGGAGGGAAAACACTTGGATCCGTTATCATTCCAGAATAAGATGGATCCGCATAACCGTTAGAGAGTGCTGTAGAATTTGTCTGAAAAGTTTGTTCGGTCATTTCTCCACCAGTTCCGGTGGTATTCGTTGTTGTAGGTGATATGTTCCATCCAAGAGCTGTATTACTTGAAGATGAAGCTAAATTCCAGAAATTCTGATTATCCGTCATCTCCATTTGCGTATCTAATACCATTGTTCGATCTTGGTCATCCTGCGATGGATCATTAGATGCTGCAGTATCGTCAATCATTATCGACGGTGCTACACTCTGATCTCTCCTATCGCTATCGGTAGAACTTGCTTGTCTACCCTTATTGGACCTTTTCGAAAGTACTGTTTGTTTACTGCGACAAAAGAATGGTATAAGGGTACAATCGATACGATAAATATGAGCGAATGACACACATGTTTTGTTTTGCTTTTTTGGCATTGTCTTTTTCCTTTAACCATTTAGGTCTTTTGGCTCCATATCCCATACATTCTATTCCAAGTCTTGAACAAGTAGCACAAATAGGTTTTGCTTCATCACAACGCTGTAAATAAATGGTCAGCTACGAGATAAGTTCGATATATGTATACTAAATACTTACTTTTTTCCTTAATCTACAAGTTATACAACCTGTTTTCCCTCTTTTCAATTGATTGTGGCCACCTGGAGTATCCACATTATCACCATCATCCAAGACTATGGGTGTAGGTGTTGGGCCGAATAAACTTTCCAAATTGAAAGGCTGAGAAGATGGACCTGCCATTATCGTATATATGTGACAAGATATTGCTTGCTTGCTTGCTTTCGTTTGGGCGTCTTTTCTGCTATGCTATTTGTGAAGGATAATACGATTGGAAAGGAAAAGGAAACATGAGTTGACTCCGCGTCTTTGCGCTGGGAGAGATGATAAGAGCGCCGAATGTGAATTGTTTATAAAGTCACCGCCAGGAAGCATCGGAGCTACAGCTTATTTTGGCTTTGGCAACAAGCATGATTCAGGTAAAGAACGGGTGCCAGAGGAGAGGCCACATTCCTTTCGGGTCTGACGGAAACAAGTAGGAACCCCTCAAGCTCAGGGTTCATGTCAGGCTTACTCCGTATGTGCCTGCGTGATTAATATTCTTCCCAGAGTATAGATTGGAGCTGGCTTCCTACTCAATTGTAGATAGCGACAGGAGATGTCTTCCGACCGGGCCTGACAGTGCATCAAAGCAGGTTTCGTGCATCTCCATGAATCATGTAGCGTCTTGATGACAGGATATCATACATATAGATTTCTGTCAAGATTCAATAGTCATTGAATATGCAGATGTGACTAATAGTGAGCTAGCTTAGCGCAAGGACTCTGAGCGAATATGCGATTCGCCCACTCTGTTGGCTTTAGTGCATAGTGCTCGTACGATCCTACGTCTACGCTCTCACAGCCCCAGCCCATTTCGGCCATTTCGAGACGTGCTGATTTCGCCAAGATATGGCAAAAGGTAAGCAAAATGAGAGTGATATTCCGCAAAAACGCGTTCCTGAAAGTCCATCCTCCACATCTTGCATTGAACTGGGACATTCAGTCACATCACATATCATTTCATTGTCATCCTCACTCTTATCAATGCAAGGAGCGATCGAATCAACCCGCACACCTCGAAGACCGCCACGAACTACCTAGCTGACCTTTCTCTCTTGAATAATGACAACTACATGGCGATGCGCCGAATTACTCCGAGGAGAATCATCAAAGAAATATGCTCTAATCATCGTAAATCAACCTATACGGAAAGACTTATTGTCAAAAGCATGGACCGCTGCTGAGGTAAGATTGTGTGCGGACGGTGGGGCGAACAGATTATATGATATAGATGAGGATAAAGAGTGAGTGTCCACTCTGGCCATCTGAATGAAAATTGAAGAGTAAATGGTTTCGAGCAGGTATTTAGTGGGGCTAATTATCGAGTTTAGATATATACCTGATCTGATCAAAGGAGATTTCGATTCTATAAGACCAGAAGTACTTGAATATTATAAGAAAGAACATGAAGATACAAAAGTGATTCATGATAAAGATGAATACTCAACTGACTTAATGAAATGTATTGATGAAGTGGATGAATCATACGCATTAGTTTTATTAGGTGGATTATCTGGTAGAGTAGATCAAACTGTACATACAATGTCATTACTACATAAAACTAAAAGGGAGATATATGTTTTAGATGGTGAATCTTTCGCATGGCAACTTCCAGCAGTAAGTACACATCCTCTATAGTCATTCGCTTCATGTTTTGTGATTCATTCACACATACAAATCAACTTTCATGACTACGATGAATTTAGCTGAAGTATATTTCACTAAGGGGAAACATGAAATTGAGATTGATCACAACACGATGGGTCAAACATGTGGTATTTTACCTGTTGGAATAGATAGCGCCAAGGTGAAGACAAGAGGGTTAAAATGGGATACAGGTAGGTTTTGACCTTTGTGTGATCTCCTTCATCTTTGCTAAATCTCCTCACCTTGAGGAGACCCCTACCATATTCACTCCCTTCGTCCTTCTTTCCCTCCTCTGTCTCATGGTTCTGGAATGGTCCATTTGAGCTGATATTACGTGGAAAGACTGGGAAACGTCACTAGGCGGTAATCTATCAACGTCGAATCATCTTGTTCCGGAGAACCCAACAGTTTATATAGAAAACAATAGACCCATCCTATGGACTTGCGAAATACGTCCCTTATCATAGGATCATTATGAATAATGCATTTAGCAGACCCAAATCCCTTACTCCTCTAGCGATTCCGCTTCATGCCTTGACCGACATCTGAAGTACAGTGAGAGGTGACTAGATTCCTATTTGATCACATGTCACACCCTGCATTCAGTATCATATGCCGTTCACAATGCTGGCAAACCTTTCCACTTTGATCGTCTGTCATCCACCTCTCATCATCCATCAACACGACCATCTCCACATATTGATTAAACGATTGACTGCTGGAAAGGAATGTTTTGCTGGAATCGTCGCTGCACCGAAACCCTCCGTCGGAAATATTACCGTGTCCTTCGATTGCAATTGACGTCACACATCTACGTTCAAATTGTATGCGATAATGAGGTATTTCCTATTTATCCTAGCATAACATCTTCTCATCGAAGATACATCACGCCACTGCGAAATTCACCATAGCTGAGCCTTGAATCTGAATACAATATGCCCCGCGAAGAGGATGATTCTCTCGCTCAAGTCGAGCATGATCAATATCACTCTACAGCTTACAGTGCTGCAGGGGCCGCTCAAATGAGGTACGTATGTTTCTCCATGTGGTCCGGAGTACTGGAATGTGCTGCATCCTAAGATCATGACGAGAACTTGAGCTGACAGAGAGTTGAAACGGGCTCAGCTTCACACCTATCAATCAGATTCATCAACATCTCTGTGGACTCCATATATACTCTCATGATCCTAAAAGGGCCGTCAAAGCTCATCATTATTGTACCCACCTTCGAAAAGATTTACATCAATGTGTAATTTACGATAGTGATGATAAGAATGCAAGGCTGATCGGTGAGTTTTCCGGTGGCAATTTCGTAACAACCCAGAGGGGGATCAGAGGAGATTGCGGAAGGAGGCGGCAAGTTGGCTCAAAATCGCGTGAAATTCACATGTGAGATGCTGATAAACTCGTATGGGGAAAACAGGTATAGAATACCTCGTACCTGAAGAAGTATTCATCAAGCTACCAGAAGAAGAAAAGAAGGTATATACAACATCTCCGCCGGTGCTATATCAGCTGATTAGGGCTGTGGAACACATCTCAGTACTGGCATTCACACAAATATGAAGTTGATTCAGGCATGTTAATGCTAGGTACCAAAGCACTTGTTCCCAGTAAGTCTTTGATTTCTCTCACAGGGAAACAAGATTTTGGAGATAAAGTGTAACAAGATCTTGAAGTGGAACGGTGGACTGATATTCAGTTTCTTCAACTTGAACAGACGCTATGACGGACCTTGCAGAACGTCCAGCTATGTTAGAGCTTCATCGAACGTATGGAAAAACGACTCATACTTGGTATGCATATCTTTCAATCTTAGCATCTGAATCTATATAGATACAACTCGCTATTACGAAAGAACGACTTGAAACTAACATGACATGTGATGATGCCAGGGCCTTCGACCAATATCCTGATCTCCCATTAGGTCCTCCACAGGTGATGATGGCTTATACGGAAGATTCCCAAGTTGATGAAGATTTACTGAATGAAAGAGACAAGTATGTATATTCATCTCTTTCATTCTATCCAAGTCAAGTCTCATCTTAGTCTCAATCTCAAGCTTCTTGTTGGAAACATATTGCTAATATATATTTGCGTTGATAGGGAAATGGGTGTTGATACAGCTGCTAAAAGAAGAGTACGAGAAGAATATCTGATCAAAGAAGATTTGGAAAGACCGCCTGCAGAAGGAGCTGACCAAATTTGGAGTAAAGGTAGAAAAGGTCAATTGGAATGGGTTGATCAAGATTCCAAGCAATAGTAGTCATCGCATTTCTTGAGTCGACGATGTAAGACGAAGGGCAACGAAGTAAACGGTATGAAAGTATGAATATTCACATATCTGATCGCGTGCAATCAGTAGACCATTGTAAGAGGCAATAGTGATAGCCTGGGAAAAAGTGCGGTCATTCATGCACTCTTCCACATAGGATTATAACTCTATGAAGGCGATACATAACGAATACGTGCCGTATATGAGATACAAGTGTACAATGCCCTTTTCCTAATTCTATATTCAAGCAATAAAAGAACAATGTGTGATTTTACATATCAGTTGGAACGGGTAGGAATTGGCCTATTATGACTGAAGGAAGATCAAAGACCTAGAAATAACGTTGATTAGCAAATGTAAAGTTCGGATCGCTGACGAGAAGAGAACTTACATTTCTTCTAATCGTCACGCAACCTGTGCAGTTCAATACAGAGTTAGGTTTAATTAATCCTACAGGTTGGAAGAAATTTTGCGTAGTATTTTCAAAAGCGTGAACAGAGAAATTTTCCCAATATGACACGACTCTATCATGCCGATATAATCAGTAAAACGAACCATGTAGATACTACAATTCAACTCACGATGGATTTGAGAATAGCTCATAAATATACGTTTTGTTTCCTAGTAGATCTGTATCGGTGCGATCTACGAGTTTACAGAATTCTGGATTCGCATAACATACTTCCCCCGTTCGACGCCATACAGCCGTAGGTGTTGCCGAGTAGGATATGAGTTTTTCGAGTTCCTGCTCACAATGAATTAGTTTGACTCTCTTTGCAAGAAACATGCTTGGACTCACAATGAGGGTCCTCTGGAACGATCTTTCGAGAAACACTTCATCCTCTTCTGACATAGGCATCCTGTTCACGATTTAGCTGATATTCAAAACACTCATATCATTCAACTCACTGTAAAGCGATTAAACTAGGTCTGAAAGATGCAAGGGCACGAGCCACACGAAGAGTGTCTTGCTGATCAAAGCTGCTAAAAGTAAGCTTTAATAATTTGACAGATACTCAGCGACTCACTTTTTAGTCAAGTAGTCCATCAAAAAGTGATAACCCTGGATGTAATCACTTAACATATTCATCAGCTGTGGTACAGTGAAGATCATTAAGACACTTACTATGGCTTTACCACGGTTTTGTAGACCTCTGCGGGTGTTAAGCCTTTGCCGACCTTTCCCAGAGTATTGGTTGTTGGTTTAGGTTCAGATTGATTTTGTATTTGGTGCGCAGGGAACTGGTTCATCTGATTCTGCGGTTGAGACTGAGTTTGACCCATACTGTTCAACATATTTTGGGTCTGATCTACAGGCCAACCTTGACTCTGCCAAGTAGGGTTGTTAGGTGAGAGGTCACTGTATGTTCCTGGAGAGAAAGATTGTCCTGCACTGGAAGGTGTTGGCAGTACAGCGAATTGATTGGGAGTGACGTTGGACGCCACAGGCGATGGATTAAGCCATGACTGGTCAAAGGCTGTTGTTGAGCTGATGGTCGATGCGTTCATGTTATCAAGTGACATCTGCCGGCCGGCTTCGTCTAAAGGATCAATACCTGGGAAGATCGGAGAAAGATTTCCGAAAAGAGAATCAAGCATTTGATATTCGGTGTTCGCAGCCGTCCCATTTCCTATGAAACCTGGAGGTCAACATCAGCAAAAGGGCGATTGAATAGAGTCATATCACTTACCAGTATTTTGATTCTGGGCACCAGCATTCCACGATCTTGTGGGGTCTGCCAGATTGAGTTGAGCCGAACCTGTTATTGATGATGGATCCGTCTGTGGAGGTGGACCAGAGAGCCAAATGTCGTCAGGCAAACGTGATTGTTCGAGAACCTGAGTTTGTTGCGGTAGGGAAACATTGGATAGGATATTAAATTGCGATTGAATCTGAGGAGGTTCCGAAATTTGCTGATTGGATGCAGGCGGTGGAGAAGAACTACTGCCTTGACGCGTCCTTGATGCGACTGTATCAATAAAGATAGGTCATCCGATATCAGCAACGTCAACAAGAATGATCGATTTGAGACGACTTACGTCGCTCTTCACCTTCCAGCAGATACTTGGCCTTTTTCCGTACACCTTCGACGCATTGATCTGCCAAGCCCTTCTTGACACATCTAGTACATGGTCGTTCTGTACGACCAATGAAATTTTGCGATCCCAAATCACCAGTATAACGGAGCATAGAAATACGCGGGAATGCCGGAAAGAAAGATAAGAAGAGTCGTCATCCATAACGTCAGCGAAATCTGTCCCCATACAAATTATCCGATCACGTCTCGCGGATAAAATCCTCTGGAGGAGAAAAGTCAACAAAACTCGACTTACGTTCGTCGCATGTCAAATGTGATTTTTGACAAGCCAGACAAGCTTTGGCGACTTTTTTTCTCGCTTTGTGTTCGTTTACACCACCTTCTTTTTTCCCTTTCCCCTTATTCTTTCCCTTCGCTGAATTGTTACCTCCAGAGATGCTAGGTGCAGAGCCACCACTTGTACTGCTGCCGGCTACGTTTTGTGGTGCCAAGGCGGTGAGACTAAACTGATGAGGTGAAGTTGACATTGAATCACCTGTCGTTGATGAGATTGATCCAGTGGAATCGGATCGTGTAGGTCGACCCCATGACATTTGTCTTTCCTGCATTCTCGCAACAGCAGCAAGATAATTTTCGGCTGATTGATCAATCATTTTTTGGTGAAGTTATATTGTTTTGTTACGAGGACAGGATAGGTGGGATTGAAGAACAAATCAAGTGGTATTTTATAGGTTCATGAATTGAGCGAGTTGGAATTTGTCATTCGTTTGACCATGAGAAGGAAGTAAATCCAAGCAAGGATCGCAGTTACCAAATTTTCCGTTTGAAGATTACGGTGAGCGTGGGCAAGAACAAGCGAGGTAGATAAGTGGATAGCGTTTCCAAATGTATGTTTATTTTGGGCGTTCGAATATATGATCGGATTATCAGAAGCGAGGTTGAAAACGGATAATCAGTTATCAAAATCGACGACAGTAAGGAACGTGTGTTGTGATATCGGTTGGGCGGTAAGGTGAGTCACAAGGAAAATAAAAATTGGTGATGGGCTTGTGACAATTAGATAGGATTTTATATAGAGGAGAAATGGAGATTGATCGTTCGTGAAAAGGAGAAATTCGCACAAACAGGCAGATGATAACAAGGGATTAAGATAGACCGATAATCATAAACGCAAGCGCTTAAGCAAGGTATTTGAGTCTCCAGGATAAATAAAAATATCAAGTGGGGTTGAAATTAAATCAATGATAATATTGATTGAGTTAAGGGTGTTCATGGTGACATTGGCAGGGTTTTACCAGAAAGTAGACGGTTTCGAAAAGGTTGAAAGGGAATAAGAGGAGAAGCGGAGATAAGAAAAAGATCATCAAGAGATAATGGCGTGATCGAATGATCAGCAGGGCGTTGATTAAACACCTCTGATCTCATCCTTACGAGAGGAAGGAAGAGAAAAAGAAAAAAAAAAGGCAAAAAAGGCAAGAAAGCTGAAAAGCGAACTCACACTTAAATACCGATGTTCTAGACAAATATCAAAAGAAGAGAGTGATCGACTTCGTTCCAGTATATCGGGGAAATGCCGAAGCACAGCTACGGGTTTCGGGGAGAGCTGGGGAAATTTGAACAGAACCAAGAGCGAGGGAAGGTGAACGAGAAAGAGGGGAGAGCAAGATAGAGAGAGGTAACATAATAACCAAAAAGTGTATGTAACAGGAAATGATGCTTTTTATGGTGGGTTTCATTCTCATCGGATTATCCGACGGGATCAAAAAACAATTATACCAGACTAAGTACATGGTTTTTCCGTCGCGTCCATATAGTCCTTTGTGTGGCACGAACACTCTCCAAAGCAATCAATTTCATTTGTTCATATTACGAGTAATAATTAAGGTGTTCAGATATTCTAAGTTTGGGAGTCTAGATCATCAGATCTACTCTTGCTCTCTGTTTTTTTTTTTCGTTCTTATTAAACCTCGATTTTTCCTTCTTCGCTTTCGGTAGAGGGCCCAAAACACCATACCTTTCTTTCTGCAAGTAAGGATCCGTCGCCATCAAAGGTGAAGATGGGCGACCTTGTCAGTACTACGTACTCTTTTCAGGTTCCCCTTCTTGTCATACTGAAGATCGCCCCCTTGAGAATGGGAAAGGCAATGGCTTCATCGCAACAAAGGAACGGAGGAAGCGTAAAGGAGGGGAAGAATGTCACGTCGGATTTATTAGGCAATAATATACCCATACGTACGCTTTATGGGATATGCATGTAATAGCAAACGAACAAACTTTACCCGTGTACACGGGGCTAGATTTTGAATGTTGCCAAATCCCATCTCGTCATTGTTGTACGTCAAATGAAGGTTGATACCATCTACTCGTTTTTGTCTTTATTCCACATTTATTCCGGGATCTACAAATCGTCGCCCGGGCCGCAGTCGGATTATCCATCCAGCAGACAAGGTTTCTAAAGATGCCGTTACATGAGATCTTGAGCGATTGTCAAACCGAGCGGTAAATCAAATATACCGAAAACTCAATTCGGTATCTTTGGGATCTCTGGATCATCCGTCGTCGTCATCATAGACCAATTGGATCTTTTGTATGATATATCCTTTATTCTATTGAGATGTATTATGATCTCATGCATGTGTGATTACTCGACAACGGTTTTCATATGTCCCCACAGTATTTACAGGAATTCAATACCCACGCCTACTCCCAAACCCCTTGAAGTCCTTTCCCCTTTACGTCCTATCAGTGGCATTGAGAAATTCACCTCTATCCGTATAGGCTCTAATCGGTACATCAAGCCTAACCCCACTGAGAGATTTGGTGAATTATATAGCTTGGTCATATTATCAGTGAACGATCGGGCTATTTATACATGATAGACTGTTAGCTGATGACATATGCGAAAAAAACATTGATCGAAGGGAACTCACCCTGATCATAAGCTGCTACCTTTCCTCCGTTGATGAAAGCGTGTAATTTCAGAGGCCAATGGTCTTTCTTCGGTATAGGAGAGAACACTGATAGACCTAATGCCCAACTCAAATCTCCACCTAACGAGTCCGGTCCATCTCTTCGACCTAATCCGCCGACTGCCCATCCCCTGATAGAATTAGGTCCGCCTAGATAGGTTCGATCAGGCAGGTAGGTTGAGCCCAGCTGGCGTCGGTAGAGGGGCATGAGAAGAGTGGTGAGTGAGGTGATGGAGTAGTGCTGTGGGATGAATAACCTTAGTTACCCAAGCGTAGTCATAGTGAGATGTGGAAGGTGTGCTCACTATGTTGGAGCCTGAATACAATGCTCTACTGAGTTGTGACATGGTAGTAGACTTGAAGAAATGTGCTTTCTCTGATGATCCAGGTAATCCCGCATATTCATGTGTGAATTTGAGTAATCTTCCTTTCGTACCCATCCACAGATCATCACGAGTATCTGACGTCCATGTGTGGGAGATCGATGATTTGGTTGAGGGGATTGCGAGTTCTCGAACCCTAGAAACATGTTATGAGTGACTTTGAGAGTGAGAGTGAGACTGGGCATCTGAGCAGCTTACGAGACAGAGGCATTGGGTGTGAGATGTTCTATAGCTCGATTGACAAGTTCATATTGTAAATCATGTGTTCCCCAAGGAAAGATACCCTTGAATTTGATCATTAGACCACTTTATCATATATCAAGGACTGGGATACTTACGCTGAGTTTAACTCTAGCACCTTGGGTTCTTTCTCTATGACTTGCGAAAGCGCTGTTATCTCTATCCAGGGAAAATCCCGATATCCCAAATGATAATAATGGTGAAGCGAATAATGGAGTTGTGAGTGATGCCTGATATGCTGATTTAGTTTTTGTTCCTATTGATGCGTTTCCTTCTAATGATTCGCCTCCACCGAAAATATTCCGTATTCTCGCTGTGACATTCTATATATCATCACGGATCAGCTTTTGTTTTTTAACGTCAAGACAAGACTAGTAAAAAGGTAAAGAGGAAGAAAAACATACACCTCCACCTTCACCACCTCCAACTTCAGTACCTGCTTTCAGAAATAATCTTCCTTTTTCTTTTAGTGATAATACCATTTCTATTTCATCAGGATCTCCACCTCTTTTAGTCTCAAACCTAACTCCGACCCGATCCATATCATATATCCCAAATTCGTTCAGATACGTCACCAAAGACTTGGTCGAAAGTAGGATTTCATGTAAATTCTGAGGAGGTGGAGGAGCTCTATGGAAGAAAGACGGCAAGAATGATGAGGATGAAGATATGAATGGTGATAGAGCAGAATTCAAAAATCCTGGACGAGTGGTTTTCGGAGGTGGAGATAGACGAATGGATGATAATCGTAGTAGTCGATCCATGTTTTCAGATACCTATATCTCGATATCAGGTTAAACTTGGCTAATGGTTTTACGGGAGGACATACCACTTCTCCCACACGACGTTGCGCCTGCTCGTACTCCCCTCTCAAGCGTCGTTGAAACTCCTCTTCTTGCCATTGCTTCAGCTTCTCCGGGTCTTCATTTCGACCTATACGCGTCTCTCGTCAGCTAGGCTCGTTTGAATGTCAAATATTCCACTAACGCTCAGATCTCTCCGAGTGTAATGGGCTGTTTATGGTCTGAACAAGTGGAGGTTGACCTAGAGCAGTACGGAATATCGAGCTCGCCATAGGCGCTTGGAATGCTGGGGGGGAGTTGTGTTGATCCTGTTCGGTTTGCATTTTAGAATCAGCTTAATCCATGTCCATTCATGTGTCAGATTGGCCTACATTATCATTGGGACCGGTACTTGCTCGTCCTCTTGTGGGATCGACAGCCGAAGGCGACGCAGCTTGACTGTCACTATACTTCTCGGAATTGACAATCGGCTCAGACCTCGCTTCGACATCGATTTCTACCACTTCGACGCTTGGCGACCGATCCTCTGCGTTCGGATCCATTTTCTACTCGATATATGACAATTGATATTAAATTGTTAGGAGCTCAAAAGTGCAAACTCAAATAGTCCAAAACGATAGAAATTTAGGAATATTGAGCCCAAACATTTCGTTTAGCAATGACCCGGAGCCCCAAGATCGGCGTTAGGCGTGCGTCCCCCTGTCTACGCTTCGTGAGCCGGATGACGCGAGACCCTTATTCCTGTGTCTTCGGATGCTTTTTGCATTCGGAATGTTCTCAATCTTTGTGTCAGACATCATCATGGATGGAATATGCATACACTCAGGCTGAGTCCTACTTTGAGGAGATATGACAAACTCTGAAGTGATTAGCTGTCATTAGGTGATTCATCGCAGGCCTGATTGACCGTGAAGACCTCGGTCTTTGAGATATGGCTGTCTAGTACAGAATAACCCGGCGTTCACTTTCTCACATAAATGGAGGGAATTACCGTTTGAAGAAGGAAGGTAACAAAAAGGCATGAGCCCTGAAAGAAAGATGTGCCAGATCGAGCAACTTTGTTTTTTTATCTTTCCACTCATACTGCTGCGCAAAGTCCCAGATCAAATGGGATCAGCGAGTTTGGCATACGAAATGGGCCGTGGAATGATGGGATGATATTTATACGAAAGAAGAGATTTTACTCGTGTGCATCATCCCCCTTCACTTGGCCTCGAACTCAACAAAATAGTGAGAGGGAGACTCCTCATTTTCCTTTCTCAATGCTTTTGTGAACACCTGGACAGGCAGTCAGCAGTCGGTTTCTTGGAAATTCCAGAACTGTAACAGAAGAAGGAAAATCATCCCAAACGTCTAATAGTAAAAGGGTAAGGGGTAAAAGCAGGTAAAAAGAGGCACATCTCCCGTCCCTTCTTTTTCCCAGTTTCCCATTTATCATTTGTTACTTAGATAGGATATTCTCATTGCTTTTTGACATGTACGGAGAAACCGGATTATCATTATTTTGGCAATTCCCACTTGTTCTTTTTCATACACCATCGAA
Source organism: Kwoniella shivajii (assembly GCF_035658355.1). Lineage (NCBI taxonomy): Eukaryota > Fungi > Basidiomycota > Tremellomycetes > Tremellales > Cryptococcaceae > Kwoniella > Kwoniella shivajii. The sequence continues at coordinate 1,133,283 of NC_085909.1, forward strand.
AGTATAGTTTATAACACCTGCTTCTGCTTTCGTCCCTGTTTTTGTAACTTTCCTTGGAAAATACGCAAGCAAAACAGGAATTCGGGGGCACATGAGGATCTTAAGGATACATACACTCATACAAAGGGAAAAGACCCACATCGTAACTTTCGTACAGAAAGTATAACAAATCAAGTAAGGTAACAACACAATCCGACCCCCGACCGACTTAACGCCCTCATTTAGTATCATCGGTTCAATAACATTCCCATCTTGTCAGCATTATTTGTTATCGTTTCATCTGTTATCACTTTCTTCGTTACCTTTTCCACTTATCAGACTTTTATCTATCATCTATAGAACACACACTAAATTAGCCTTCTTTTCATTTGGGAAAATCTCTTTGGAAATCGTTCCTTTTCCCTAAACTTCTTTTTATCTAAGTACAACAAGATCGTTCCCTCTCGTTACCATCATCATAACAAATCAAAAAAAGATACGATCCTTCGACATCAAAGTCAATACTCAATGTTGCGTGAATAACGGGATACATCATTTCATCAAAGACAATAACCTCGACAATCGTTCTCATACCTTCTCAAAAACAAGATTGTAGATTCTAATTGTAGTGGATCGATCTTTGATTCGAAAAAACTGAACATCTAAAACGCGATTCTGGTTAGATCGCATTCGGATATTCGGGAACTACAGAACTTTGACTCACTTTCTCAGACATCGTCAAACCGCATCATTACACTTCGTTCTTCAAAGGCAGCATCAAAGGGATCAGATATACTCGGAAGGACAAGGAAGGGAAAAAAAAAGCAAAGCTCGCTCTTTGTCACATTCTGTTTCCTGTAAAGAGAATAGAGGGAATCCTTCGATCATCCGACATATATAGATTATCTTCCTCAATCGGACTCATTCTTGTGAGTGACCTTTACCTGCAGGGCTTCGTCATAGAGTATCTTTGACCGTAAATCCTTTATTCGCTTCCCTATGTCATCATTATCATCATTCTTAATATCACGTTTCACTGTATGGGGTCTTGGTGATCAACTGCTGAAACTCTTTTCAATCAGGCAGGCCCGCTTGAGCCCCTCTCAGAATCACCGTCATCATCATTCCCCAAAATCATCAAGGCGTATTTTGGACATCGACGGAATCAGAGGTAAATATCAAAAGAAGACAAGAACCCAATCATCCCGCTACTCCTTTTTCTTTCAACCCGTCATCTCGAATAGAACATAGACTCGGAGTTTAAAGGATTTCAAGGATTCTTCAGGATTAAAGGAAGGTACCTTCATAAACACTTGGTCTTCTTTAGTGTCACCTTTCATCTCATTGTGAGTAATGTCTCTATCCGCAGGTTATCATTGGATACAGCCGTAAAGGGAGGTAGAAAGTAAAGGGCGTTTGACGGTGGAATGACGGGATCACGAAGAAGAAGGACGTATGAAGGATGTCGGATGAGCTTTTCTTGGATGAAGATCAAACGTCATTTTGTCCTATATGAGAACAAGTCGAATGGGGACTTCAGAGTTTGCATTATCATTCATCATTCATTTCAGTTTAACGATGATGATCGCCCAGTCTCCTCCATCGCAATGCGCTGACATCGACTTCTACCCTTTAGTCGGACACGATCAAAGATCTCCTGGGTCATGATGTCTGTACCACAACCTCAAGGATACATTGAGAATCAAAGGTTCCTTGGTCAGAATCAAGGACCACCTCCTCATGCTGGACCCAGTAATTATGTCAGACAACAACCAATACAACAACAGCAACAACCACCTCATCCGGACGCTCAGTCTCAGAACCACAACCAAAGCCAGATTCAGAGCCAAAACGAAACACTGTATTACGGTATGTCAAATGGACATATACAAAATGGATATCCCGCACAGATAGGACAAATGCCACTTCAACCGCAACAGCAACAGCAGCACCTACAACAACAACATCAACAACATCAACAACATCAACAACAACAGCAGCAGCAGTTCATGACATCTTATCAACCACAAGTGATGTCTCATGGTCACATTCAACAAGGAATCCCTTATCCAGGTTTCGAAATGAATAGTGTAGGAATCGTTCCAACGCCAAATCTTCATTTTGGTTCAATACCTCAAAATGGTCCATGGATGGATGAATGGGCAGATGGTCATCATTCATCAGAAGGACAAGACATGGTTTACAGTAATTTAGAGGTGAGTATCGTCTGTCCTCTCAATCTCTCTGCATCTGTATTCTGTGCATCGTATTGACGATTCACTGATTTAGGTCAAACATCGACGTCGAACCACGCCTGATCAGTTGAAAATCCTAGAATACTGGTATGATATCAACCCTAAACCCGACAACGCCTTGAGAGAACATTTAGCTGCTCAGTTGGGAATGACCAAGAGGAATGTCCAAGTCTGGTTCCAAAATCGGTAAGTCTGTATTTGATGTAATCATTCTCGACGGTCTGAAGGTTTCTTTCCATGACGTCAAACGGTCCGACCCGCTAACTATCTGTTCTTAGACGAGCGAAAATGAAAGGATTGGCTAAAAAGGACGATAAAGGTGGAGATGAAGAAGACCAAAATACGCCCGAAAATGACACGGTCATTTCTCCAATTGAACAAACTCAGTCCTCTCAGCAATATCAACAACACATCCAACAACAACAGCAGCAACAACGACAGATGTTGTTACCAGCAATGGGAGCACCGCCAATGGCTAGAAGAGCATCATTAGCTAATGGAGAAGCTGCTAAGATTGAAATGTTCGTTGCGAAACGTGCAGCAGCAGCATCAGGTCAAAAACAAGGTTTACGTCCACCCGGATTCGTTTCACCTCAAAGATCACCGTTGATGGGTACAGCATCAGCTGCGAGAAGACAAAGTATACCGTATCCCACACCCATCTCAGCTGGTCCTGGTCCAGGTCAAAGCCCAAAGTTCTCTCCTGTAGTCAGGGTAATGCCTTCAGCCTTACATCTTACCGCCATGAGGAACAACACCAGAAGAGCGAGTATGCCTGGCGCAGCTCAACTCATATCAAGTGGTCCTTTCACACCTCCAAGAGTGGTCACCAATCAACATCAAGTTGGTAATCCCAGAGGAGACAGAGGACTGAGTACCATAAAAGATGATGATTCTACCATTGAACAAGTATTTTATGATCAAGATACCGACTTTTCAACGACGTACATCACACCTCCTTCAAGTACATATGATCCATCATCCATGTCACCGATATCATTTTTGCCTACAGATTCAACAGGTTATGATCAATCCATACCATTTTCACCTAATTCACCTTTACCTAACCCATCGTTCTCATTCGGTGGCGATGGTCATCAAATTCCGGTTTTGGACGAAGCGGAAGCTGCCAGACAACAACAATTGTTCTTTGCTTTCCAACAAAGAGGAAGAATGGGATCTATCGCATCGATCAATACATACACTACTGATAATGGCAATGGTACAGATGTTGATGATTCGACTTTAGGAGACTGGATAACCTCAGAAGCAATTACCGGTGCAGGACAACAGGTTGAAGGTCAAGAAGGCCCTGATGGATTTGATCCAGATGCCAGGAGAGCCTCAGCGTGAGTAAATAGTTTCCCATTTTAGAGTGATGATTTGCTTTTTGCTAATATATATCGCTTTCAGACCTGCCGACTTGCTGCACCAAATTGGAATTATGGGATTAAATGGTATCCCAACACCGATTAGACCTTCACCTTTGGGAAGCCATTTCACACCTGATAATTATCATTTGGAACCATTTGAGGGAACTTCAGTTCCAATGACAATGAACTCATCCGATCTTGATCCTTCCCCAATGTCAAATTCAATTCCATCGAGTCAAAGCGTCTCTCCAACTGAAAATCATCAATTCCAGCAAATCCAGAATAATCAGCAACAATCTTTACCTCATCATCCAGTTCGGTCAATCTCATTACAACAATTCCCAAATTCCAATTCCAATTCTAACCCCAATATCACTTCCAACTCCAACTCGCAATCCACACCACAAGGGATGGATCATTCGTCCTCGGTTTCACCTTACTCAGACCATTCTGCTCCGCCTGGATATCCACAATCGTACGGTCAACAATCATACCAGAATGCTATCTTTGAAGGTTATCAACCTCCTCAAAATGGAATTGCTCATCCATCAAACCATAATCAAAACCAAAACATCCATCAACAATAGCATACAGAGCGACAAGGATGAGAGTAAGGGCAACTCCAGCAGCAAAGCTGTTTCGTTCTTGAATGGATCATCACATGGTACAAACGATGGATATATCAGTCTGAGTTGAGAAGGTGTCATGGGTAACGAGACTCTATTGAGTTTGACAGTTCAGTTGAAGGTCTGTTTCGTTTTCAAGATATAGTGTAATCAGTAACCTACATCAAGGGGAGTCATCTTGTAGAATACCCCGTATATACATCTTCTTGCGTTGTCTTTTACCTCATATACATCTTAGAGGAGTTATCATCTTTGTATTTCTGTGTACTTTTCGTCTCCTGTCCCACCCGCTCCGAACGTTTATTCTCGGACAGTGTTTCTTTTACCTCTTTTTACCAATATTTAGTTGGTGTCTGTGTGTGCGTTATACAAAAATTAGATTTTCTGATGTTCACGAGGAAGAAGCATAATTCTCTAGGGCAAATATCAATGTGGATTATATGTATAGGGTAGCAATTGTTGAGTTAGTCATCATTTGACTCCTGTTGCTGTCACGTTCAGTGGTTTACATCTATAATGTTGTTGATTGGAGCCAACGGCTGTTCACTGCTTGACTGACAGTGAACTCGGCATTTTTTGTTAAAAGCAATTTGTAATGTTTTCAAGACCCAAAAAGAACAAAACGCGTTCACTTTGAATTCGACGCGTTAAAAGTAAATATTATTGGATTTGTCAATTGCTTTGATTATCTCGTTATTGCATACCATACATGACAACCTCAAATCTCATCTTCATTCCCATCACCCATATAATACTTTTCTAAGAAACCTCACGATATGGCAGGATTAGAAGATTTGTTCTTATCACCCACGAAAGCACCTCCACCTAGATCACCTCCTTCTCCTTCACTCTCTCCTCCACCTTCACGTCGAACCAAAGACAAAACCAACGATAACCCATTATTCTTTTCTCCTGGTGCATCAGAGTTTGGATATGGTCATGGTATCGATAACGGTTCTCCCTCTTCGCTTCGATCACATCCAAGAGAAGGGAGAAATAGGATAAGATCAATTTCACCTTCTCTGGCAGCACTGGCAAACCCTTCTGCAGCTCAACCAAATCCAGTTCAACGAAATCGACCAAATCGAATAGATCCTGTAATACCTGAAAGAGCGGAATCAGGCCAGAGAACATACTTCACACATCAATTAGGAGATTTCGAAGATCCCTTCGCAGCTTTGAACGCTAATATAAATGACGACGATGATGAAGATAATCAAGGTGGGAAAAAGAAGAGAAAAATGGCAAAAGTGGATGCTGATAGGTGAGCCATTTCGATCTGGGCTTGAACTTTGACTTGTATCAACAGTTCATCGTTGATCATTCGAAGTATCCTGGTTGTTGACTATGCGTTTGAATTTTCTCCCACTTAGACTGACTAGCGATAGAGGGATCCCGGCTTTATGCAGAGCTGCGAAGAAATTTAAAGTAAAAGGAAAGGGATATGAAGTGAGTCAAACATCAACAGTCAACAATCATCAAACTCTTATCTTGCTTGTCAATACAGAGAACAAGATGACAAACTAAACTGATCCGTCTCTTCACGTTGTTCGTTACAGACTCAAGATCTTCGAAACTTACTCAACATGTATCAGATGTGGGCTCATGGTATGTTCCCAAAAGGTGATTTTCAACATACGATAAATAGAGTGGAAGTTATATGTAGAACGAAACGAATGGAGGTAAGTATCATTATTATAACATAATTTAACCGATTATCCCTTCTCCCTTCTCATCACTAGGTTGATTGCATGTTTTCATCCCAATTTGTATAAAAAGACTTCCTAAGCTGACATCTGAACACTTCCTTCCCTCCCACCTAGTCCGCGTTGAAAGGATATCGAGACGCCTTTTATCCTCCTCCAGCATCACCGTCCCCTCCACCTATGTCCGACAGAGGTCTGACTCCACCCTTATCATCTCAACAAGACGAAGAAGGACCTAATCCCGAACCTTTGTTCGCTGCTCGTCCTGCAGAAGAAGAAGGGTTAGACCCGGACTTGGAAGAGATGATGGCGTTTGAAGAGATGGAAAGGGAAGCTGGCACACAAACACACCAGCATCCCTCAAAGGAGATCAACGGCGATGAACCACCAGTATTGGAAGAAGAGGATGAGTGGGAAGGATTGTATGATTAGTCGTTTCAGCTTGTATTACACGCCAATATGCATGAAACCTTGTACTTGCTTGGCTTCATCACTCGGCTCTAAAAAACCTGAAAATATATCACCGTAAGAAAAAGCCACTTGACCGGATGTTGAGCGCCACAGATGCCCCACCCTGTTCTTTTTTTCACCCAGATTGACGTAATGGTTCGACAAAAGGTCAATCTCTCACGCTGCCCTTTGCCCCTTCCTCTGACGTTACAGACGAAAGATTTAGACTTTTCTGCACGCTGGTTAGTCTATCACCATCGTCATAGGCACTTGAAACCCCTTGCAAGAGTGACAATCCCAAAAGTCTCATATCTCTCATGCAGATTCCAATCACCCCCGTCTTCGTATGCCTTTTTTAAACGTGGCCTAAGACCAAGAGGTATGAATGCTGTACAAAATAACGCTTTGATCCAATTCCAAACTTCCCAATCCCACCCATCCTTTGTTCTCTGTTCATCATCATCATTGCATACATATTCATTCCAACCAATTCCCCCTCGGTCGGACCCTACCACAACTTCACACTGACCCACCCACCCTCCCCACCCCGCAACGCATCACGGGACCCCCCGGCTATAACAACTACTCGTATTCTTCGTGTGAACATACCATACACATAAAACAACGCAAGATCAAAGAAGCTTATACAACAAACGGTACCTTGATCCCCCTCCCTCTCCACTTCTGCCTTCTTTCCCACTGCCGATTTTACCCGGTCAATCACGTTGGTGCTCAACAACTTACACTTTTACAGTCACGAAACAGAATAGATATCCCAGTAACACGTACTCCCTCATACATCCCATTAACTCGGCGTGAAATCATTGTCGTAATCGCCTCCTTGCCCCCTGCTTCTACTTATCAAGGGTTGGAATCAATTGTGTCATCTGACATTTGGACGTTGTGACGTTTGCCGAGATCTTTGTACATCCCATCCATACATTTACATCCAGTACTCGTACAACATGTTCTCTCAATTCTCTTTTAAATCATTAGACGATACACCAGCACCAGCACCACCACAACGATCGCAGCCAATTCAACCTCAAAATCAAGATCGACATGAACACGAGATTCACGCAAGTCCTTTTATAGAAGAAGACGACTACGATTCATTTCATTCCGATTCTGGATTTGGTTCAGGAAGACAAAGCAGGACTTCGTTGACTGCGTTAGCGGAAGACGACGAAGACGAAGTGGAAGAATCAAAAGAGGTGAGTGATGTCATTGAACGGGGTTTCATCGTTCTGTGTTGGTAGAACAGAGAACAAGGTCTTCCATCTTGCCATCATGCTAGAGGTCTGGTGATAAAGTACAAATGATACCTCGCCTTTTCACCTTCCTTTGTTCTTGCGCCTTCACCACCATTCATGATATGGTATACAGGAAGAACGCCTTCGCTTAATTCTGTATGAGAACGAACCCGCCTCTACTCCTCTTCGTTGCTCCAATTTGCTCATCCTTCTCATTCTTCGTCTCTGAGTTCAGTCATGATCCCTTGGAGATACGTACTGACTTTGATATGTCTACAACATCTTCTCTATCTGCGCCATTCCCTACCTTACTGGACGCGATACTGCACTACTATCCCCTTGCTTCCAATCAATCAAACTCGCTCCAATCCCCTGCAACACCTCTGTTGCCTTTTCCTCCTTCAATATCTGACCATCAACGACGGCAATCTTCCATATCTTCACCCCCTTGGCCTTCACCTACGCGACGTTCCGCTTCCCGGTTCATATCTCATGATACGCAGGCAAACAAGGTGCCTGATATACAAGCTCCAATCGCTCAACCTCTTCCAACCCCTCGTCGAGTACCCCACGATCCGACTCACCTGTCTCCCAACAGAGGAGCCGGTGCCTCAGAACGAAGGACAAGAGGTGATAAAGAAAACATGCTACCTGGCGAGGAACAATATTCACCTTCGTCAAGTTATGGACGTAATGCAAGAGGTTCAGCATCTCCTTCTCGTCCCATGAAATTATCCGCTCTCTCACCACTTCAAACTTTTTCACCACTTCAGCCGAAACAGGCTTCTTTGCCCTCAGCATCTGCTTCCGACGCCGGAAGTCTTAGTGGACGAAGTAGAGCTAGCTCTGTAACGAAATCTCTGAGTAGAAGACAAAGTTTGATTGCTCATGCTGCCAACTGGGGTGCGGGTGGTGGTGAACAACAAGCACAACCAGATGCAGGCAACTTGTTTTCAAGGTTGACATTGGTCAAAGCACCTGCAGGAGATGCCAGTGTCAGGAGGTGAGTCAGATGAGCATTCAAAATCCGAACATAGCTGATCCAGAGTGATCACAGGCATAGTCGATCTAAATCCTCGTCCGCTCTGACGCCATTTACGTCTTTCGCCGCAGCCGGTGATAGTCCAGCTACATCCAACCGGGGTCCACGAAGATCGTTTGCAGCTTCATCCTTTGGTGGTACTTCGCCCCTGCCCATCGTACGTTCTACAATGCAAGAGATGAATTCTTCACTTCACCGAGTCGGTTCTTTCCACGGTGATGCAGATGACAGAAACATTCAAAGCAAGCGTTTCTCCCCCGATGAAGTGGTCGATATAGCTCGAGGGCTTTCATCACCTGTCATGGTTCCCGAGGGAGGATTTAAAGGAGCTGAGCTCAAACGTCGAAAGAGTGCTGGACATTCGACTCGACCTGGCTCTGGTGAGGTTGAGAAACCTCCAGTCGCACTTGAACCTGTGGAATATGTCCAGATGGAGGAAGATGTTCTGCTACCTTTTGTCGAGAGACCTATGGAAGTGCAAGAGCTCACTGAGCACCCAGCCAATGAGAAATTGTTCAAACTTTTGAAAGCTGCTTTCCCCAAAGATCCTGCTCGACCCAATTGGAGAGAAATCGAACCAAATCAATGGAACTGGGAAGAGTTAACGAAACATCTCACCAAGATTGATCGAGCTGAATCACCGGATTATGACTGGATATATCGTACTCGAGAAGCGGTTCGAGCAAGATCCGTTGCGCTATGGGAAAAGCTAGGAGTATGCCTAGGATGTGACGGCGACCTCTTAAACGCGGGAGGTGAAGATGATATTCCTTTATCATGGGGTGGTCTAGGACTTGGAGATGAAGGTGAATATGATCCGACAATGAATCAAGTATGGATTGAAGGACTGGAACCTGTCGATCCCAATGAAACCTCAAGAGCGGAGAAAGCATTAGCAGCTGCGTTTGGTGAGATTGTTGAAGATGAGGATGAACAAGCTGCTACTGAGATGAATGCTTTATTGCATCCTGGTGGTAAAATGGATATCGTAGGTGAAGAAAATACGACACCTATTCAAGGTCAATTCACAACAGCGCAAAAAGCAGGGAACAAAGATAAATTCGATCCATTCATTTCACCTTCAAACCAACTAAAACATCTACCTACTATACCAACAAACAAGCGCAATAACAGTATGAGTGTCAATGGCAATAAAAACGGTAGATCAAAATCATTCGTTGGATTACAGATTTGTACTTCACCCACTATCGCATCAAAAGAACATTACGTTCCAAGATCTCCCTCGAGTCAATTACAAACTCCTGTTCTCGGTTCATCAGAAACTTTACCAATGTATGAACGAGGACCTGGATCACCATTATTCCCTTCGAGTTTCAGTACATTGAGCGCCGAACCGAATTTAGGTAGAAGTGCAAGTGTAGCCATTCACGGGGCTAGACCGATTCACGATGATTTGAGAGGGTTCGGAGGTGGTACGAGAGGTTTAACTAGGAAGCCAAGTGGTGCAGGATTGAGTGAGAGTGAGTTGAAATGGATCTAGTAGAAGTAATTCTACGTTTTGGAAGTTCATACTAATGTTTTCATTATAGGTGCAATCACATTTGCAAGTGAGAGTGATTATGCTCATTCACACCATGATGGTCATTAGCGTATCAGTCGCGACGAAATGGTAGTGAGGCAACAAAAAAAATCTAATTGTAGCTTTCATACACGATATTCGTCAAGAAGTCAAGAAGTGATCCTATATGTATATATATGTATATGTTATTTAAACGTTTAAATAAACTCATCATGAAAGCACTTGGTATCGTGGAAAGATGGTTGTGCGACTATTCAATTAATAAATTACATACAGCGGTAATGCTAGGTAATTCACTTCGTGACTACCCGCTTACATCGTGAACAAGTGCGTTGACTGTGGGGGAAACGGAAATGCCAGCCGCAGTCAATGCCCCGTGTCCGAGTGTTAGGGTATATCAATTGAATGGATAGATCTGATTCAACTCATATAGCTCTTCTGCTTCCACTATATATTTCTGATTGACGTTGTCTTCTCGAGACAGGGGGACACGTTACAGCACCATAGTAGAGCCCGTCGGTCTCCTGGTGGAGGTGTCAAAATCATAAGTGGAGGTTCATACAACGGTGAGGGAATCGTAATGATAATAATGCATGTCAAAGCTCGATCGACTTGTGAATCTGAATGGAGGATGACTCTAACCGATAAACATTCATCACCGGCCGAGAACCGTTTTCTTTTCAAGGAGCAAAATAAGATTCCGTTGAGAAAGTCGAGGGTGTGGTTACAAGACAAGAAGAAATTAAAAGCAAACAGACGTCATTTTCTTATCCACCTACCCAAGAAGGACATACGAAGAACAAAATTTCCATATGCCGGCGGTTAATTTATTTGATTTCCGTACCGAATTCTTTACTCTGGTTAAGATTAGTTGTTCCGAAATGTTCGGAAACGATGAGACAAAGTGGAGGTTTCATGGGCTGGTGGTGGTGGAGGGGTAAGATTTACTCTCGGATCGATCAGATAAAATGAAGTTTGACCTTTTGAATAGTAGTAGAGCGTTCGTCCGTAGTAAGGTATATTTGAGACCCCGGTCATTGAATTTATAGACTTTCTGGTCTCCTGGGCTTAGTCAGATGAAATCTCTTTTCCGGAAACATCTGAAGAATAATCTATGACGATGATATTCTTCCATACGGGAAAAATCATAACAAAGCAAAAATGAATTGATATATAAAAAGAGCTGAAAAACTTTCTTGTCATTACTCTGAATTTGTTTAACAATAACTATACTAAAAGTTTCTTATTACTTTCATTTCTCAAATCTAGAACATAGATTGATATATCTGTAAATAAACCAACAAAGATGTCAGCAACCGATTACAAGTTCTCTGGATGGGCAGGATATGGACCTGAATCAGTCGAAGGTAACCTCAAATTTATCGATTATGAGCCCAAGAAGTTCGCTGAAGATGATATCGATCGTAAGTTTATCTGATCCATTATCTGTGATATAATGCAGAATTTATGCAGTCCAGCTCGCTGATGGAATGTTCTTCTTTTCGATCATTGACAGTCAAAATCCTGTATTGCGGTATCTGCGCTTCTGATACCTCCACCCTATCTGAAGGATGGGGACCAGTTGGAGATATGTGGCCACAAGTCGTAGGACATGAGATTGTTGGAGAGGTTGTTCGAGTTGGATCAGAAACTGAAAACGGCATCAAGAAAGGTGATATTGTTGGTGTTGGTGCTCAATGTGATTCATGTTTGAAATGTCATTATTGCAACAAGGGTGAGTCGTCAAGAAAATCAAGCGAAAAGGACAAAGAAAAGAAAAAGCTGAATGATTCATGTGGAATGTAGACCAAGAGAATTATTGCTCAGGAGGATGGACTCCAACATATAATGGAAAATTCTCCAGAACTTCCCAAGGATCAAAAACATATGGTGGATATGCCAACTACTGGAGAGGTCCTTCACATTTCGCTATTCCTATCCCAGCTGGTATAGATCCAGCAGAAGCTGCTCCATTACTTTGTGGTGGTGGAACAGTCTACTCTCCTTTAGTCCAATATGGCGCTGGTAAACAAGCCAAGAATGTTGGTATTATCGGTTTAGGTGGTTTAGGTCATTTCGGTGTTATGTTAGGTAAGTCTTTCTTACGATCACAACTATTCCTACTAGATATTAATTGCTAATCTCCTTCTTCGTTGCCCACAGCCACTGCCCTCGGAGCAGAGGTCACTGTTATCTCTCATTCAGCCAGAAAGAGGGAAGATGCAGAGAAACTTGGTGCTAAACATTTCCTCATCACCGGAGACGACGAAGCGAAAGCTTTCAAAGGTCACGAGAGATCATTAGATTTGATCATCTGTACCTCAAGTGAGCCACACTATCGTTATTCAACCTGTTTTCCGCGAGCTAACTTTACATTTCACAGACGCACCTGACATGAACATGCAAGCATATCTATCACTTATTCGACCAGGCGGCAACTTCATCTTAGTCGGTATACCTGAAACTGGGAAACTCCCAGATATCCCTCCAACAGCTTTGATTATGGGTAACGTTCACGTTGGAGGATCTCTTATCGCTTCACCCCAAACATTGAAAGAGATGCTTGCTCTTGTTGCTGAAAAGAAGGCTAAATCTTGGATTCAAAGATGGCCCATGAGTAAGATAAACGAAGCTATCCCTTCCATGGTTGCTGGAAATGCCAGATATAGGTATGTCTTGGTAAACGAGGAGAATGGTGGTAAGATGTAAGCAGTGTAAGCAGATCCAATACCAATAGAAACATAGAATAGATAGATGGCATTTGTAGATGGTAAATATCTTGTCAGTCAGTCACATGATCATGCATATCACGTACAACATCAATTAGCTCTTAGACATATTCCAATCCTCAGCCACCCGTCTGCACCGCACATACAAGCTGACAGCCAGGCTAGCTCTGACTCTGGCGGTATCAATATACCTTGAACAATTGGAAATGCCATTGAGTACGGATCTTTCGACCGTGTGGGAAAGAGTAGCGAGAGATACTGATGTAGTGCAGCTAAGATGGTTGTCGGTATCCCTGTGATAGTAAGATACTTGGTAAGTATTGGAAAGAATCTATGAAGCATTTGCACATACCGTCAGTCCCTAAAGGCGGTATAACTTCCTGAATTACAGGGGCATTGTCAGGTAGGTATATTTTCAGTGGTATTGCTCTCGTCGAATAGGCTGATTCAGGCTTGACATTCGATCCTGATGGGTCGGTCGATGGAGGTCTTGAAGGATTCGGAGAAGTCAAATTTGAACCGGCGGGAGGTAAGAGTGGAAGAGGTAATACACGTGCTGCCATTCTGAGGTAAAGATCATAATCGTCTATTTTCAACATACAGAAACTTGATCAACTTTCGTCATCTCCTACTTGGACCAGATGTTGATCTGTTCTCACTTCGTCAGATAGGGATATAATCATACTCACCTTGCATGATTCCATCCCAACCATTATCCAGATCTGTTTTTCTTAGACTAGTCACTTTATTTGTATTTCTCCATCTTACGAAATCAGCTTCTTTGATTTGGTTTAACCATTGGTTTTTACATGTTTCGATGTTATTTGGCATTAGTAGTTTATCTGAAGGAGGTTTTGAGAAGTGTAGTAATAGTCTGAGTTGTTTAGGTTCTACAGATATAGATGACGAAGAAGAAGAAGAGGCTATGGATGTTGATGTCAATGGTATTGGACGTGGTCTAGATATATATGAGTACAGTGAGATCAGGTCTATCGGCCAATGCCTTTTCAACGTTAAGTCGATACATCAGTGACTGTATTTGGTTCAAGAATAGAGGGAAGAATAGACTTACCATCTACATGCTCCTTGTCCAGCGAATCCACCAGGTTCATCATCAACTTCTTCTTCCAGCCACCAATCTTTCTCATCAACCTCTCCCAATTGTTTCTCATCCAAAGCCAATTCGACCAGATTATCTCGTATTTCAGGGATGAGTAAAGGTAAATAAGAATATCGAGGCGCTTGAATCTATTTAGACAGTCGAAATTCAGCCAGATGTCAATCTTGATCACATCTGATTTCAGGTAGTTTCAATTTGAATGAATACGAAGAATGTGTGCTCACGAAATACCTATCGGCACCTGTCCCTGAGCCGGTTTCACCATCAGCTATTCGTACAGAGATGGAGATCGAGGTCTGCCATGATAGTCGACGGAACAGGTTGGTTGAGGAGTGGACTGGATTAGGATTTGACATGTGTTTTAAGATACAAAGGAAGTATCTATCAATTGAGGAATCACTAGTCAGATTCACGTGCTGGTTGATACGTTATGATGAGCTGCTGTGATTATGGTGATGGTGATAAGATGGAATGCGAGATGAACCACCAACATGAAGTATAACTGAACAACATTCACTTTCTAGGTCCGGTTAGACGATTCTTCCAAGATCCCGTACGGTACAAAAAAACATGTTTACGTAAGGGTTTGGCGATTATCTTTGTTTTCATCTGTCTTTCGTGTTTAGAAACGAAAAAAGAGTTGAGAACATTGAAAGTGATCGAATAACAATTCAGTTGCAGGTAACATTGGATACCTCACGTTTTTCCATTACTTCGTCACACTATGCCATCAAAGGTAGAAGCGAATTTACCTCCCACTAATGAAGGGTACGGGACTCATGAGTACTGGTCAGTCTTCTCACCTCCACCCCCAGAACTACAATTTTATACTGACGGTCTCGGTGCCACTAAAAGGGAACAACGATATGCAAAGTCAGTCTAGTTCCGAGTATCGCTGTGGTTCAGGACGCAGTCCTACGTCGACTGACGCCTGGCTATAGTGAAGCAGATGGAACGACGTTTGATTGGTTCTTATCCCCCACGTATCTATTACCGTTATTCGAAGAACTCACTTTAGATATAGGAGGTAAAGGGAAAGGCAAAGAAGCTAGGATATTAACTTTAGGATGTGGGAATTCAGCTTTAGGAGAAGTACTATATGATAATGGATGGGAAGAAATCGTGAATATTGATGTAAGCTATTCTTTGATCATATTCGATTGACTAACAAAGACGAATCTTGCTCCTTTTTTCAAAGCTGATTAAGAAAATGGGACCATAGTACTCCAAAATTGTGATTGACCAGATGAAATCAAGACATTCAGCACGTACCAAAATGGAATGGCTGGAAATGGACATATTGAATTTAGACTTTCAAGATGAAGAATTCGGTTTAGTGGTGGATAAAGGTGAGTCTCAAGGACGAATCTTCATAGTCTGCTAGAAGCTGATAAGGACCTGGCTGTAGGCACGATGGAGTTAGTTGATTATTCTCCAAACGCATTCTGTTCTTGCCAATTACTAGCTGACTTAGAGATGGAAGTGCGATGCTGACCACGAAAGGTGATCCCTGGGTAAGCTAGAACTCTTTCAAGCACAAGATTTACGCTGAAAGATCAATTCCAGAATCCCTCGGAAAAAGATGTTGTCACTTGTACACAAGAAGTAACAGAAGCTATACGGTAAGCTCAATATCTAATAGGGCTCACCAAAAGGCTAGCTAAATAGGTATGCGGTAGCGTGTTGAAGAAACAACCCGGGAGTAAATTTGTATAGTAAGTCTTTCGTCCGAAAATCTCTATGCAACTCCACACCAGGCATGGAAGCGACTCACCAAAAGCTCACTCTTGGACAACAGTTTCACGTTTGGTCAACCGCACTTTAGAAAGAGGTGATTATTTCCTTCTATACTATGTTAACTATCGCTGACGTTGCTGACTGAACGAAGATATATGGCAAATCGACCGGGGTTCAAATTAACACATCGTGAAATTGGACCACCAGAAGGATTCGCATACTTCATGTATGTACTGGAGTACGTAGGCGATGTATAGAATCGCAGCATACGGAAGAACACGAGTACATAACCATCAAGAACGATACGCATTTCAATAACATATGACGGGCGCAATATTGCATATATACAACTAACCTTGTGTTTTTACAATGCGTTTAGCGTATATGAGATGACATCTTTCAATGATGCTGGCCTTTCACCGACCCATGTCCGATAGTACATCCCATTCGCCATCAACTTCACTGAACTCCGACCCTTCGACGCTAATAACACTCATGGGTCCTCGTGTCGGAGGTACAAGAGGAACATAGCTTAAACCCATGTCGTCAACGACATGAGGTCTAACAGCTGGAGAAACGATAGCGGGACTCAAGGCTCTTGATATGGGCGTATAAGACTCAGCATCTTCGTATTCGGCCGTGTTGTTGGTTCCTGCTATTGATTCCATCTCATCATCGGGGACTGTAGGTGTACCTTCGACGTCTTCTACTATCGATAACCGTTGAGCAGCTGTAGCGAGATCGAGGGGTGGATGGATCACTTCAGGAGACGAAGACTGGGAAAGAGATAGAAAGGAAAAGGAAGTGGAAGAGGTCCTAGGATCCAGGTGGCTATTATTTGACTTGGGCTCATCACCATCTTCCATCGAGATGAAAGGATTCGTAGAAGCGGGTGTAGCGGTACCGGAACGTAAAGGTGTAGGAGGTAATTTGAATATGACTTCTCTGATCTCCTGATCTTGTGGAGATTGAGTTCTACCATCATCATCTATATCTATCAGTCTATCCACTGATCCGGACTTGCTTGGTGATTCTCCCAGAAGACTCAGTCTGCTCTCATCTAGCTCATATGCTGATGCTCCCCCATATTCTACGGGTCGGTCTGTCAATTCAAATTCGTTGGACCGACGCCCTGTACGTCTTCGAAGTGAAGTATGGTGATCTCTATATGATGTAGAAGAGCCCAATGAAGGTTGTATCGGTTCAACAGGTATCGATTCAGGTGAATGTGAGTGTGCTTGATCCTGAAAGTGATTATGCTGTGCGATCAAAGCTTCAACATGATGTGATATGTGAGGATCATAGATGAACTACACAAGCGAAATAAGGCTCAGTACAGAATAGTATACGAGAGACGAGAGTTGAGGAAAAAGAAACTCACCTTCTTGAAAGCATAGCCTGTGCCTATGACTACGATAGCAGTCGCCAAGGTCGTACCTACGACGACAGACACAGGAGAGATGGGCATCGTACGAGTGGCGAATTCCTGGCTATCCAAATATCTATCGGGTTTTTGGCTAGAATGCTAGGCAAGTCGATTTGTCTACCCAGTAACTCATGAAACTCTGTCGATCAGTAAAATTTGACAGCTCTGTGAGACCGGCAGCGAAGATTTCAGTCGATACACAGGTGAAATTACAACCCATAAATAGAACAAAAGCATACACATGATGCACAAATCGTACGCACGGTATGACAAGTGGTCAGCTCCGGTTAATTACCACCGATTGCCTCACGTGACCACTAGCAAGATCTCCAACACGTGGATCGTCGGACTTGGCCACCTTGTTGCTTTGTCCCCATGACTCATGCCTATCCAGCCTATGTCGATCACGCGCGCCTGCCAGAAAGGCAAGTTTCAATTACGAGAGATCTAGTGGCGTTAGTCACCAATTTCCTAAACCGGCGTTCTGTGTCGATCAGACTGTTTGTTTTTTTTCACATAGGTTAGCATTGAGCATGTGAGGAAGACAGTCTGATTGTCTGCTCTCAAGATTGACCAAGGTAAGGAAACTCAGAAACGAATACGGGATGGTGACAGGCACAAGAATCCCATCGGTTTATACGGCACGGACGCGAGTGTAAACCGTTTTGGCTTGACAGAGTTCCCGGTTCGTTCTTTGAAAGAAACTTCCCGTGCCGTCAGAGAAGCATGAACTCTCGGTTTTCCCGAACAAGGGAAAATGATGTTAAAACCCCTGAATGTAGATCGTTCTTGATCCGGTCTAAAGGGTAAGAAAGGTGTAAACGAGATGTCTATCTTGTCCCGCTCTGGCTTAATCGCTAAGGTTACTTCCAGTCTTCGACTAAATTGGATGATCGTGGAGATAATCATCGATGATGGCATGAGAACTTGCTGATTTCAGTAGGTTGGATTGATAAAAGTCCTGAAGCGACTCACCTGTTTATTTACCTTATCTCTTTATTTCGTCCGCCATCTCTATAAGAACGATTCATTTAAGTTAAGAATCCAAAATAATACCCTGAATAATCCATCCTCATTCGCGTGAGAGCATGAAAATAAGTCGCCGAACTAGTTAATTTTTTGTCTCACCTCTTCGTGACATCCCTTTTTTTCTGAATTCATCTTTATTCCTAGGCTCCCTCGCCAAGCCTCCAGGGATGTAGTAGATACACACCTCCTCCTTCCGATCATGATGTGAACATCGAATCATATCTTGATAGCGTAGAATTCAACGTAACCTAAAAACCGCTACGTTAATATATGGGTCCGGGTTTATTCAGTTCACCAACAAAAACCGCCCATCACGTTTGACCACTTCCACATTTAATTTAGACAGCTATTTCATAAACCGAGACAGGTAGTCGCACAGTCATCCTTACGACACGATTGTTCATTCTTAACAAATACCCTCGTCATCAACCGCTTTTGAAATTTCAACCCTTACGAGTATATATATCCATCATGCCAGGAGGAATATCATCCCCTAGTGGACCTTCTTCACCATTTTATTCTGCACCACCAATGTCGGCCACTATGTCTAGCTCGACCTCCAAGGGGTCGTCTCTCTTTGCAGAAGATTACTCGCTCTCCTCACCAGCTTCTGGAGGCAGCAGTTCACCCGTCAATGATGCAGGACCAACTCCACGAGCTTCAATCATTGGGCAAGACCTCGCCCAGTCAATAAACATTGCTTTCCCAGCCAAACTCAATGTTGGGCTTCCAGCTTCCGTCTCTCCAGGAAATCACACTCTTCTCCCTACTCCTCCCACTTCCCCAAGGCGTGTTGACAACTTCACGGCTCCTCCAGCTCATATTCTCAGAACCAAGCCCAGCTTTAACACCATGGACCCATTAGACGAAGTTCCTTCGCCCAAACCTACTCCATCATCAAGTGTTACCACAAAAGGTCAGAAAGGATATCACACATATGAGGCTTGTATGGAGGGTGAGTAAATCAGACATATTGATGGTGGTGTTTAACTGACTTTGACTGCAGGTGCTCTTGGACATGACACGAAATCTGCTTCGTACAAAGTCGGTACTGAGAAATCCTATCATCACTTGAATCGAGCCAGTGAGCTTTTCCAGCTGGCAATCGACATTCGTCCTCAAGATAAAAAAGCCATGTTGGGAAGATCAAAGGTGCTCATTAATCTGGCATCAAATTATCAACCTCCACGTGTGGCCACTGTCTCACTACGAGATGCCGTCACCACTTTACGGGACTTGGTCAAATTAGCTCCGTTATCCCTCACGGCCAGAGAGACTTTAGGTCAAGCTTGTGGATTACTCGCCAGCACCTTATTCGAGTTAGACGATAACATCGAGGATGAAAAGGCTGTGTGGGATGGAGAGATTGGTCAATTAGCTAGAGAGGCGTTACAAGCTTTGGAAGATGTAGCAGGAGATAAAATGGATAGAATGAGAGAGTTAGGTCCTAATGAAGCTGCTCAACAAAGTCCAGTAATGGCAGAGATGTTTTTATCATTATCCTCCGCTGCTGTATTTGTGTCATCTATTTCCATCGAACTCAACTTGGTTGATCTCCATATAGAATTGGCCGAACAAGCTCTCGATCAAGCTTCAAACATGGCTACCGTAGCTGCAGCAGCTCGAGTCAAATCTTCCACCTCATCTGCCAACCTCATCACCCGTGTTCAACTTGCCTCAGGCGCTTCTTCCCTCGAACGACTCCGACATACCTTCCACTTGGGTGTGGATTTGGATGAAGACGATTTCAGAGCGTTGATCCAGGATATGACGATGCTTGCTACAGAATGTCGAGAAAGAGCTGCAAAACTCAAGGGTAGCAAAGCAGCAGCTGCTGCGACTTTGGCTTGGGACGCAATCAAACAGCTTGGTGACGCCAAAACCCTATACGCCAACTTACTTCGACTGGTATGGCGAAAACGTGGACCCAGAAGAAGAAGTACATCCAAGCCAATCGCTACCACACCTCGAAGAATGAGCACCCGAAATGGCAGTTTGGATGCACCGACAATTCAAGAGGAAGACGAGGAGGAAGAGGGGGGTACACCAAGAAAGGATTCTGACCCTAAGAGTTTAGGAGGCCGAAGAGAATCAGCGTCATCTACAGGATCAAGAGGCCAAGGAAGTAGAAAAGGGTCGATCTTGGGTGCTGTTTCAGAGGATGTAGAAGTCTCAAACTTCCATCAAGCCAGAGGCAGGAATTCAAGAAGTTCCATTTCCATTCCTCAGACAGGTAGAAGAGGTTCTTGGTTACCCACTCCAACTGAATCTGGAGCACCTGGACGTGCACGAAGAAGGTCTTCTGTTGGATTTGGCATATCACCCCCAACCGCGAGTCCCGAACCTCGATCTAGGAGAATATCTTCCATTGGTGGTGGTGGTCCTTTGGTTGGTCCAGATGGCGTCTCAGCTTGGGCCAGAAAAGCCTCTGTCATATCCCTTGGAACAGAAGATGAAGCTCAAGGCCTGGTACCTTCTTCCGAATTAGCAAGATCAGCTTGGCAATTACTCGAAGGCGGTGTTAAACAGTACAAACTCGCTCTCTCAGTGTTGAATGGATCAGATCTACCAAATGCTCAACTAGCCAAAGCCAAGAACGAAACTCTCACTGCCATCGCTTACTCCTCACTCTTCATGGCATCTTTAGCGCCTCGACTCACTATTGCCGCTGAAAAGAAAACATCACTCCTTGTTACCTCTGAAGTATACTCAACATGGGCAGCTCGAGAAGTAGGTTGGTCATTCTTGATCGAAGGTACACAAGCTGCTCAATTGGCCGATCGAAGGACGAACTCTTGGAGAGCAGATGAAGCTGGTAAAAGAGCAGTAATGTTCCTGGTCAGAGTATGGTGGTTAAGAGCTGTCACTACTGAATCCATGGATGTAAACACCAAAACCGCCGCTAAAGATGCGGTCGAAACGGTTATAAGACGAATGAAAGACAAAGAAGGTGCCACTTCAGGTGATGTCGCAAGAATGAGATACTGGTTGAGTAAACAGGAAGGTGAAATGGATAACGCCGAAGCGCTGTTCTGGAGAAGTACAGCTAGGATATTGAGAGGTGGTTCAGGTTTCGTAATGTCATAGAATTTATACCATATTCAAAGCGAAGTAGATTTAAAGATTTTTCATTGTACGTTAGCATCCCTTAATTAGAAGTTTTCCATCTTTTCTTGCTTGTATATGCATCGCTCGTATAGTCATTGATAGCGATAAAGATTATCGTCAGTTCGGAGTCAGTGTCATGCCAAGATACTAGAATGGGAGTCACTTGACCACTCGCTTAGTCAGGTCCGGGAAGCGGTGTCGCCAAATACGCTAGCTTGCTCCACAAATACGCTCATCTCCGAATGTCCATTGTATATAAGATGATCGCATTTCTATGTTGTAAGTGAGATTTCTCAGTATGATCCAATTTATTCCTATCAAGAATGCTAGCCCTATACACACATTTGCTATGCGTCTTTGGCGCATACCTCGCATGTCAGCGGTCTCTCAAGGTAAGCTGCTCGCGTGACCTCAACAAATCCGCTAAATGTCGATCTCTCATAGACATACATGGGCATTTCAGCGCTTATCACTTACGCCGAGACCGGTCCTCCAATTTCCAAAGAAGAACCAATTTCAGATAAGCCTAAGACACCATGGTGGAAATCAACTTCGGTTCAAAGTCTCGTGCTATCTATGCTACTATCAACCTCATTCATCTTCATACTTGGTGTACCTGATATCACCTTGACATCCGTGCTGAATACGATTTGGGGAGGCTCAATAACACACCTCACAGGCAATAACATATATCAAGTGAGTTCTACGATAAGTTAGTGTCACACACTGATAGACAACGTTGTCACGAAAGAGCTTGGATTGCATACTACCTTCACAAAGAATCGAAAAGCTCGACAAGAGAAATAAATCGTATTGCGCGGTCGCAATTCCGGATCCCAACGTATCCGATCCATTTTATAAAACAGAGACATGCCGTAGATTCCTCACCTTTTTGATTACAGGGGGTATCATGGTCTCTGCCTTTTCGGGAGTTCTATACTTGACACCTATAGTTGCATTGACTCAGGTAATACCTATGGCTGGTAAAACATTTTATGTTAAATTAACTGTCAGAAGCGCTGTACGGGTTGTTTCAGGGCTATTGGTGAGTCTTGCTCTTTCACCTCAAATCAAGGATTCACGTCAGAAGCTGATATTGATTCTCGCGGAAGACGTTTTTCGCGTTGCTCGGTATAGTAATCGTCAATTTCGTAACGGTCAACAAGGACAAGGCACCGAAAGAAACATCTATATTCACACAGCGGATGATGAATGTCCTTACTATGCTTTATGCTGGTATGGCTATGATGTTACCCGCAGCTTTGGTAAGCTCTTTTCTCCCGCCGGCACTTATCTGATTCCGAGGTGTTAGGATTGAGGCTGACAGTAAAGTTTCAATAGCTAGCGATAACGTATCGATTCGAATATGTCAATTCCCCTTCTTTCGCCCATAAACCGACTGCCGAGAACGGTCAGATTGCTACACCCATTCAAGTTCCTTCATTCAGCAGTCCAATCACCTCAGTAGGTGTTATCACCTATATCGCAAGTGTAGTAGTATACCATGCGGTTTCTCCTCTTCTATTCAATATGGACTACATTACATCTGCTTCAGGTATATTGTTCGTGGCATTTCCACTTACCGTTGTTGGAACGACTTTGATGGCACGGCGGACCGGAAACCTAAAAGGATGGCTTGATTATTACGATGTGTAAGTCTATTTGATCTTTGCGAATAAGGCTAATGAAATTAATAGATGGTACCCGTCAATCCCGTCCGATGAGGGGGATACCTCCAAATCCGGTGTAGAACAAGCTCCAATCTAGGAAAAGGCAGGAGATGGAAGTTGATAGATAATCTTAGTCGTTTGCCAAATGTGGCTCTGCCTTAGCTGTATCATTCTGTCGTCACATATACCTTCGTC
Source organism: Kwoniella shivajii (assembly GCF_035658355.1). NCBI lineage: Eukaryota > Fungi > Basidiomycota > Tremellomycetes > Tremellales > Cryptococcaceae > Kwoniella > Kwoniella shivajii. The sequence goes on from NC_085909.1 coordinate 1,156,521, forward strand.
GTTCGATAGTGTCTATACTTTACGTTGTATTCGTATCGAAAATGGTGGTGATAAAATGCACAGTGTGCAAATTTCGATACCTTATGGTGTCTGCGCTCGAGGCCGTTCGGCTGTTCGGATCCATCGCGGGTTGCTTTATGCCTCCCTTATGATCTGAGAGGACTTTGTCGAGTGAGTCCATCCTATGCAGGCGAGGGGTGGCGATACGTTGCACCACTATTCGAACCAGTTACCTCACCGAACTGACAAGAAATTTCCGCTTTTACGTGCTGGTCTCCAAATATCGGGTTGAGCCGAATTCGGGGACCGGTAGAACACGGCCCGACACTTCACATCTCACAATCCCAAGTCGACGAAGCATTGAATATCAGTGATATGTATCCAAATATTGCTTTTCTATTATTCAGTTGTGATTTCCACATAACCTAAACGTATATAGCCACATTCGAAATGTCCGCATCTGCTTTCAAAATTGAAGATATCTTTGGTGTCAAGGGAAAGGTATGTAACCACTCCTTGAACTTGCGGTCTGGACTGTATCTGACACGTTGATGTACTATTGATAGATCGTTGTGGTGACCGGTGGAGGCACTGGTATCGGTAAAGGCGAGTCGACCAGTCCATATAGCCACCTGCAATTACTCATCTTGTTCAATAGCCCTTACTGCGGGGTTCGCCCAGAATGGTGCCAAGGTGTATATCAGTGGACGAAGGAAGGAAGTACTGGAGGCTGCTGCCAAGGAGATTGGTGGTGACATCGTCAGGTAAATAGTCTCAGTCCTGTCGGAGTAAGAAGTTGAGGTTGACGCCAAACAGCATTCAAGGTGATGTATCTACGAAGGAAGGATGTAAAGCAATTGCGGATGCCATTTCAGCAAAGGAGTCCAAGGTACGATCCACTCAAACCGCGTGGCATGCTTGCGAGACAGGCTGTTTGGAGTGGCATGCTGATTAGAATCACGGCTTAGGTTGATGTATTAATCAACTGTGCGGGTGTTATGCGTCCATGGAAATCCAGCATTTCTGATCATGACGATCGTGAGTTGTGACGACCTTGAATACATCAGTACAGCTGATGACTGAAACCTTGTAATAGCCGATCAAGTAGCTAATCTCTTATGGGATGGACATGATGAGTAAGCTGAGCTCTAGTTAGTATAGCAATATCAATCCACTAATAATATCCACAGCGATGATTTTAACTACTCCAACTCCAGTAAGCTCGCTGCTACTTCGCTGCTACTTGAGAGTCTGACGATAATGAGCTGACAAAGCAATTCTAAGTCAACGTCAACGGTGAGCCCTGTCTTTCAGGTATGATATGTCAGAACTCATGCCTTTTTAGGTCCCTATTTCGTCACTGCTGCCCTTGTCCCACTCTTAAGGAAGTCTGACTTCCCAAGCGTTATCGTTATCGCATCTATCGCCGGTCTTGCCAATCAGAGGTGAGTCAGCAAGTGGAGCGTAGTATATTTGTACTCATTACATGTTCATAGAGCAATGGGTACTGTGTCATATGGCGTGACTAAGGTAAGTTCCGCCTATACAGCTTTTCTGGAATGGAGGAAGATGCTGATTTCGACTGCATAGGCTGCCGGTGGGTACTTCCTAATGGAGCTGAGAGGCTGAGCTGACTTTCTGGCAGCTATTCATTTGGGTAAACTACTTGCTGGTCGACTTCATCCGTACGTCGTATAAGTCCGTTCTGCAGAGCGATGTTCTGATCTTGAGCTTTCTACTCAGACTCAAGATCCGAGTCAACACTATTTGCCCGGGTATCTTCCCGTCCGAGATGACTGGAAAATCTGACAGTGGAGAAGGGCATGAATACAACCTCGCCGATGGAGCTGCAAAAGCCGCCAAGCGATCTACAGTCGGTCAGTGCGATTCCTACTGGTAGACGTCGGGCGATATACTTACATTTTAACCCCAGGACGACCTGGTCTGCCCGAAGAAATTGTTGGTCCAGTCCTCCTCCTTAGTAGTAGGGCAGGAGGCTATATGGATGGAGCTCTCCTGACTGTAGATGGAGGTCGATTAATGGTAAGTCACGTCATACTCAGGTCTTCTACTGCTTGCTAAGGCACGATGGAATTTCTAGGGCGCTGGTATCAACGATGGTCTTAGAATACCTGAGGATCACTATATTAATTAGGTCGAAGCCTGCATGAAGGCTTTCAGAAATCAGGTCTGGGCATGCTTGGAAGTAAATGGTCAAATTAGGTTATGCAATTGATCAAGTGCGGCTGGCCTGTCATACAAAATTGCGCGAAATAACACCTGAGCTGAATGAGAGCTCTACGTTCCGAAATCTAGCATCAGTAGGTCGGTTACCTCTGACCGTTCGTCAATCTGGGTCGATTAGCAATATGTTGAGTTTCAGTATACAAATAGTGGTCATTATCAGTTTCGGAATTTGCAACCGTGACTTCCTTGTATACCCATGAGAAGTAGACGATACCTTGCCATATTCATCTGACTACAAGATGTCTGCACTTGCAAAGGCATCTGTATTTGCGCCAAAAGATTCACATTGAATCCCTCCTGTAGTTAGCATTTAGGAAGTCTCGCCATCGGTCTTCTCGGGGTGTGCGAATATTGAACGTTTTCTCATATTTTGTGTTTTTGACACCATCAATCGCTTCGCGCGTTTAAATCGCAGCGTTTTTAGCCGTGACGGGACTCCTATCACAGTTCTTATTGTTTCGATCTCATTGGCTGATATAAATCCATGCAATCACGGAGATCACGGGCATCAAATGGTCAGCAATTTGTAGCTAGGTCAATCAGTGCCTTGTGTAAAAGCAGCACTCAGCAAGTTCTTATCTTGAAAATAACGTAACGAGAATACCGATTCACGCGGGGCGTTTTATTGGAAGATAAGCATTCTGACAATGGGGCCAATCAATTCCCCTCAATCTTTCACCATGTCCCCATGTCCCCTGTCATTTGCTAATTCGTCTTCCTGTTCTAACATAATGATTGAGTACCCAGGAACCGGTGGCTTCCTAGCTTCAAATGATCTTGAAATGCTGATTGGATGAAGCGAAACTGTTCATAATACCTAAAACTCCATTTAGACACTGGGAAAGCGGAAATAACTTTTTTGTACTTCGCTTGCACACTAGCATTGTTTGAATCTAGGTAGCCGATAAGACTCTTCTGTCAATCAGGTGTTTCAACGAATCATCTTCCATGCAGCTATCATTCAACACACGGTACCTTTGATTCACAAGCAAAGGCCGATATGAATATGCATATACATAAACATATACGTATATATAGAGAGCAAATGCAGACTCGAACAAAAATCCAGAAAGTGATTCCTGCAAGCAGCTTTCTGATATCAATACTGATAATATAACTCATACTCATAATACAGCCAAGATGTCAGAGCATATTTTGCCTCAGGGAGCAGGTTATGGTGTGGTGGTCAGTAGATTCTTGTCGCGCATATGATGGTCAGCTCACTTGTGTCTTCAGATCGGTATGGGGCTGTTCTTCAGTTTGGTCATGGTCGGGTAAGAACGTCCTCACATATCAGCAGAAAGAAATCTGAGCTTAACATGATATGAATAGAATCACCAAAATGCAAATACGTTATACCTCTCACAAAACCTCATCAGCAGAAGAGTTCAATTCTGCCAGCAGAAGGTGAGTTACCATTGTTTCGAGAAAAAGAACACCAGCTTATATTCCACTCAGCGTCCCACCTGGTCTTATCGCCGCGGGTATTGTGAGTGCATGGACCTGGGCAGCTACTTTGCTGCAGTCCAGTGCTACTGCGTAAGTGCTCCTTTCATTTACATGGAGAATGTTTGGCTGTTGCCGTTGCTAATAAGACATACAGGTATAAATTCGGTATCAGTGGTCCTTGGTGGTGAGTAGAAAGATTTCATTGCTTGATGGAACAGTCATTGACCTCGGATTTAGGTATGCATCTGGAGCTACTATTCAGGGTGAGCACGAATAACAGCGAGATCCTTTTCGAGACTAACTTTCAGGTCCCATCTAGTCCTACTTTTCGCCATGATTGCGAGTAAGCTCAAGCAACATGCGCCATACTGTCATACGTGAGCATGAAACACTGGTTCACACGAGTATGGCTAATTCTCTTACAGATATTTGGAGATCATCCGTGCGAGATGGGGTCGGGTCGCTCATTTGACTTTCCTCTGCTTCGGTCTCGCAACCAACATTATTGTGTCCAGTTAGTCGTCCTGCTGTGGATCACTTAACAAATGCTGATAGTGTTTTTCAGCTATGTTGATTCTTGGAGGTTCCGCTACTGTCACTGATCTTACCGGCATGAACACCGTTGCTGCCTGTTTCCTTATCCCTCTTGGTGTGTCAATCTACGTCTTGACCGGTGGTATGAGAGCGACCTTGATCGCGGATTACAGGTATGTTCATCTTCATTGTCAGTCAGTAAACACATGCTAATATAAATGTGACAGTCACACCCTTGTGCTGTATTGCATTCTCATTGCTTTCGCATTGACAGCTTATGGTACTTCTGACATCATTGGATCACCTTCCAAGATGTGGGACCTTCTCGCCCAAGCAGCTGAGCAGAACCCTATTGCCGGTAACGCACATGGATCCTACCTCACAATGAGATCGAAGAGTGGTTTGATCTTTGGTGTGCTGAACATTGTCGGTAAGTATCACGCTCATGAACTCACTCCTGCTACATACATGCTAATCGGTACACAGGTAACTTTGGTACTGTGTTCAATGACCAAGCTTACTGGCAAAGAGCTATTGCTTCGGATCCTAAGACTAGTGTCAAGGCTTTCTTATGGGGTGGTATCGCCTGGTTCGGTATTCCAATGGGAATTGCTACTAGTCTTGGTCTATCAGCAGTGGCATTAGCACACGGTCCCAACCCAGTGATTACTCTCTCAGCCTCCGAAGTCGGTGCTGGTCTTCCCGCTGTCAAAGGTTAGTCAGTTGTTCAATATACCAGATCCAAACTGATCACGGTCGATAATCAGCCGCCGCCGCTCTTATGGGTCAATCTGGAGCTATCGCTATGCTCATCCTCCTGTTCCTCGCTGTCACCTCTGCCTGTAGTGCTGAGCAGATTGCCGTATCATCCCTTCTCACCTACGACGTATACGGTGTCTACATCGTCCCTAACCCAAGCGAAAAGCAGATTCTTTGGACCAGTCATCTCTGCATTTTCGGATACAGTCTTTTCATGGGCGCTATCGCAACCGCTTTCAACTATATTGGTGTCAGCATGGGATACCTATACGAACTTATGGGTACCATCATCGGAAGTGCTGTGGTCCCTATCGCCCTTTGCATCACCTGGAACAAGTGCAATGGTACTGGAGCAGTTGTCGGTGCGATCTTGGGTTTCTGTGCAGGTATCGCAGGTTGGATCGGAGTCACGTCATCCCTTAATGACGGTGTAATCGACGTCACAACCACTTTCGGAGACTATGAAATGTTGACTGGGAATTTATTGGCTATCGGTGTCGGTGGAATCATCACAGTGGGTTGGTCATTAATCAGACCTTCTCATTTCGATTGGGATATCACTCGAGCCATCAACAACCAAATCGAAAGTCCTCCTATGGATAACTTCGCGTCGGATAAAGACATGTCACCAGGAGAAGGAGACAAGAAAATGATGGATGACATTCCGCAATCTGGACCCACCATCGAAGAACAGCCAGTCGATCTTACCGAAGAAAACAAAGGTTTACAAAAAGCTTTCAGATTCGCTGCATGGTCCGCTTTGACCTTGGTCGTCATCTTGATTTTCGTAGGTGACCATCGAATAGGCTCTTGTATCGAAAACTAACAGGCGTTTCAGGTCATTCCCTTACCGCTGTTCTTCTCTTCATATGGTGAGTATCTCGATCTCTTTGTTTCGAGTAAGGGACGACAAGCTGATCAGGTGTTAATACAGTCTATCCAAAATCCGGCTTTACCGCCTGGGTTTGTGTATCGCTCATTTGGCTATTCGTCGGTCTGGGTATGGTGGGCATATACCCCATGTGGGAAGCTCGTAGAGGATTGATGAAGGTGAGTCCGCCGATGGTTTCAGAAGGAAGTAAGGCGCTAATCCTTATCTTTCAAGGTCGGGCGAGGTATTGCGACGGATATTTCTAGGATCGGGAAATGATCTCCCATTAAAAGTTCAGGTAGCCGATCGGGATATATGGTTGGAGCGGCATGGTGGTATTGGGCGCGGTCACATCCGACTTGACTGTCCAATGAGCTTCATGAATACTTCGATTCAATAATGTTGCGTTCTGCAGCAGGCTTATCATGATGTAGAACAAAAGAGACGCTGCATAAAAGGCTTTTTAGCGCTAAATGATCCATAAGCACAAGAGCTCTTTCAATTTCACAAAATAGCTACAATAATATTAATGACTTATTTGAAGAGAAAAAAGCGCCTGGTGATCTTGTGACGTCGGTACGGCGCGTTGTCTCGCGTCATTCATGATAAGCTTGTGCTCGCAAGCATCTTTTACCCTTTTGGGCTTATCATCATTATAAGCACCTTCAGCGGCACTCTTACTGGAGGCGCGCGGCATTTTCACAGAATTCGACAAATCGGAATGCTACGAATTAGTCCTCTTCCATCTTCATGAAATGGGAAAATGACCATACATAAGTATGAAAGAGTTGATTCTAATGACCACTTATCACTCGTTTATTTCGCTAACAACGATATCAATATGTCGTCGCCTCATAAATTGTACGACGAGGAGTTGCCTATCGATAAGGATCCTAAAGATGATCGAACTCATAACATAGTGGAGGTACCTTTCGCTATAACCTCCGATGGTCAACGATTAACCGTAGGTGACACTTTGCCTGAGGTCAAAGCTGTAGCTCTGGAAACCGATGATCCAGATGAACTCTGCGAGACTATCAGGTCATATGTTCTAGGTACGATCGTAGCATCAGGTGAGTAACCAAACTCTAATACTGGTAAATACCACGATCAAAGAATATCGCTAATTGCCATCGATCATAAAATTTATTAGTCGGTACGGCTTTGAACGTTTGGTTTGGAGCTCGACAACCTGGAATTTACATATCGCCTTTCCTTGCCCAGCTTCTATCACACCCAATTGGTGTAGCTCTGTCCAAGCTTCTTCCCAGGCGAAAATTCACTACATTTGGTCGAACATGGTCACTCAATCCCGGCCGATGGTCTATCAAAGAACATTGTATTGGTAAGCCTAGCTCGATTCTCGGCTTCGTACGGTGCGGTCGCTGATTACTCATATAGTTGTATTGATGGCCACGGTCTCCTTCCCTACTGCCACCGCTATTGATGTAATCATTGCCGTCCGACAAAAAGCCTTTTTCAACGACCCCGAGATGGGTGATAACAAAGGTTTCCAATTTTTGGTCGTTCTCTCCACACAGTTCCTCGGTTTAGGCGTAGCTGGTCTTGCTCGAGACTACCTCGTATACCCTTCGGCGATGACATGGCCCCTTAACTTAGCTAAGCTCTCCCTATTCAACGCGCTTCATCAAAGGAAAGTCGACGAATATGGTGTTGTTACTCTTCCCGATCCAAATGCCGAAAAAGAGGCCGATCCACCTGTCAACGGATGGAAAGTATCAATGTTCAGATTCTGCCTCTATGCTACCGCTGGTTCATTCGTTTGGCTCTTCTTCACCGCTTTCATCTTCCCTGCTCTTACCTACTTTAATTGGCCAACATGGATCAACCCTACCAACAAGAAACTTGCCATTATCATGGGTTCCGTCACAGGTCTAGTGAGTACAATACTTATCAGCCATGAACTCAAATTGACATATACATCTAGGGTCTCAATCCCCTTCCCACCCTTGATTGGACTTATATCAGTGGTGCGGGTTTGACTCCATTGATCACTCCTTGGTGGGCGACTCTCTCTACTCTTGGTAAGCATTTTCTTGTTCTACAGCCATGCCTCGCTTACACCTTACAGTCGGTGCATCTATCGGTTATATTATCATTGCGGGGGTATATTTCTCCAATACCTGGTACAGCGCATACCTCGTGCCCAACTCCAATCAAGCCTTTGACCGGTTCGGTGCATACTATAACGTCACAAAAGTGCTCAGCGCAGATAGGACACTCGATGTCGAAGCTTATCGAGCATACTCTCCGTAAGATCAACCGCTTTCCCCACCAGACTTCTGCTGATATTGGTAGACAGCCTTTATTTCGGTGCTGGCTACAATATCGTTATCACAGCTTATTTCGCTTCTTATTCGGCCATTCTTGCTTACGCTCTACTTGAACACTGGAACCCACTCAAGAAAGGTTTCGCCACAGGTGTTAAGCGATTCAAGTCATTGATCAAGCGTACTCCACATGAAGATAATCTCAACCAACCAGATTACGACATTCACTACGCCTTGATGACCAAGTACAAGGAAGTCCCCCAATGGTGGTTCTTGATCATCTTGGTAATTTCCCTGGTTATGGGTATCATAATGTGTCAAGTCTACGATACCACAATGCCAGTTTGGGGCATATTCTGTTGTCTCGCTCTGTGCCTAGTCTTCGTCGTTCCCACCGGTATTCTTCAAGCTATATCAGTGAGTAAATCACTGGACCGGGAAAACAGGACACAGCTGATATAATAAAAAATAGAACATGCAAATGTCCTTGGTCATTCTCGCCGAGATCATTCCGGGTGTCGCTATTCCTGGTCGACCATACGCCAATATGATTTTCAAGCTTTACGGCTGGGTTTCGCTCAGTATGGCATTGCTCTACATCTTGGATCAAAAACTTGCCCATTACATGCACATTCCTCCTCGAGCTACATTCCGAGCACAAATTTGGGGTTGTTTGATCAGTTCTTTGATTTCTCTTGCTGTAATGAATTGGCAATTCCAAGCGATCCCTGATCTCTGTATGCCTGGACAAAAAGATCTCATGACTTGCCCATACTACGTGAGTAACCTCGATCAAATTGTCAAGTCTCAATACTGACTGTAATATCAGACCACATTCTACTCTTCGGCGCTTCTATTCGGTGTCGTTGGTCCTGAAAGGATGTACGGTAGTCTTGGATTGTACAAGAACACTTTGTGGGGTTTCTTCGCGGGTGCCGCTCTCGTAGTCATCGCATGGGCAGTGAAGAAGAGATGGCCGAACAAGATTACAAGGAGTGAGTATTACTTCTCCAGATCCCTTGGTTCATCACTAATGAGGCATCAATCATCCAGACACAAACGTTCCCGTTATCATCTTCGGTGCCATGTACTTTGCTCCATACAATTGGTCATTTATTTGGGCAGGTGTACCTTTCGCTTGGTTCTTTATGTCATACGTGTACAAGCGATTCCCAGCTTGGTGGAACAAGTACTGTTATGTCTTATCGATTGGTCTTACCGTCGGTGCTGCTATCAGTGGTGTCATTCAATTCTTCTGTATCACATATCCAGGTGGCGCAATGCCAGCTTGGTGGGGTAACACTGTTCAATTCGCCGGTAAGTTTTTCCACGATCCCGAGATATCAGGCATATGCAATTCATGTACTGATTGTCGCAAAAAACAGGGTGCGATGGTCTAGGTTGTCCTCTGAAGGATATGCCAGAAGTGGGATACTTTGGTCCTGGCGTAAGTTTTTACTCCCAGTCCTTCCCCCTTTTTGATCATAGCTGATGAGTGCTTTTTTCAGCCCGGAGAATACCTTTAAACGGTGAACATATTATACCTGTATAATGGAACAAGCAATTCTTGTGTTTTGTCTTTTGATTGATTGAGTGATTTGAGTGATTTGTGGACTGGGGAGATCAGATTCTTTACTTGGAGACGCGATATAATGACATGGGACCATCCTACAGTACGACCAGGAAGTTGTTTTTTGTCTATTCTATTTAGTTGTTGTTTACTTGAAGTTGGTAGTTGTTCATATGAGGAAGGGATGATGGTTGTTTATTTATTCGAAGGATCTAAGTATGAGGCATTCGTGATGTAAAGTTGATAATCATGCACAGCATATCTGATAGAGCTCCTCTTTGTTTCCGCTGCTGCCCTATAGACCAAAGTCTTTCCGCCTGCTGCAACAGTCACCCGTTTATCTCATTAAAATCCATTTCACCTAAAAGTTCAACTTTTTGCCACTCGTGTAATCCACCTCCACCCAACAAAAGGGATGACGGCCGGTTGACCTCACCATCTTATTTCACTCAACCTTCTTACTTCTTCACCCGTATCTCAACGCCTTTTCCTTTTTTGACTCAAGACTTCTGCATTGTCATCGCCACATCTGTTTTTACCTGCATCCACTGCACTCAGATCTGGAAGCAACAGAGATAGCTGCAATGACAACTCCCACTCCGGTAGTCACACAAGCTGAACGTCGAGCTATGATGGCGGCTGCTGTCGAAGCTAGATTCAGACCCCCTCCATCATATGATGAGATCGCTTCCTCTTCTTCACCTGATCCATCCACTTACACTACACCCGCACAACCTATTCATTCTCCTTCGGTATCAGCCCCTGTTACGCCTGCGCAGAGTAGAACTATCAATCCAGCCGCTCAAGCTGCTCAAGCTAGATTTAACGCTCAATCCAACTCAACGTCAAATACACCAGCAGTGGAGCAATGGAAAGCAACCGAAAAAGGTGATAGAGACTGTAGAAAAGAATTTGCTAAAAAACTGGATAGAGGTATCATAAGAGACAATGGTTATACCAATACTCTCGAAGCCGTTGAAGTGAGTTTGTTCTTCTTAGGCGCTGGAATCACTGTAGTTCTGAATCAAAGACCTCGTGACAAAGCTGGGAAATGGAAACTGACGGAACCACTTCATATATCATTCACAGACACTCATTAAGATATCTGATAACATCATCAACTCACAGGATCCCAAATTTCGTAAATTGAAATCGTCTAATAGTATGCTGAAAAATAAGGTATTAGATGTTAAAGGTGGACAAGATTATCTTTTTGCTGTGAGTCGACTATCATCTTGCTTTCAAAGACCTGTTCTCCCGTCTCATCTCTCTTCATCACTCCATACGCGTCCACTTCGACTGGAGGTTGTGTTCGTATCGCACGAGCAGGAATTCAATATGATACACAACGCGAAGGTCATAGCGCTGACATCTCACACGGATGTGTTCTAGCTTGGATTCCGAAGACAGAGTAGTGACTTCATAGAATACTGGGTATTCAGCTCGACCATCAAAAAAATGCATGAGTTGAAGATCGGTGCGGAAGTATTGAAAGATCACGTAAGTTGAAAGCACCGATCCGGCGAAGCAAACGACCCTTATCCTCATATCGTCATGATCGTTGGCTGAATGCAAGCTGATACATCATGCTAATCTAGCTCAAATCGCTCCAAGAGAGAGTCGAACTCTCGAAACAATCCAAAATTTACGGTGCTTCAGTCGAAGCTTCCAGGCGAGCAGCTGCATTAGCTGAATTTGAAGCTGATCGAGATTCTGTGCGAGCTCGAGCAGAGAGAGAAAGGATAGTCAGAGAAGCTAAGGAAGCTAAAGAAAGACAAGCGAGAGAAGATGAATTGGCTAAAGAAGCTGAATTGGTAGCAGATAGGGATGACGAAGAAAGAAGGGAATTGAGGGATACAGTAGTCAGACCAACTGCGAATACTCGACAACGAAGTGATGGAGATGACGATGAGGAAGAAGAGGAAGAGGAAGAGGAAGGTGCGGAGTTACCCAGTTATGCTGAGGATAGGGAAAGTAGAGGATGGGGTGGTGCGGGTCGTCGATTGGGTGGATAAACTCGACTATTGCCGTATTGGTGGAAAATCCTGGATCAAAAAAGAGAAAATCGACTTGCTTTACAATATTGTGTGTATCATTTAGAAAATTGAACGAAACTTTTACCTTGTATATGATTAGTCACATCCCGAACGAGTCCTTCATGAAAATTATGCTGTTATATCTTAACTGGCAGATTGCATCTGAGTTCTGAGGACGAGCGATCAATGTATCAAAAGCGAATAAACGCGAAGGTTTGGCTGATTCCACAAACACCATGGCTGATAAACAAGACGTTGGTCCTTTGCAACAAGATATCTCGCCATATATATTATGTGCTCATTGACAAAATAAATCAAGACAGCTGGCTGTTTCTCCAATTGAGATCGGCTTTCTATGTTTACGCACAACCGTGCCTGAAAGGGATCCCTTTGTGAGATGTCCGATTAAGCCGGGTAATTCAAACTCGTTATCTGCAGCGAAAAAACAAATGACTCTGGTGTTGTAGTGAGAGTGAGGGGTTCATTACCGCTCTATTCTGATCGATAGATGGAATACAATTACATCTCATGCGAAACTCGACCCTATTTCCAGTTCATGCTTTTTCGACAAGAGGTACGAGCGTGTAAAGAGATCTCTACTCGTATTGTGCTATAGCCTATGTCTTATCTATCTGTTTATCTATCTACTCGTTAATCTATCTCTCTATCTGTGTACCCAAATCCTTATCTATCTGTGTATAGACTGCTTTGTGCATGGTCTGAATACATCTTGTTCATAATCTATAATCTATATTCGAACTTATTCAGTGTTTCGACCCGAACGAGAGAAAATCTCGAAAATGGTTAGACAAACTATACTCGCTCCACTAGCTTTACTTCCAGATGACGAAAAACCACAACCTGCAACTATCGAAATCGACTTATCTTCAGGAACTATCATTTCTGTTCAACAAGGACTGATCGAATTGGATTCTCAAGAGAATGTGCTGAAAATAGAAGATGGAAAAGTATTGTTACCAGGCCTGATAGAGTGAGTTTTAATTACTCCTCTCACGCTTTCCTGTCCTGCCCCTGCCCCTGCGCCTTGCGTCTTGCGCCTTGCGCCTTGCTTCGCGCCCCCTATCATCGCTTCTACGTCCTATTCGAAATAGTGTACGCGCTGAGTTAATCTTTCCAATAGCACACACGTTCACCTGAATCAACCTGGACGAACAGCATGGGAAGGATTCCAAACAGGAACTTTAGCAGCTATATCAGGCGGTGTAACTACGTTGATTGACATGCCATTAAATTCTATTCCGCCTACAACGACATTACACGGATTAGAAACCAAGAGGAACGAGGCGAAGAACGTTGGCGTCAATTGTGACATTGGGTTTTGGGGTGGTATCGTACCTGGAAATGCGAATGATTTGGTTCCAATGTTGGAAAATGGAGTGAAAGGTTTTAAATGTTTCTTAATTGAATCAGGTGTAGATGTGAGTTATCATTTATCTTTCTTTCTCAGAAACTGCTATACAAGGAGCATTGAACTGATTACCAAGTAAAAATCCATAGGAGTTCCCTTGTGTGGACGAGGAAGATCTGTTAAAAGCTTGTGAAGCATTAAAAGTGAATTATTTTCCGCTGAACTACATGATGATTACAAAGCTAACTATAGATCAGTCCACCAATGCTTTGATACTCTTCCACGCGGAGCTGGACGCCACACCACCTGCTAATCGACATGTCCATGATTCGACTTCATCTGATCCTTGTGCATATACGACTTTCCTTGATTCTCGACCTGAACAATGGGAAACATCAGCTTTAACACTCATCTTAAAATTCGCAAAATTATATCCATCATTAAGATTTCATATAGTCCATTTATCAGCTGCATCATCTCTACCTGCTATCCGTGAAGCTAGATCCAAAGGAATGGACAATTTGACAGTTGAAACTTGTTTCCATTATTTGTGTTTAAAAGCAGAAGAAATACCAGATAACGCAACTCAATTCAAATGTTGTCCACCAATTAGAGATGAGAACAATAGACAATTGTTGATAGAGGCTGTGTTAGATGGAACTATAAACTATATAGTGTCTGATCACTCGCCCTGTACACCAGAATTGAAAAAAGGCGATTTCTTGAATGCTTGGGGCGGTGTATCAGGTTTAGGATTAGGTTTAAGTCTCATTTGGACCGGGTTTAATTCTCACGTAGAATCGAAAATCTCGCTTGGAAGGGTGATTGACTGGATGGGTAAACACCAAGCTAATCAAGTTGGTATCGAGAATAAAGGGAGTTTGAAAGCTGGCTACAAAGCAGATTTGGTCATTTTTGATCCTGAGAAGCAGTGGGAAGTCACCACTGTGAGTAATATTCACCTGGCCCATCGATTGTCTTCGATTATTAGTCTCGCATGAAGTCTCTTGCTCTTGCTGACTGACAATTCACAAATTATTCAGGACTCCCTCTTATTCAAGAATAAAGTCTCGCCATATGTCGGCAAGACATTGAAAGGATTAGTCGAGAAAACATACCTCGCTGGTCAATTGGTATGGGATCATTCCAAAGGCATCGAAGGGACGTTAGCGTCTCAAGGACAGTTAATATAGCTTTATTCTGTGATCACGGATACTCTTGAGAGATCAAGCGGATTACAGCGAATGCCTGCATCGGTTATTGTTCATTGCTTCTACATACCATGCATTATATTTCATCCAGTGAATGTTCACGAAGTCGGTAGTCGAAATATACGACTAACAAAAGTATCAGTACACAGTTCACCCAATCGAATGCTTTGTATAGCTGACACGTGGCGGAGTTTTCGGGATTTGCGATTCTACCATGGAATTTTGGCTGGCTTTCAACTGTGACGGGAGTAAAAGAATAAAGTGCTGTTTTTTTCACCATATGTTTTCATGACGTATAGACAGAAGGCAAATGCATGGAAACAGAAGAAGCATTGAGGAAAGAGACTGTAAGAGAACATAGAAACAAATCTACCTTTGTACTTCCACTCAAATCACAAACAAAAGCATACAAAATGTCAACCGAAGCTCAAGTAGATCTAAAAAAGACCGTTCCCGTAGAGGAGGAGAAGAAAGTCGAAGAAAAAGGTTTGAGCAATGATACGTGAGTTTGGACGAAGCTCTTGCTCATTCCAAACTTTGATCAACCGACCCCTTCAAGGCCATCTGTAACTTCAGAGATGTATGCCAGAGCTGATCAATGCGATGTGACAACTCAGTCTTACCAAATACACAACTGCCGGACAAGCTTTAGGAGATGTGTTGAAGAAGTTCATTCCTTCTGTTGCAGCCGGAAAGAAAGTCTTAGATCTTTGTATCGAGTAAGTACAGGAGAAAAACTGATCGTGCGCCGCCAAGTGGAAATGCTTATAAAGTGAAACAGAGGTGACAAGCTTGTCAACGATACTGTCGCTCCTCTTTGGAACAAAGCTAAGAACGGTGTCAAGATTGGTAAAGGTGAGTTATCATTCGAAGCATTATGGTAGTCAAGGGCGGGCTATGGAGAACGGGAAACGACGGAGGAAATGTTAGCATGAAGAATGCTTCGTTGGCTATGAGCAGAAGGACTGGGTTGGCAAAGACGAAGGGATGAGATCAGATCATGGAAAATCATGGCTAATCAATCGATATTTCAAAAGGATCCGCTTTCCCCACCTCTATCTCTGTCAACAATGTCGTCTCTCACGTTTCCCCCCTTCCTTCCGATCCCGAGATTGTCCTTAAAGATGGAGATGTAGTCAAGATAATGCTTGGTATCCAACTTGATGGATATGCCGTTACCCACGCCGAAACCATCGTTCTTTCTTCGAAAGTAGATGGAATATCAGCAGATGTAGTCAAAGCAGCATACGACGCAGCTCAAGCAGCTATGAGAACAATCAAAGTTGGAAACAAGAACTGGGACGTTACTGAAGTTGTAGATAAAGTATCAAAAGATTACGAATGTGTAGGTGTCGAAGGAATGTTATCTTGTCAACACGAGAAAAACGTAACAGATGGTAAAAAGAGAATCTTGTTGAACCCTACTCCTGAATTAAAGAGAGATCATGAGACTATCACTTTTGAAGAAGGTGAAGTGTACGGTGTCGATATCTTAGTAGTGACTGGTACCAGTGGTAAAGTAAGTCAGACCAGCTCTGTTTCCTTTCCTTTCCTCCTTTAGATTCAATTCAAAGAAGCTAGCTTACCCATTCTTGTACTCTGTCCCTACAGGCTAAAGCCGATACATCTCGAACTTCAATTTACAAGAAGGCAGACATCAACTACCAACTTAAGATGAAGACCTCCAGAGCTGTATTCTCCGAAATCCAAAAGAAAGCAGGTGCTTTCCCATTCACCTTGAGAGCCCTTGATGATGAGAAGAGAGCACGAATGGGTGTGACAGAAGCTGTTGCCCATGGTAAGTCGTACCTGCGTTGCATACTAGAATGCTGCAGCTCATCAATTGCTCTGCTCAATAGGTCTTCTCAAACCTTACGACATCGTATCAACTGCTGCCGGTACCCTTGTTGCCGAATTCTTCTTCACCAGTAAGCAATGTCTGAATGCCAACATGTGGTAATATATGTGCTGACAAATGTTTCGCAATCAAACAGTCGCCCTCCTCCCAGCCGGTCCATTGCTCTTATCACCTCAACCAGTCTGGTACTCTGCCGATAAACTTTCTACCGAAAAGAAGATTACCGACGAATCATTAGCTGCTTTAATCACTCAACCCCTCCGAGCACCCAAGAAGAAGAACAAGAACAAGGGATCGAACGGTGAGGCTAAAGCTGACGAGACCAAGGCTTAAGAGTAGCATTGTGAGATAACGCTGCGAGTCGCTCGAGATGAAGAGGGAAGATAGGATGAGCATGTTCAATAATGCAGGTCCAAAGTGGGAAGGAAGTAACATATCAAAAATGCATATTGAAATACCATTTTGCTGTTAACCGACTCTTTGTGTTGTTGTTGCCGTACTGCGAAGTACTCTGATCTCTAACATTCCATCACAAAGAAAGGCTAAGAGAGGAGAAGGAGTCTCAATCAGATGCATTTTACGTCGCATGCTGAATTTTTTTTTTTGCTGCTGGCCGGGGTGTCCGCTGTATCGTGTCTTACACGTGTATTGACATTTTGAATTTGCCACCGAAGCTCAAGCTTATCAACGCAATGACGTCCACAACAACGACGTGAATTGGTGAAATGTAACGTTGGTGTTGGTTCTTCATCTGCACTTTCGAATGTCATAAACGTCTAGAGCATTTGAAAAGGCACGATTCTGTCAGGTCGAGATGTCAAGCGTACACTTGGTAGTGCTGATACATGGGCTATGGGGTAAGCTATCCCGTCACTCTAGGAATATACGATCATGATCTGGCAATCAAAGCTCAACTTGATCTTGTGATTTGAATATAGGTTCACCGACACATTTAGCAGTAGCCAAAGAAGAACTTGAAAAGGCATGGTTAGCTCATAAGGATCATGGGAGTGAGACGAACAAAACCCAAGATGTTTCTGGACCAGATGAAGATCCAACTATAACCACTAAACTTTCGTCTAACTCTGTAGAAGGACAGGTCGGCAAAGAAAGGACAAAGGAAGATGATGAAGAAGAAAAAGATGTAGAACCAGAATTGGTTATTATGATTGCTGGAGGAATGACAAGTCAATTGACTTATGATGGTATTGATGTATGTGCTAGTAGAGTAGCATATGAGGTGAGTTTCACCTGCCAACTTCCTATTCAAGCTTTTGACACTCAAGAGATTGGTGACTGCTTGAGCGTTGTATACTGACCATTCACGGGACGATATAGGTAGATCAGAAAATACTGGAACTGGAACATGGTGGTAAGAAAGTCCACCAATTCAGCTTGGTGAATTTCCGTCTGTCTCGATTCATTCGCTTTATGCATTGCTCTAAGACTTGTCTGTAAAGGCTAACATCGTATGATAGATGGGTTATTCTCTTGGAGGACGTAAGCGATTTTTCATTCTACATCATACTTTGAAGTAGTAACTAGACTGCAAAATTAGTGGTAGCTCGATATCTAGTTGGACTGTTACATTCCCGACAACCATCTTTCTTTGATATACATCATCCAGTCTCATTCTCAACCATATCATCTCCTGTAAGGATATAATCTCTCTTCTTTTCCTGGCTTAACCAAGGAAGAAGGTCAAGCTGACGTTGATACTTGTGATAGCATTATGGTATACCGAAATACAGTTAGTCGATGGCTCATCCACTCTGGCATGTCTTCTGCACCATCACTGATATCAATCCGTGAATCAGACACTTTGCTGTCAACCGTATTGGGCTTTTTAGGCGCTAGGGTGATGTCGAGATCAGGTGAACAGATGTGGGTGAAGGATACATACTCGGATGAAGATCAAAGACCTTTGCTAGAAATCATGGCTGATCCACGTGAGTATTACCTATCTTGATTCACCCATCTCCGAAAATCATGGAGGTCCCAGAATGCCCCAAGCTAATAATGAACGTATTCTGAAGGAGGAATATTTTATCAAGGGCTAGAACAGTTTGATAGATTAGATATATACGCCAGTGCGTGAGTATAAGTCTCTGATCAAGTTCTGATGCTCTCAAGTCGTGTCCCCACCATACTCTCCTTTATCTCCCGTCACTCCGTTTCCTTCCTACCAAGTCAAGAGCTGAGCGGAGGTCTACTATGTGACGGATATAGGGTAAACGACCACTCAGTTCCATACCCTACAGCAGCTATCGAACCAACAGATCACTTCGCACAATGGGGAGAAAAGAATCTCTCCATTGAATCAAATGAAGATGGTATCATTCAGTCGTGGTCATCTACCAATAATGCCAACGGAGAGGCGTATGAAAAACCCAAAACCTCAAAAGCAAAAACGAAGAAAAGATTTGGAATGAAGGTTGGAACGTTACCTCCTGTTTTGAGATACAGGTTCCCTTTCAATTATGTGAGCATAATCATGTCACGAAAACGAAATACAAATGAGATTGAGAGTGTCAAGAGTAACTGTTGTGGTGTAGATCATCTTGGCTTTATTCCCTATCATGTTACCTCTCATCGTAGTCCTTATGTGAGTCATCGTTCTCAAATTTCCCTCATCCTATATCGCGCTCGGTTAGGTTCGTTCAGTGGCTGCTGTTGTACAGAACGTAACCGCCGTACGCAGAGACGTCACCTGACTATTTGACTCTAGTCTCACTCGACAATCATTGGATACTAGAAGATCAAAACGACGACTTCAACAGCTCTCTCAAACTTCTTCGGGAGGTTCACATTCACCTGTACCATCTTCGGGCGGATTATCCATTCAAGCTTTACGTGATGGTATAAGAAGGATTGAAAGATCACTAGAGAACGATCTTGTCGAAACAGTTGAAGATTCACCTAGTCTATTCAAAGTTGATCACCATCATCTCCAACACGGGACTGCGAACTCACTAGATGATCATGAAGTTGGTGGTGATGATGATCTCCAAGTTCAACTGAAAGATAGTCAACTCAGGATGTGTTTGTGGTTGAACCAATTACCCCTGAAGAAACATCTCGCATTTTGGCCGGAAATTTCAAATGCTCATGCGACGGCTATAGTCAGGTGAGTGCCATCTACTCGATATCCGCAATCAGATGTACGATGGTCCGACTGATTACTATCATTCCAACAGAGATCCTATACAATTTCCTGCGCATGAGAGAGGAAGAGGATTGATCAAGCTTTGGGCAAGCAATACTTTAGGATATGAGACAAAGGATACATAGAAGTATGAACATAGAGGCTACATTGGAATAACAAGGGTGGTTTCTCACATGCACTGTATTTTCATGACAATAAGCAACAACCAAATTGATGGAAGAACGAGTATAACTATGATGTTCAATGAAAGGTGAAGAAACAACTCTTCACGAATAACGGCGAAGACGGTACAACAAGGGGAATTTGATATGTCAAGTAACAACAATATTTCAATATACTGATAACTCCTAATCGATGTATCTAATTATCAGGACATGCTCGATATAGCTTGTACAGTAATCACTCACCTCACTGATCAAAGGTGTCCAATGATCGACCGGACCCAGTCTTGAGACCTAGATCTCGCCTTGGGGTTCAACTTCCTCTCCCTTGCTTCGGCCACTGTAGTCAGCAATATGATGTATCAGCTTCGCAACAAGCGCTAATTCAACAACACCTGTAATGGACTGCCGTCACTGACTCATCCTCCTGGTCTCTTCCTGTAACCTCATGGAAGAATTTGACGGTTTGCGTTTGAGAAGTTTGGCCATTTCTATCGTAAATCAAGTAAATCAGTATCAGCTCGTAATGCACTTGGAGTGATATAGCGAACTGACCTTTGAAGGGTGTCGGAGGACTCGCACTTGGATCTCTCTGATCAGGTAGATTTTGCATGTCAGCTGTTGTATTCTTCTAACTTATTGCGCCAGTACAGATAGTCCTACTGACTTTACCTTCGAATACCTCGATTGCTGTTTTGATCTTTCCCGATATCTTCCTTTGACTGACATCCTCCTTCTCCCCCTGAACCCGCAAAAATCCAGTGGAACAAGTTGATCGGATAGGCTCAAAGCTCCTTCCGCTAGGGTAGAATGTAGGCGGAGGTTTAACTTCTTTTTGAGTTACTGGAACATACTTTGTGTTGAGAGATCCAGTTGATCTAGATAATTTGTCCTTTTTGAGTGTGAGAGGATGAATGGTTTGTTGATGAGGTACTTTGTCAAATGTGAGTGAACTTGATCTTGATAAGGGAGGTAGATTCCAACTTGTCAATACTTCATCATATAAATGATCTTGTCCTTCTTCAAAAGAATTTTCAGGTGAGTTCCACCAGCCCACGGTGGATATCGATGGAATAGGGGACGGAGGTGCTATCGACCCGAAGTTTGGTGTAGGAGGAGTGTCAAATATGCCCTAAGCAAGACCTTATCAGACATACAGAGTGCAAAGTGTACCTTAATGGAGTGAGCTTACCTTGTCATTGCCATTGTTGACAGTCTCGTTCATCTGTAGTAGAGGAGCACCGCGGGTCATTTTCAGCGGCTGCCACGGTGCCTTGGGTGTAGAAGGAGACGTGAGTAATGAATCACTGGAATCGTTGAATGATGGAACAGCCTTTCGTCGTCGTTGTCGTCCTTGTCGTCGAATCGGTGTTACGATTAGAGATGGTGGAGTAGGTAACGGTCTTTTAGGTGAACCAGGAGTCTGCCATCCATTCCCGTTGAATTTGATCGCGGTACTACTTGTAAAGTTATCGGCAATGTTACCAGGAGGAGGTACCGTATGAAGGTCTGATCTACCGCCAACTGCGGCTCCCGTATCATGCGCACTGAGACTCGAGGGCTGATAGGGTCGTAAAGATCCCAACTCAGAAGCTGGAGGATCAAGAGGAAACCCCCCGATATCGTCATTGGTCGAATCATACGAAGAGGTAAGAGGTATATCAAACAAGGACAAAGCTTGACGAGAGTGGTTCCATTGAGAATTGTACAGCGAGTGAATCGGGGTGTGAGTGGACTGACTGAGGCGCGGAGGGTCTGAGAGGAATGTATCAGACTGCCAAGATTGCCTTGACCGCAAAGGCAGTTGAGGCGCTTCTATGGTGACGACGATCAGCTAAGATTCTACCTCTACATAGCTTTTGAGCGACCCGAACTCACTGGAATGGCTTAATTCGTCGATAGATCTATGTCGACCTGGTATTGGGACGATTTCACTCCTCAAAGGAGTCATCCTTGGACCAGTGAGATTATGTCTCAACGGTTTGATCTGATTGGATCTCCCCGGTGGGGGTACATGATCTCCTCCCTCATTGCTCTTGCCACGAGCCAACGCAATTCTCGACTCTGCCCATTCTCTTCTCTCTGAGATAGGCTTGATGAATGGACCATTCTCCCGGGTCACAGTGAATTTCTCTTTAGCTCTTGTAATCGAAAGGGCCCTTCCAATCTTATTGACCACTCCTACTGCTCTAGCTCGACGACTCTTACTTGACTCAGCTAGATATTCAATGCCTCCCATTTTGTAAGGCGACTGGGGATTCAAATCTGAAGGTGTCAGTGTCGTGGAAGGAGGCTGAGAAGTAGGGTGTGGTAGGAGATTTCTGTATCTCATAGTGGCGAGCAAGGTTGAGTGATGTTTGTGGGAGGGTATTAGTCGGATTATGGGTATAATTGATCTTGACCACGAGAGACGTTGATTTCCGAGAGCCTGGCAATATGATCATTCGAGGAGTATGTGCTTGAAGATAAGGGTGGTCACGATGAGAATGACAGAATGGAAATTGATCAATAACCACTTGCAAGTTGACTTCCTTTTATTATATTCCAAAGAAATCAGTCTCGCTTCTTGAGAGTGGTGGACAAGTCAAGTGGAGGTGGGATTACCAAAAAAGCCCCATCCGTTTCTAATGATCATTACAAATGATTACTAATCCCATCTGTGTTCATATTTGTAACGCTCATTAGAGGGATGAAATCAGAGCAACTTTCTTTTGTCGCTTATTAAAGCCGAGGTTCTAATTCTGCCGATCGTGAAATGATTTCTTGATCGTAGTTATAAACCTCACTAATTTATTAAGTTGTTTAATCTTCTATCACTGGCTCGACATAACTTCCACTCAACTACTGCTCCCTGAGAGACATTCAAAATCATTGTACTTCTTCGCGATCAAGAAATATGTCAGGACTGAGACCTTGTTCTCGACCCAACCTTTTGACTCGTATATCTTACAAACTTTATTATGTACCTCAACGCTATGCTCAAACAGCATCAATAGATTCCAATCCAGATTCGTCCTCCTCCTCGTCTTCAACACCATACTCATACTCCCGACGTCAAGTGGACAACTCTTCAGATCCACGGAAAGGTAAAGGTAAAAGTAAATCAAATCCTCTAGCGGAAACTTATCGATTTCCCGAAAAAGGTAGACTGGGTGGATTGCCTGATCCATATGAGGTAATGGCTCTAGAGAGGGGAGCCACTGAATCAGAGGTTAAGAAGCAGTGTAAGTCAAATACACACGTTACTTTCAATGCCAGAAGACAGAATAGCGAGCGATTTACAAACAAGCTAGAAAGGGGATGACCAGTCGAGATGCGAAGAATGGGTACCCACGATGTCCCGTTCAAAGACGATGTGATGGAGTGAAAAGAGGGTTATCAATGAAACGAAGTGGTTCTTCAGCTAAACCATATAACATTAAAGACTACAAATTAGCCTTACTATTACATCCTGATTCATCGCATCCTTCTTCGTCGCACGATCATTTCGCAATTCTCAATCGAGCTTATACGTTATTATCAACCCCTTCATCCCGAAACTCATACTTGAAAACCGGTTATGGATGGAACCTACCTTCTCAAACGCCTAATAGGCCACCAGGGGATTATGGTATGCACGATGAGATAATGAGACGTGCAAGAGGAGGAACATCGAATTGGGAAAAAAGGAAATATAGAGATTCAGATGCTGGAAAGGGTGCTTGGGGTGGATTTGATGGAACTCAAGGTTGGAAACCTTATCATGATCATAATATGGGTTTCAACACAAACGTCAATGGAACTGGAGAAGCTCGATATATGAGTAACCCTAGATTCTTATTTGTTTTGGGTATCGTAGTGAGTCGTCCATCTCTTCTCTGACTGAAATAACAAGGGAAATAATTCACACATTAACATATGTGTTGTAATGGAGACACCTTTTTCATCAAATGAAGATCAGTCGCTGATACTCCACTCCATACAGGGCTCATCAATAGCTTGGATGCAATATCATCGTCTAGGATCAGCGACTGAAACTCATCGCGACTTACTGAACAGGCAGACTGCAGAGTAAGTGCAAGTCAAACCTCTGTAATCAAATACCAGCTATCTAAAGAAGGCGAATGAACCTGCTTTACACGCCAGCTAACTAACCACTTTACAATGATTAGTGCATCTCACGCATTGGCTCAGGCAAGATACGAAGCTGCTATACATGGGAAAACTCGTCGAGAACAGATACGCCGTAGAGTAAGAGAAGCTGAAATAATGAAAGAATTGGAAAAGGTCGAAAGCGGTGAAATTAACCACCACCTACCAGCTATTGAAGGTCCAAGATGAATCAAACCCTGTAGTCGTCGGATTCGGCTCCATGTAGCACATTAGAAGTTCTTGGCTCGGAAAAGGATGTAATAACGATATGATTATTGTTGTACGTCATGTAACATTGAAAGAATCTTGAACAAGAATTACAACTATGCATTGTAATCTTACGCTATATGATCAACAATACTGAAAGGAGAATTAGACAAGGATAGAAGTTGGTATTATATGGTATGTTCGACTCAGATGTTTGAGATGATTTAGCATAAGTTTGACAAGGTGTTCTAACGCAACGATTTCTGTTATTAGTACTGACACCCGCCTTGAAAGGAGTGTACTCACCCATGTGGTTTGGCTGTTATCGGACTTGGGATCCATCCTGTGAAATTAACTTTCAGTGCGATTTCATGCAACGTATCCTTGAGAACAGCAGGTCCACATCCACTCACCATACGTTATGCCAGTCTGCATCGACCAATCTGCCGCTTGTTCAGTCTTCCAACACCACACTACATATCCCGACTACGACATTGGAGGCATAATGCCGCGAATAATCAGCAAAGCTTCCATTTCTCAAGATTCAGACCGAATGATAGTACTCGAGTACAATGCCGATTGAGAAGTCAGACTGAAGATGGGAGGTCTGTAATTATAAATGTCACTTACAGCTTGCTCATAAACCCAACTCTGAATCTCGAAACTTCTAGCCAGATAATCCACATATTCAGCGGAGAATTTTGAAGGATCCGATCCTGTTTTCGCACTACAATCACCTGGAAATTGGAGTCTTATGAACAGGTAGACCCACTATATCAGCGAACTCCACCGTATACGAGGAGCGTATCATTGTTCGCTCACGCTTTTGATGTATTTAGGGTATTATCGTACCTCGCTCCTCTACCTCTTCCGTTCAACCAAAATGCACAATCTGTATTTGCCGCTATATCATACCACACATTCAGCGATCCTGATCCCAGGTTGAGATAATAGCTGATCAAGATACTTACGTGTGAACTCGCCTACTATTGTCCAATGGATATTGTTCGATTGTCGAAGATAATCTGCTTGACCACAGTACCAATCTAGATTGGCGTTATAACCCATCGAAAGTAGATTCAGGTCGAACCTGAAATATGAACGAGATTTAGCTCATAGCTCCCATCAGAAGAAAAGTGAGAATTCAAGAAACTTGCATGGAGTATATATGCTATTCAACGTTGTCGCCGAAACCGAAAACCAGTCAGCTCTTCATAATCACAAGCAGGTCTACTTTTGACATTTTTGGGGACTTACAGTATCCATAGCGACATCATGATAATCAGGTTCTTGCATAAACCCTTCCCAGACACCTAAACCTTGATATGCTTGATCTAAAGCCACAGCTATCCTTTTCCCATTTGATGATCCTCTTATACTTTGATATGCAGCTTGATAAAATGATTTAAGTATG
Organism: Kwoniella shivajii; assembly: GCF_035658355.1. NCBI lineage: Eukaryota > Fungi > Basidiomycota > Tremellomycetes > Tremellales > Cryptococcaceae > Kwoniella > Kwoniella shivajii. The sequence continues at coordinate 1,181,795 of NC_085909.1, forward strand.
TTCACTTCATTTGCATTATATGGGAACGGTTCATTAAGGACCTCAATAGCGACAACCGAATTCGAGTATACATCTTTCGTGAATTCGCTTGTTAAGATTTGGATTGCTGTTAAAGTTCTTGAAATGTTTGTATCGTTATAAAACCATTCTCGGACATTGCGAAATCCACTATTATCCCATCCATTCTGTCCTCCCGGTGCACCGTGAAGATCTATCATCACCTATCGAATAAATGATCGAGGAGAGATCAGCCATGACTTCTAACGGACCGGTGAAAAACCTCATTACACCGTGGGTGGAAGGGATACATGATGGTCACATATCCTGTCTCCATATCTGTCTCACTAATGTTTGAACTCCTTTCTTACTCACCTTCAAGTTTAGTTTGGCAGCCCACTTCACAGCCATTTTCAGGTACTCGTACGCTCCTATAAACACAGACAACGCTTAACATTAGCGGGCTTTTCCCCTGGCGAAGCTTCCTGCACAAAAGAAAAGACATGACGGACTCACCGATAAGATATGGTTCTCCATTTTCAAGCGGTATGATTGACCAGACTATCTCATTTCCCCCGACAATCAATTCTCATTCACCTTTTCGTATGTGTAGTGGTTGGATTGGTATGAGAAACACTCACACCCTATTTGTATACGTATAGTATTTAATCCGACAGCTGCTATACTAAATCAACTTGATTTTAGCCAACTTGATGCTATTTTCATTCTGTTCGTAATGTGGTGTGTATCAGAATTTTGAAACTTACTCTTTCAGTTCTGCATATTGAAACCATGTATTCCAATGTTGTTTGATTTCTCCCATTGTATCATTTTGATATCCCATATAAACTCCATAACTCCATTCGTCCACTACCCATTCTGGTTTATCTCTGAACAGAGAGGGTGTTATCCAGGGCTATCAATCCATCATATAGGTCAAGGTAAATCAAATCAGGAATGTGATGAGGGGAAAGTACCGAGTTGAAGCATAACGTGAAGCTTCGTTAGTACTATACTCGAGTATCGATCTGGATTTTCCCGCTCAATATCCTTACCTCTAATACCAACCTACAAAGAAATCCCAGTCACATTTCAGTGTCGATCTTTTGTTTCAGTGAAAATCACTTACCATCCACCTGTGTTCACTCCTCTCATGGGTTCATGACCCCACGTAAAGCCCTGATCATCCTGTCTACTCGACAACGGTATCGTATTTCTTAATCTTGGTACCGTACCTCTGTCTCTATATGTCGGCGAGGCCTTTATTGTACCCAGTACAAGTGAAGTGAAGATCATAGAGACCAATCTCATAATTGAAGCAGCCGGTCTATACCAAGCAAAACAAGTCGATATTACAGTTGTTGTAAACGAGAGGTAGACTAGATTAGAGAGTTATTATGTGACAAAGTTCTTCTTGGGACAGGAGAACCCAAAATATCCATTGCATGAAGATCACACTTTACCATGCCTTTCAGGATCATCATCACAAAACCTTCTCTTCTACGTGTGTGCAGCATGTATATCCCTATTGTCCGTTAGTTCCGGTTGTTCTGACAGGGGTGTGTGTGCGCACAAGGCGTCATTGAAAGCTCCAAGCTTAGTCAAATTGATGAAAGAGAGGGTTTCGTCTAAGTCTACAAATGAACAATAAAAGAACCACAAAGTATCATGACAGGTGCTATATCATTCAATTAGATAACGATTGACATGTAAAGGACGTTGAGTGATGATGAATCATGGTTTTAACATTGATTGACAGGTGAAGGAGGAATGTCTCGGTGAATTTCATTCATTCTTTGAACGGGTACCTCAATTCTGAAACAAGGTCAAAAAGCTGAAACACCCAGCCAACGAAAGCGTCATATCGGGGTCCTAAAATGACTATCTATGCATACATAAAATGCCAATGATTTACAAGTTCTCAGAATTGACAGGTCCAACCATGACCATCTATGAAGCATGTATCAGCTTGCCATTCCACATGAACAAGTTCCGTTTCGATACCTCCTGTGAACAGAAAAAACTCACCTTTACTTTACCTCGTTGGGTGTTTGGATCCTTCTCGATGCTGATATCCACGGTAATTTTATCGAAAACAGATATACCTACTTCGCCTCCTGAAGGCTTAGGTACATTTATCGTGTAATTTTCAGAATCGAAGGTATGGGTATCTTTCTTGAATGTTATAAGACCTTCTAAACCGAGTCTATTTTTCAGAAAAGAATTGACAAGTCAGCCTTGAGATCCCCGACCAGTATCGTTTGCTTGCTTGTATCTAATTTTAGTGGAGAGACTCACTTCGAGACGAAGACTGCTAAACCGTTCTTGAAAGTCCTAATGACAAAGGCTTCTTCCCTACTCGCACCAACACCAGCTTTTAATCCCGTTTTATCGCCTCTTGCTTTGAGTGCTAATCCAACGTAGAACTCAATACTAGCTCTACTCGCCATTTGAGCAAGTCTGTGTCGCTTGTTAACCACGCTCAGAGTCTTCTCAACATGTGATTTGGATTGAAGCGAAGGGTGGAGTGGAGTGTAGTTGATAGCCGCTGCTAGTTGTCGATGGGCGAGGACATCGGCATAACGCCTAATTGGCGACTATTATAATGATGGGTCAATATCTGTGTTTGTTTACAAGCCGTCACTGGGGACAAGTTGAGAAGTACACTGGGGAAGAAAGAACTCACAGTGAAATGAGTGTATATAGGACTGGCTAAACCGTAATGTCCGTATGTCTCCCTTGATACGCTACCGGAACAGAAGTATTCGGCCGATAGCATACATCTGGTAGCCATGATTCTGACCAGTGTGTTAAACTCGGGCTCATTCGGATCCTAAAATGGACTCATGTTCAGCTAATGCCACTCGAAATTTACGCAGGCCGAAAGCTTACCACGCAAGCGTCTAACGATTCGGCTAAAGCTTTTGAACTGGAGACGTCAAGTGTCATATTTTTCCTCTTCTGTAAGATATCTTGCAAGGCTTCGAAGTTTGTTTTGGGAGGAGGACAATGTCGTCTATTTCCAAATAAGATCTCGATAAGCTGTTTTTCAAATGGCAGAAAAACATGTCGCTTACCTCAAAACAGCAGTAGCAGGGAAAGTCTCCTGAATCTTAGCGGCCACACTGATATTGGCTAACAACATGAATTCTTCGACTAAGCTATTCGTCTCTCTTTGTTGTTTCTGCTCTACGTCGATAGGCTCTGTGCTCTCTGAAGAGTTCAGATGGATCTTCAATTCAGGTGATGACAGTGATAAAGCTCCAGCTTTCATTCTTCCTTCCTTCAACTGGACAGCGAGAGTATTAAGTAATCGAATTGATTCAGTCAAAGGATCCTTCAATGATCTAATGAACACACATATCAGCTACTTCGGGTCATTGATGCTGAAGCGTACGGGGAAGCTCACTTGTCATCTTTTCGAAGTTGCGCAGCCTCGTATGTGAAAGCTTCTTTTGATGCTATGACAGATTTGACGAATCGTACCTTGACAATTTCAGCTTTTTCGTTCATTTCCTATCAATGACATGTATGAATCAGCTCTTATTCCAATCTTTACATTGCTGAAGGACATTCAATTCACCCAGATGACTGAGAATGCTAATCGTTCTACAAACGGTCTCAAAGAACAGAGGTTCGTACCCAGCAAGGCGGGTAACATGTCGATTCGTTTATCAACAAGATATACTGTTGTTCCTCGAGAAGCAGCTTCGTGATCCATAGGATTGTCCGGATGCACGAAATGCGATACATCGGCGATATCTAGGTTGTCATGTCGTCAGTTCGGCGTCCTTGATTATCGTTAAAACAGAAACAAATAGAAATTACTTACGAACACCAGCTTCGATATTGCCATTTGGTAATCTCCTCGCATGTAAAGCATCATCAATATCTTGACATCCTGTCGACAAGTGTTATCAGCTTTGGTCATATTCTGCATTATAGTATTATGCTCACCTGGAGGATCAATACTGCAAACGATTAAGTCCCTCAAATCTTCTCTATCTCGCCATTCAAGATTCTCAGCTTTTTTAGCAGGTACCACCCATTTGTCTCCCTCAACAGGTAAACAGTTTAATATAGCTCTACCGAATGGTCTGTATGGTACTTCGTATTCCAATAAGAGTGATTCTTGTTCTGCCTCTTTCGATTCTACTTTACCTAAAGCTCTTACGAAATGACCGTCTGGATATCGTGAATTAACTGACCAAGAATCGATAGTGACCAATATCTTTTGATCGAGAAGCTGAGGAGCTTGTCTGGTACGTAGCCGAATACGAGGTAGAGAAGTTGACAATGGGGTAGCAAAAACTGTCTGTTGAGATAAAGATGTGAGGGCTGCGTCGGAAAGTGATGATCGGTCGAGATGGCAGACGTATCTACATTACACTGATCAGTTACACTGGTCTCAAACAAAGGAAGCCGACTTACGCTCGCCAATTCCTTTTGACTATACCAATGACTCTACCGGTAGGTAGAATATCTTTAGGTTTTTTCTTCGTCGCTTCATCGACATCCATCTTTTCGCCCTTGGCTTTCTCTCTCTCTTTCTCAGCGAGACCAGGTGATTCGTCGTCATCCGCATCGTCATCTCGGAGTGCAACTTCGTGACTGGTCAGCTTAACAGGTCTCGAACCGATCACTCGACTCAAAAAGAAAAGCTCACCGTCTTGGTCGACTACTTCAGTTCCAGGAGCTTTCCACTGTGATTCCGGGAAGATTTCGACAATTACGACATCTCCGTTGACAGATCGGTTCATTGCTTCCCTTCCTACGAGCAAGACAGGTTTGGTCAATCCTGGAATGTTGACGGTGCCCTGTTACCGATAGTTCTTTGTCAGCTTCACCTCCAGGTTGCGAAAACCGTAGGCAATAGCTTACCTCCAAGTAATTGTACTGATTAGCATTGAAGTGGCCTTGATGGTATCTTCCAGTTTTTACACCGGCAAGTAGAGTGTCTTGAGGGAGATACTGTGGTGAATCATGAGCTTCATACTCATACTCATACTATAAGTAGAAGTGATAGAACGAACATCTTGATAAATCCTTTTACCTTTCTTTTCGCCGGTTGATACCTCATCTACACCGCCTACTACCAAATCGACCAATCTTTCTCTCACTTCACCAGTCAATCCATCCACATAATCTCTTGCGGAAACAGCGATTAATCCTTCTCCATCAGCTATTTCCCGATTTCTTCGATCATCGGTTAACAAGATCAATCTGGGGAATTTGGATGTTGACTGATTCAGATGTGTAGGATAGAAATGTAATGTCTGTCGAATAGCTGTGATATAATGAGAGTGTATGTTAGTTTTCTGTGAAGGATTTGAGATGACAAGATATGCCTACCTCTATCATTACGATCATTTATAGTTTCTTTTTCACCTTGTTCAGATTCTTTTGGAAGAGTAGCTGTCTCCCTACGTTCTTCGTTCCACCAAACCCAAATGCACCTTTCTTCATCTTGTATCAATTGCTGCAACCGATTGTATAGAGGCAACGATCTATGTCTTGTTTCCCTAATTGTGGTCGAAGGAATGATCAAAGGTAATTCAATTGGAAGAGCTGTCAAGAGATCGATCTGAGAATGGTATCAGAAATCAGACCAGTCAAAGTGTATATGTAAACGAATAAATAACAGGAGAGCTCACTTGATGTAATACGATATTTGTATCGATTACGAGCCAATGACCATTTCCATATTTAGTATGGTCCCTATATCCGCTAGCTGGAAGGACAGGTCTGAAACCTGGAAAGTCGTGGCATAGATTACATCCTTCAAATCCGCATGGAATATCGTCTCTAACGTATCTTTCTCTTAATACTGTGTAATCATTTTTGAGGACCAATCAGCCCTCTATCATTCTCGGTATAATCGAACAGATATGACAGAGACTCAGAGACGGTTGTAACATACTATTTTGGACTTTGCCTCTAGCAGTTTTCTTCAAGAACTTATTTTGAGATAGAGGTATATCCGCTCGAGATCGCTTGAGAATGGTTATTTGTGGATGAGGCTTGGAAGAGCTCGGCTGAACTGCGATAGCTGTCGCCATATTGGGCTCGATCCTTCGGAGTCCCAACAATTTGACTTGGTCCAGAGGTAAAGACAGATAAGTATGAAGATGAAAACAGATACGTTTCAATTGAGTGAATAGCTGATCAATCTTTTGATGGATGTCAAAAGTGGAGAAAAGTGTGAAATCGTGATCTTATATATTCCCCTCACTTTAACACCATCTTAACCCATCTCTATCTTTATGGATGACGTTCGAGGTTAGTTACTTGTACCCACCAAAAATAGCAATAACTTCTGGCAATAACACAAGAGCAAGAAACGATAGTCAACAGTAACCTTTGTATACCTACCTCTTCGCAAGCAGAGATACAGTACCAGGTTCGAAATGGCACCACCAGTCAAGCAACCTGATAAGCTGAGGATAGGATTCATTCACCCAGATTTGGGTATAGGTCAGTATCAGCTGTTAAACTGCCGATGAACCGAATACGAAAGAGCAAATAAGGCTGATAACGATTCATTGTGTAGGTGGTGCGGAGAGACTTGTTGTAGATGCTGCTGTATCACTTCAGCGACGTGGACATGATGTTGTAATGTTCACTTCTCGACATGATCCCAAAAGATGCTTCGAAGAAACCCGAGACGGTAGGTACTGTTCTAGTTGTCGATTATTCCAATATGTCAAGCTGAAGTATATCGTAATGGGTTTTAGGTACTTTGAAAGTTCACGTATTGGGATCTTCATTGCCTCGATCTTTTCATCCTAAATTACCACTCACAATCGTTTTTTCGATGCTCAAATCATTGCTTCTCACCTTCTTATTGATCATGTCATTACATTGGCCTGAGCCAGCGATGTTCTTCAATCCCTTAGCCCCCCTAAATTCATTCGACGTGTTCGTGGTCGATCAACAATCAGTCTGCGTACCGTTCTTACGATTCATAGGTGGGACTAGAGTCGTATTCTACTGTCATTTCCCAGATAAGTTATTAAGTGGTGGGTGGGAGATTGGAATCGATAAATCAGGTCAACAAATTGAACGTAAAAAGGGTACTGAAGGAATAAGTCTGTTGAAGAAGATATATAGATGGCCAATTGACAAATTGGAAGAATTCACTACAGGTAAATACATCTCACATTTCGATTATGCTCCAAATTTCATGTGAAAAAAAACCCCAACTAAATTATCGCTAAATCAAAACGAATACAGGTCAAGCAGATATCGTTTTATCAAATTCCCATTTCACTTCAAGAATATACGCCAGAGCATTTCCTCGTTTAGCTAAAAGGCCGCCAAGAGTTGTATACCCTTGTATAGATATAGAAGCCTATCAACCTTTTTCGAAGACAGGAAAAGGAAAATCGAAACTTGATCATAGTGTAGAAATAATCTCAACGTGAGTCATCCAATTCCCGCTGCACGCCATGATCGCTAAAAGCTGATCGCGATGGACTTAGTGATCGGCCTACACTTATCTCTTTTAATCGATTTGAAGCCAAGAAGAATGCTGCTTTGGCTATAAGAGCTTTCGCACAGCTCAAAGAAGACCAACTCATTTCTGTCAAAGAATTTGACAATCTTAGATTGGTATTAGGAGGTAGGTGACTATTCCTATTCGTATGATGTCTATATGTGACTGAGCTAATGAAGCATGCTGCATAGGAGGATATGACAAAGATGAACTGGATAATGTCCAAACACTTTCATCACTTCAATCATTGTGTGACTCCCTTAATCTTCGCTACCACACTTTGGCAGCTCCCGATTCTCCTGTAACACCTTCTAATACCCAAGTACTATTTATCCTAAATTTCACAGTCGCACAACGGACTCATCTATTAACATCACCTAACACCAAGGCTTTGTTGTATACACCCGCCAATGAACATTTCGGTATCGTCCCAATCGAAGCTATGTCATGTGGTTTACCTGTATTAGCTGCTGATTCAGGTGGACCAACTGAGACTATCGTCGATCTTTCTTCAGGAGAAGAGGGTACAGGTTTACTACGATCTCCAAACCCAAAGGATTGGTCTGCAGCCTTGTCGTTCTTGCTTCAAATACAAGATGAAGAAAGGGGAAGAGTCTCGAAAGCAGCTAGAAATAGAGTGGAAAGTAAGTTCAGTTTGGCGACTTTGGGTGAAGATATGGAAAAAGCTTGTAGGGACGCTTTCGGATTCGGTAGTATACATGAGACTATAGGTGATATATTGATTTGGGGAGGAGCAGCTTTGATAGCTGTAGGTGCTATTGGTTTGGCAACAATGATCTTTATCCTAGCAGAATAGTAGATATCCTGTGTTGTCTATGTACGGTATTTTATGAAGTCGGCGTTGGTGACGTTGGTGTCGTCTGCAATGAAGATGTTATAACTGCTTCGGCCTGCGTTATTGCGTGTGATTCGAATGACTGTTCCAGGTTTGATGACTTTGAGGAAGGCGATACGGACCATATACGCAAGGTGGCATCGAGAGGTTTTGGCGGTGTCCTCGTCACTGCTTGATGGATTGCGTTGATTGAATCGTCGTCTTCATTGGAATCTGTTTCGTCGTCCGATCCACTGGTAGAGCTTTCGTCGTCGGACAAATGATGTCTGTTCGTTAGGTGCTTTCTTGATCCCGAGCAAGTGAGCAAGAGAGATTGGTAAGGATGAAATTGAACTGATCCGACGGCATCTACTTGTGTCATTCAGTCATGACTGATTCTGCTTTACAGGGTCGGGTAAACTTACCTCTGTGAAGATTTTCTTCGAAGATGGGTATCGGATCCATTGTGGTGATATCCCAGACCTTGATGGTTCCAAACTATAAGAGGAAAAGTCAATTTTCGGGTGCAAGACAAGAGGAGTCAGGAATCCAAGAGGCGAATTCACCTCATCGCCCGAAGAGAGCCATCTTCCCCAAGGATCCAGATCAAATGCCATTCTCTGATTGGTTGAATTATCTCTTGTAAACGAGCTTAACGGTGCGGAGAGATCCCGGGTATCGTATATCTGTATTTGGGAAGAACGTCTTGATGCAATGAACATTATCGTTGGGTTCAGAGGGTGCCAGCCGATCTGATCGATTTGTCAGTCTCATAGAATCCTAACTTCTCGTTCTACAGTGAGTAAAAGGGGATATAGGAGGAACCAATCTCACTTGAGTAACTCCTCCTCCTTGTACGCCCTCAACATGTGATACAGGTGTCGAACCTGTGTCTTCTGAATAAAGCGAAACTGAACCTGAAAAACTTCCTGCTGCAAAAGTCCCAGAATAATCAGGGCAAAACGATATCGCTGAGATGATGCCTACCAAGCCGCCAGATCTGGATTAGCTCTTTACTATTCAGTACGACAGGTGTTATCTTATTTCACGAAGATCATTTGCTGTCCTAATATTGACTTTGAAAGGTTAGATACGTGTGTAATTTACCTTTTTGTCCACCTTTTTCTTTTTTGGCATAAACCAATTTCAATCTTTCACCTTGGTCATAGCCAGGTGATGCCACATCGAACACTTCAATAGCATTCTCGTATCCACAATACAACCTATCCTAACAACATCAGCGGATGTCTATTTGGGTCGTTGGTCTTGGGACAAAGTCACTTTGTGGCCGTTGAATTGAACGCTAAACTATGAGGACCGATGAATCTTTCTCTGTGATCGACAATTGGGTAGCTTGCTCTTACCTAGTGAAAGGTCCATTTCAGTCTTCTCCTCCAGTATCAGGAGACATGATTTGTGGTCCGGGCATAAGAGGTCCGTTCACAAAAGATAGAATACTCACGCGGCCATCATTCCCGTCTATAAGTCTCACAGGGGTATCTCGAACAGAAGCTAGGAAGCAGAACGTCTCTGGTGTATGTGTTGTTGCTGATGGATACCAAAGGGTAGAATGTATGGAATCTGGTTGATTAAATGTTTTAGTAGACAAGGAGAAATCCTCATTCGTACTGGATTCTCCATTTTTTTAGCTTCTTTCAGATGAGTTGAAGAGACAGTAAAAGACGTACGTATGAATACGGATTGATCTATCTTCCGTTGTAGATAGAATGGCAGATCCATCTGGACACCTGTCAGATATCTCAGTTTCAGCACTTGTTCATTAGATGCTTTGCAGTGCAAGTGATTTATTGAGCTGAACGTACCATCTTGCTGATCTCCAAAAGTTGCCTCTTACATCTTCTTCATGTTCATCCGCGTTTATACTTGATACATATCTCGGATTCTGTTCGAAATCATATACAGGTGCGGAGGGCCATTGTTGACTTGGTCCGCTAGTAATTGATTCCTCCATGGATCTCGATGTTTCCCAGACTTACTGGAGGATGTTGAGAAGCATCAAGATGTTTATTTTATTCGTAGAAGTTGTAACAAGGGAGGATGAAAGAATGGGAATGACCTCCACTTTCTGGTTTACTGCTTTCAATACGTATGAATACGAGATATTTTGAGCTGAGACCATCTTCACTTTTCATTGCCTTCCTTTTTCATTCCAACATCACCATTCATCGCAATCGCCTTCTACATCTGGAAAGAGCTGCATAGAGAGCCTTGGCCTTGGCACTCGAAAGGACCTTGATATATCTACACACCTGGTCGAAAGCATCTCTTCCTGCCTTTTTCCAGCTGCTACACTTGTCGTCAATAAATAGATAAGGCAACGCCAAAATCAACATCAACACACGTCAACCGGGAGTGTCCACTTTCGACTTTATTATCGCCTTCCACCTTCACTCAACATGATTGTAGCGCGCACAACCACTTTATAGAAGGCTGATACCAACAGAGTCATCAGAACGGATAGGGGACAGAGCTAGGAACTGGTAAGTATGCCGGCACTGCGAGAATGGGAGTTGGGACTCGATGATGATGAGGAGCTCATTCACTATCCGCAATTAGAGGTACTATATACCCTTCCCTTGTCTGTCCTCCCAGCCGAGGCACATTTTGTGACAACGATATGGAAATGTTTTTAGGTGATCGTATCAGTACAGCACCCGTACAGCATCCAGACGAGGACAGCGAGGGTGAAGTGATAAGAGTGACTGGATCCAGACAGGTAACTCGACAACGATCGAAGATACAGCATTCTGGACAGAACACAAGCTCGTAAGTCATCGTCTCATATCATTTCGATGGATGCTCATTTTTCAATTGGGTATAGCAGCCTTTCGGATGATGTTAGGAAACAAATGAAAGAAATCAAGACACGAAACAATGTATCTATTGTTCTTACCACTGCAGATCCCTGGGAAGAAAAGATCACTAATTCCTTGTTATATGATAGGAAGAAAACAGATCGAAAAGACCACCCAAGAACGGAGATAGCCACCCAAGTAAAACATCTTCACCATATCTCCCAGGAAAAAACACTATTAAAGGAGGAAATGGAGGAGGTCAACAATCAACTAAGGCCGTCAATGATTCTCGTCAACCACTAAGAGAACCACCCAGAGCAAAAGTAACATCATCTTTCAATCCAGCAAAACCTTTATTGAGGGATAAAATCAATCTTGGTGGACCTCAACGGTTTCCTACTCATTTGGGTCGAGCACAAAGACAATCAGAAACCATCGATCTTACTTTAAATCCCTCTGCTGGTCCTTCTAGACTTACTTTTCGTTCATCAAACCACGAGCAGGAACCTGATGCTCTCGATAGTGAACCCGATGAACCTGTCAGAACTTTACGCATCGTCCCTTCAAGCAGTAGAAGTAGATCACCTGAAAAACAACCTTCCTCCGCTCAGAAATATACAAATCATTGTACATCGAGTGACGACGATACAAGCGGTCATCCTCCGAGATTGTCCCTGTACACGCTGTCGAAAGATAAGGGTAAAGGTAAATTGAGGGAGGATGTACCGTACGGTTCAAGTCCCACGAAGCAGAATGGATCACTATCACTCCTAATGGATGATCACCCAGAGGAGGTGCAAGATTCTGATGGAATTTTCCAAAGCGACTTGAAACCTAGAGGTCCTGACATAGATGAAGAGATTGAGTATATCAGCCCTCCATCGAAGCACGTTCTCAAGCAAACGCTTCAGCAGAGACAGAGTAGTGTGATCAATAGCCACATGGGACGACAGGAGAGCACTTCACCTATCAAGAACAAGTCGAGACTCCAGGGGATGAAGGACAAGAATGGGAATCTGAGATCTGAGGTGAATGAATCTTGTTAGCGAATCGAATACCGAAATCGGACTGATCACATAGTGTCTAGGCAAAACCACCCAAGCTAAAATCTGCTGCAATCAAGAAGCAAGTAGACGGTACCATTCCTTCCTCAATGCCTGGTGCATTCGCGATGAAAACAGCAGATGTCGAGAAAGCATGGTTCGCACCCGACCAGGAGTTCAAGTGCCACTCTCTAGCGCTAACAATGCATTCTTTAAGAATCGTGGCCAATATAGGACAGGAGGGCAATTTCTGGGATGTACCACTGAAATCGATGAAACGTGTCTCAGTGAGTAATCGAGAACTTTGCATCTCGTCTGCGTACACATGTCTGATAGATAGATTACCCTAGATTGGCAACCATCAAGCACGCCCATTTCTCCAAGTAGACTTGCAAATCAACAGTCAATATGAAAAAGCAAGCCTTGTCGCGTATTTAAACAAATCTGGTCCGCGTATAAATTGTGAGTTGCCTTTCTACAAATGCGTCTCGTTTTGTGAGGTCCATTCGCTCACTTCGCAACAGTACATAATCTCGACGTGCTCGAACCCCTCATGCTATCCTTATGTTCTCAAAAGGCACCTGTCCCGATTCTAACTGCGCTTAAAGATCGCATCTCCCAGTTTAAATGCGAAGTGGAACTTTTAGAGTACGTCCATTGGCATTGTAAATGGTTTGGCTGTTGATATTCTTCTGCCTCAGCCAATCCGCCAGCAACACCCTACAAGACTCATGTAATAGTCAGATCCGGGATACACGCACCCGGTCTAGGAATCAGATGATGGAGAGATCGCGGAAGGTGTCCGATGCAGCAGAAACAGGCGAAGAAGCCGCCGTTTCTACAAGTCGCCAGAAAGCTCCTAGAAAATCCGCGCCTCAGGATGACGAACCCTTACGAACGAGATCAAACACTAAGGACAAAATGCTGGATGATCCCAGCCAATCCAAGTTGAATTTGTGGGTGTGCCAGTGATTTCTTATGGGGTGGTCTCTTACTAAATCGAATATTCGTTACATAGTCCTCCGAGGGCTGCCGCGTCTCGTCGGAGTACACGAAATTCTGCTGTCTCTGGTAATGATGTCCCGGATTTAGAGGGTTCGGATTCAGAACAGTTCGTTCCACCAACCAAACCGAAACCTGTCCAAAATTTCCGTGGGGAGAAAAGTGAACTGTGAGTACTTATTTTCATATCTGCCGATTCACCTAATATAGGTAATGACCGTTGTATGGTGTAGACTATTCCCTTTCCCACTGGAAGGGCGGGCAGGTGTGAATGTCACCATAGGTGATGCACAACGAATCGAGACTGGCGAATTCCTCAATGATACTCTCCTAGAATTTGGACTGAGGTGAGTGCATACATGTGAACCACCTAAACCCGTTTTAAAATTCTTGATAGACATGCGCTCCACAATCTTCAAGAAGAGAGGCAAAAAGAAGTACACCTCTTCAATTCTTTCTTTTACGAGAGGCTGTCGGATAGGACTAAGAAGTAAGTATAAGCCCCGACAGGAGCATCATTTCCTGATATTTTCCTTAGACCGAAGACTGGGGAAGAAATGTGGCCAGGTTACGAGTCGGTCAAGAAATGGAGTAAAGGGAAAGACATATTCGACAAGAAATTTGTCGTGGTGCCAATAAATGAGCAGTGAGTCTCTTACTATCCCCGATAGCTTTAGTCGACCTTGCTGATATCTTGATAAGTTTTCATTGGTACCTAGCTGTGATCGTAAATCCCAAAGGTATCCTTCGACCCAAATCGCAAAAGGACGAGGAAGTAGCTCAAGGGCACGGTCTGACGACTAGAGCCGTGCCAGGAGATACCGTCACCGAGAATGTATCCAGATCTACGTCTGTTGACGTCAACACGGAACTACAAGTGGCCGAACCACTCACTACTTCTGGTAGACTTGATTCGGATCTCGACGACCTCGACAGTCAACACAGTGATCCGGCGTCTCGACACCCGTCGCCCAACTTGTTTGGCTCGCACGACGATCGTCTTAGCAACGTTGACCCTGACACAACCACCGACGATCTAGATTGTATCGGCGATGACAGTACAGACATCATAGAGGTAGACCGAGATCTTAGAGGTGTATCTAAAGGTGTGAGCGGACTGGACCTCAACGGTGAGAAGTCACACGAAAAAGATCTTGTTGGAACAGGAGGTTTCATCTCTACCCCGACCTTGCAAGCTATCCAGCAACAAAATGAACAAATAACAAACCTTGCTCAAAAAGGGATCGCTGATTCTCCAGCCAAGAAGAGACCACCACTCAAACCCGATGCCAAGATCATCGACAGTGAAGAGTGAGCTGCTGTTTCGGGTGCCTATATACGACAACAGAAGCTAACTTCGGCTTTTCAGTACGTGGATACTCACATTTGATTCTCTCGGTGGTCCGCATCGAGCAGTCAGTAACACTCTCAACGCATGGCTCAAATACGAGGCAAAGGATAAGAAAGGTATCGATTATGACCCTACGGACGCGGTCTATTGGGAAGGAAGGGTGAGCTGAGTGCATGGCGCTGGTAAGGTTTTGGCTAATTCAAAACCTTCGGCAGTGTCTTACACAGGACAACTTCTACGATTGTGGGCTGTATGTAGTTCATTATGCTAAGCAATTTCTCGAACGTCCTAATGCGGTTCTCGAGGTCGTACAGGTTAGTGATATTTCTCCCCGCAGTCTCAAAAGCCTGAACTCATGCTCGATCCAGCGTCGACCGCCTGTTATGTCATCGGATGATCGTGAACCATGGGAGGAAGATTTGAAGAAAGTCTGGCGAGAGGTAGATACCAAAAATTTACGAAAAGAATGGACCGGTACGATGTTGAGTCTCGCCGGACAATACGAGGATAATCAACCTCCTAAATCTGCCCAACAAGACGAGCAAGAGACGAAAAAGGATGAAGAATCACTGGATGCTATAGAAGTTGATCCATCACAAGTTGAATCGATAGCAATCATAGGACCCTCCCAAATCCTCTCTGCGTTCGCTGAGCATCCTGAAAATAGCATTCCAGGTGCTTTCCCAAGGCCTACACCAAAGCATCCTTCGCCTTCACCTTCACCTTCACCTTCCCCGCCACTTAGCGCATCACCTAAGTCTCCTCTTTCAGCTTCACCGTCAATACCGGAACGTCCTGAGAATAAGTCAGAGTCACCTATAACAGATAGAGGTAGACGGCTGTCTATGGATATCGACCCTGTACTAAGTGCTCCTACCACACATGGTTATCAATCAGTTTCGCCAGAAAAAGTTGCTCAATCATCACCCGACAATCGTTTGACTGGGTCACTCCAACACCCTGAACCCCCTTCTATCCAATCGATGCAACACGGAACAGTTCGGCGAACGATTTCCCAGCTGGACCCTCTGCACGTGTTCAAAGAGGTGAAAGCTGGTCCATCACGTCGTGCCTTATCTCCTCAAAAGTCTTCTAGAGGGATTGAACATGCAGGAGGGAACGAAGATGAAGAAGCTCGTTTGCAAGATGTGGAAAGTTTGCGACCCCCTGGACGACAAGTCTTGGGCGAGATCTCGGTTTCTTCAGTGTCTAGTCTTGGACCCGTCATAAACGATACGAGTCCAATTGAAGAAATTCATCTGACACGACCATCATCAGATACCCAGAATCGTGACGCCCACAACAGTAGTCCTTTTTCGAATTTCGGGAAACTTGCACCTAGCGTGGCTAACAAAATCCATGTTTCACCCGGTGGACTCGCATTGGACGTAAAAAGGTCGCCTAGTCGGAGGCGTTCAGACTCATTACCGATTTCAGATGAAGAAGAAGAAGAACTGGTGGAAGATTTGCCGCCTAAAGCTAAGTTTAGTCCAATACATACCTATACAAAAGGTAAAGGTAAACGCGCAAACGGAAACAAAGTTGAACCAACAATGCCAAGTAAGAAGACCAAAGTTGGCAAGTCTTTGACCGCCAATGCCACTGCTACTGGAACACTCGAAAGAAATATCAAAATTGCTCAAGGCAAAGAAGGAAGCAGCTCAAATGAACCCATTTCGATCGATTCGGATTAACAAGTAGAATTCATGGTTAAAGTGGAATGAAGCAATTGTACTGTAAATAGTATTAGATTTGGCACGTTCAGCGGATCTCAAGAGACCTCGTATAGTGATCAGTTGACGATTCCATTATGTTCACTTAATCATAGTTTATGTATGTAAGCATGAATGGACGTCATACACAATGCGTTTAGTCCCTTTACATCACAAGAATCTGATCTTACAAATTTACAACAACTTAATATACAATGAAGGGTGTATGTGTGATATGATCGCGATTGACTATAGAAATGTACGGCTGAGACTGGAGGAGGGCATGATCAATGTAAATCTGGACCTCTACCTTTCCTTCCACCGTCTGCGAGATCCCACCATGCTTTACCTGAAGGGTCGGAAGGTGAAGGTGAGAAGAAGGGACATCGAGATTTGAAGGCTAAGGTGGCGATTTTCAGATACGGAAAATCGTAAAATTATTGATAAAATGGTCAGATCATCAATACAATAGGAAGTTATTCGATGATCGGCTCAAACGTTTACTCACCATCCAGAGTCCGTTTACGTATAATAGCTTCAACACTTTCTTCGCTTGCCAGTTGATCTGCCTAATAACGTTTGACCGAAATATGATATGTTTAGTTGAACGGGTAAGATTGCTAGGGTGATATGGTAAATTGAGCTCACCAGGACTTCTTCCTCTTTTATACCTCTTTCCCATTTCGGCCCAGTCACGATAGGAGTATCTGCATCTACGTTCTTTTTACCTTCCACACTGGATTGTACCGTTTGCGAACAGAACGTTAACAGAGTTTGTCTATGTGCCCATCCAGCTATAGATCCATGGAATCGATAGAATGAGTCAGCTTCTCACTTGACGTTGGATGTCTCGGGGATCACGAAAGCAGATGAGACTTACACATCATCTCACTCCATATCCTGGCGCACATTCCCTCAGATCCGCTCATATGATTTGAATTTGGATTTAATCGATCTTCATCTCGTAATTGAGCTTGCGCTCGATTCAATCGTATGATGATTTGATCGTCTAATTTACGATATTGTCTGACTATGTCTATAGAAAGGAATCATTATATGAGATGAGCATGTACATTCCCTGCCTAATATTGATTGTTAATCGGATCGAGAAACGACAGACATACCTCTGAACACAGATAGATTGTAACATGTTTCCGTTGTCACTGTCATTTGCTTAGGTGGTGCAGAAGGGAATGAATCTGTGTATGCTGAAGCTGTTCCGAATGGTGGTGCAGGCATCTTATGAGCGTTGCTGAGTGGGTGGTCTTCGAATTTCAAGTGATATTGGACAGATCATGAGGAGATGAAATTGTTTATGCTCGATCACACTCGTCAGCATTCGGAAGATGGGGGAAGATGGTCAACCTCCACTCTCCTCAAAGTGCCACATTCGGCATCTATTTCGGCATTATATTCTCACTAATATCTATCGCGTATCCGAGTCATATCTTTATAAATTTAATTTTGATATATGTTGATAGAATACAATCTACATCTCTCTTCTTCTTCTTCTCTTCTCTTCTTTCTTCATTAGATCATCCACTCGTATATATAGGTGTATCAGTGAGTTACCAGCCCTCTTGTTGGTCTTCTCCAAGTCATAAACACTTTACCCTTCTTCCGCTGCTATCGCAGCAGTTGCTCTTACCTTTACTTCGATGTGATGACCTTCTATTCTCTCCCCGTCTAATCGACCATGGCGAATGAGTTAGGATCCTCCTTCGCGGGAGTGTGTCTGGAACCCCTCCTTCTCTTCACGGGGAAGGCGGGCTATTTGCGCTTGCCAGCGCTTTTGTCTGATCTCTATACCCCGATCCGTGTATTATTCAACGATGTTCATTGGGCTTGTGCTAACTTGATTTCTTGTCAATTTAGTACCTTCTTTCCCTTTTTCTTTCTCTCCTACTCTGTAAGTATCGCTACTGGCTCCTGCTCTCTCGCCCACACACCTCACG